>NC_092227.1:66237344-66564011 GCF_036320965.1 Panulirus ornatus | reverse complement strand
ATACTCAACAAACTTATACCTCTGTAATTTGAGCACTCACTCTTATCCCCTTTGCCTTTGTACAATGGCACTATGCAAGCATTCCGCCAATCCTCAGGCACCTCACCATGAGTCATACATACATTAAATAACCTTACCAACCAGTCAACAATACAGTCACCCCCTTTTTTAATAATTCCACTGCAATACCATCCAAACCTACTGCCTTGCCGGCTTTCATCTTCCTTAAAGCTTTTACTACCTCTCCTCTGTTTACCAAATTATTTTCCCTAACCCTCTGACTTTGCACACCACCTTGACCAAAACACCCTATATTTGCCACTCTATCATCAAACACATTCAACAGACCTTCAAAATACTCACTCCATCTCCTTCTCACATCACCACTACTTGTTATCATCTCCCCATTAGCCCGCTTTACTGATCTTCCCATTTGTCCCCTTGTCTTACGCACTTTATTTACCTCCTTCCAAAACATTAATTTTCCCTAAAATTTAACGATACTCTCTCACCCCAACTCTTATTTATTATACTTTGTTGCTGTCTCCCACGTTAGTGAGGTAGCGCAAGGAAACAGACGAAAGAATGGCCCAACCCACCCACATACACATGTATACACATACACGTTCACACACGCACATATACACACCTTTACATCTCAACATATACATATATATATACACACAGACATATACATATATACACATGTATGTAATTCATACTGTCTGCCCTTATTCATTCTCGTCGCCACCCCGCCACACATGAAATGGCAAACCCCTCCCCCACATGTGTGCGAGGTAGTCCTAGGAAAAGACACAAAGGCCACATTTGTTCACACTCAGTCTCCAGCTGTCATGTATAATGCACCGAAACCACAGCTCCCTTTCCACATCCAGGCCCCACAAAACTTTCCATGGTTTACCCAAGATGCTTCACATGCCCTGGTTCAATCCACTGACACCACGTCCACCCCAGTATACCACATTGTTCCAATTCACTCTATTCCTTGCACGCCTTTCACCCTTCTGCATGTTCAGGCCCCGATCACTCAAAATCTTTTTCACTCCATCTTTCCACCTCCAATTTGGTCTCCCACTTCTCATTCCCTCCACCTCTGACACATATATCCTCTTCGTCAATGTTTCCTCACTTCTCTCCATGTGACCACCTATTTCAAAACATCCTCTTCTGCTCTCTCAACCACACTCCTTTTACCACCATACATCTCTCTTACCCTTTCACTACTTACTCGATCAAACCACCTCACACCACAGATTGTCCTCAAACATCTCATTTCCAACAAATCCACCCTCCTCTGCACAACTCTATCTATAGCCCACAACTTGCAACCCATATAACATTGTTGGAACCACTATTCCTTCAAACATACCCATTTTTGCTTTCCAAGATAACGTTCTCGACTTCCACACATTTTTCAATGCCCCCAGAACCTTCGCCCCCTCCCCCACCCAATGATTCACTTCCACTTCCATGCTTCCATCCGCTGCCAAATCCACTTCCAAATATCTAAAACACTTCATTTCCTCCAGTTTGTCTCCATTCAAACTTACCTCCCCAATAGACTTGTCCCTCAACCCTACTGTACCCAATAACCTTGGTCTTATTCACATTTACTCTCAGCTTTCTTCTTTCACACACTTTATCAAACTCGGTCACCATCTTCTGCAGTTTCTCACACAAATCAGCCACCAGCGCTGTATCATCATCGAACAACAACTGACTCACTTCCCAAGCTCTCTCAACCACAACAGACTGCATACTTGCCCCTCTTTCCAAAACTCTTGCATTCACCTCCCTAACAACCCCATCCATAAACAAATTAAAGAACCATGGAGACATCACGCACCCCTGCCGCAAATCAACATTCAATGAAAACCAATCACTTTCATCTCTTCCTACAAATACACATGCCTTACATCCTCAACAAAAACTTTTCACTGCTTCTAACAACCTGCCTCCCACAACATATATTCTTAATACCTTCCACAGAGCATCTCTATCAACTCTAACATATGCCTTCTCCAGATCCATAAATGCTACATACAAATTCATTTGTATATATATATATATATATATATATATATATATATATATATATATATACACACCAAGGATGTAAGGCATGTGTATGAGTAGGAAGGGAGGAAAGTGATTGGTTCCCAGTGAATGTTGGTTTACGGCAGGGGTGCGTGATGTGCCCATGGTTGTTTAATTTGTTTATGGATGGGGTGGTTAGGGAGGTGAATGCAAGAGTTTTGGGGAGAGGGGCAAGTATGCAGTCTGTTGTGGATGAGAGCGCTTGGGATGTGCACTCATTGTTCGCTGATGACACAGTGCTGGTGGCCGATTCGGGTGAGAAACTGCAAAGGTTGGTGACTGAGTATGGCAAAGTGTGTGAAAGAAGAAAGTTGAGAGTAAATGTGAATGGGAGCAAGGTTATTAGGTTCAGTAGGGTTGAGGGACAAGTTAATTGAGAGGTAAGTTTGAATGGAGAAAAATAGGAGGAAGTGAAGTGTTTTAGATATCTGGGAGTGGACTTAGCAGCAGATGTAACCTTGGAAGCGGAAGCGAGTCACACGGTGGAGGAGGGGGCAAAGGTTCTGGGAGCATTGAAGAATGTTTGAAAGGCAAGAACATTATCTAGGAGAGGATATGTTTGAAGGAATAGAGGTTCCAACAATGTTATATGGTTGCGAGGCATGGACTATAGATATGGTTGTGCGGAGGAGGGTGGATGTGTTGGAAATGAAATCTTTGAGAACAATATATGGTGTGAGTTGGTTTGATCAAATAAGTAATGAAAGGGTAAGAGAGATGTGTAGTAATAAAAAGAGTGTGGTTGAGGGAGCAGAAGAGGGTGTGTTAAAATGGTTTGGACACATGGACAGAATGAGTGAGGAAAGATTGAGAAAGAGGATATGTGTGTCAACGGTGGAGGGAAGAAGAAGCAGGAGACCAAACTGGAGGGGGAAGGATGGAGTGAAAAAGATTTTGAGCGATTGGGGCCTGAACACAGAGGTGGGTGAAAGGCATGCAAGGAATAGAGTGAACTGGAAAGATGTGGTATACCGGGGTTGACATGCTGTCAACTGACTGAACCAGGGAATAAGAAGCGTCTTGGGTAAACCATGGAAAGGTCTGTGGGGCCTGGATGTAGAAAGGGAGCTGTGGTTTCGGTGTATTCCACATGAAAGTTAGAGACTAAGTGTGAAAGAATGTGGCCTTTTTTGTCTGTTCCTGGCACTACCTTGCTGTGTGTGTGTGTGTGTGCTATCTAATGTGTGGCAGGGTGACGATGGGAATGGATGAAGGCAGCAAGTATGAATAAGTACATGTGTATATATGTATATGTCTGTGTATGTATATGTTGAATTGTATATGTATGTATATGTGCATGTATGGGCTTTTATGTATATACGTGTGCATGTGGGTGGGTTGGGTCATTCCTCATCTGTGTCCTTGCGCTACCTTGCTGATGCGGGAGACGGCAATTAAGTATAATAAAAAACAATATATATATATATATACTGCATGACAGCTAGAGACTGAGTGTGAACGAATGGGGCCTTTGTTGTCTTTTTCTAGCGCTACCTCGCACACATGAGGGGGGAGGGGGATGGTATTCCATGTGTGGCAAGGTGGCGATGGGAATGAATACAGGCAGACAGTGTGAATTGTGTGCATGGATATATATGTATGTGTCTGTGTGTGTATATATATGTGTACATTGAGATGTATAGGTATGTATATTTGCGTGTGTGGACGTGTATGCATATACATGTGTATGGGGGTGGGTTGGGCCATTTCTTTCGTCTGTTTCCTTGCGCTATCTCGCAAACGCAGGAGACAGCGACAAAGCAAAATAAATAAATAATATTTTTCCATACATATTCGCCTTATCCCGTGTTAGCGAGGTGGCATAAGGAAACAGATGAGGAATGGTGCAACCCACCCACATGCAAATGTATATACATAAAAGCCCATATACATACATATACATTTCAACATATACGTAAATAGACATATACATATATACATATGTACTTATTCATACTTGCTGCCTTCATCTATATATACTGGAAAGGATCACAATTTCATGAGTAATCAAGTATAGTCCTATGAGTCCAAGGGGGAAAATGAAACATGGTAAGTTCCCAAGTGCACTTTCATGTAATAATCACATCATCAGGGGAGACACAAGAGATAAATAACAGTCAGTTGACATACAATGAAGAGACATAGCTAGGACACCATTTGGTATACATGTAATTGTCCAAGACAGACAACAAGCGTATCATAAACTTATTATGTAGACAAGAAGACGAATTGTTTACAAATCATATCAACAATAAAGTTACCCAATTTGTATAGACCTTTACTAATATTAAGGTTATAATTCTTTGTGTATTTAATAATAGAAGATTCAATGATATTTCTCGTGGTACTGGAGAAGAGTTAACAACTGAGAATGCATTACTCCAGTCAAAACAATGATCATGGTTTTTAATGTGATTAAACAAGGCATTTGATTCTTGTCCTGTTCTTATACTATATCTATGTTGCTTAAATCTAACAGAATGATCCTTACCATTCTGCCCAACATAAAACTTATCACAATTTCGACATGGCACTTTATAGATGCATCCAGGAGAATTTTCTGGCGAGTTCCTAAGATATTCTTTATAGTATTATTGTTGTTGAAGGCAACATTTACATTAAAGGATTTAAGCAATATGGGAAGTACAGTAAAATTATCATTAAAAGGGAGAACTAAAAGATCTTTCATTGATAAATCCCTTGAGTTAGCAAAGAAATCATTTTATAGAGTTGAGCCCAAATCTCCCATTGATACCAAGAATCTTTTGGTTCTTCCTTTTAATAATAATTTTACTTTGGGCAGACTGGTAAGCATCTTTCTCTTTGACTTAAGCAACATAAATATAGTATAAGAACAGGACAAGAATCAAATGCCTTGTTTAATCACATTAAAAACTATGATCATTGTACCAACTGGGGCAATGCATTCTCAGTTACTAACTTTAATTCCAGTACCACAAGAAATATCATTGAATCTTCTATCATTAAATACACCAAGAATTATCTTTATTAATTATCATCTTACCTTATCGCTGTCTCCTGAGTTAGTGTGGTAGCACAAGGAAACAGATGAAAGAATGGCCCAACCTACCCACATACACATGCATATACATGCATGTCCACACATGCACATATGCACACCTATACATTTCAACGCATACATACATATATATATATATATATATATATATATATATATATATATATATATATACACAGACATATACATATATACACGTGTACATAAATCATACTTGCTTCCTTTATTCACTCCCGACGCAACACTGCCCCACATGAAGTGACACCCCTTCCCCCTGCACATGCGCGAGGTAGTGCTAGGAAAAGACAACAAAGGCCACATTTGTTCACACTCAGTATCTAGCTGTCATGTATAATGCACTGAAACCACAGCTCCGTTTCCACATCCAGGCCCCAAATAACTTTCCATGGTTTACCCCAGACGCTTCACGTGCCCTGGTTCAATCCATTGACAGCACATCCATCCCAGTATACAACATCATTCCAATTCACTCTATTCCTTGCAAGCCTTTCACCCTCCTGCATGTTCAGGCCCCGAACGCTCAAAATCTTTTTCACTCCATCCTTCCACCTCCAATTTGCTCTCCCACTTCTCCTTGTTCCCTCCACCACTGACACATATATCCTCTTTGTAAATCTTTCCTCACTCATTCTCTCCATGTGACCAAACCATTTCAATACACCCTCTTCTGCTCTCTCAACCACGCTCTATTACCACACATCTCTCTTACCCTTTCATCACTTACTCGAACAAACCACCTCACACCACATATTGTCCTCAAACATCTCATTTCCAACATATCCACCCCCCTCAGCACAACCCTATCTATAGCCCACGCCTCGCATCCATATAACATTGTTGCAACCACTCTTCTTTCAAACATATCCATTTGTGCTTTCCGAGATAATGTTCTCACCTTCACCACATTCTTCAACGCTCCCAGAACTTTCGCCCCCTCCCCCACCATGTGACTCACTTCTGCTTTCATGGTTCCATCCACTGCCAAAACCACTCCCAGATATCTAAAACACTTCACTTCCAGTTTTTCTCCATTCAAACTTACCTCCCAACTGACTTGTCCCTCAACCCTACTGTACGTAATAACCTTGCTCTTATTCACATTTACTTTCAGCTTTCTTCTTTCACACACTTTACCAAAGTCTGTCACCAGCTTCTGCAGTTTCTCACATGAATCAGCCACCAGCACTGTATCATCAGCGAACAACACCTGACTCACTTCCCAAGCCCTCTCATCCACAACACACTTCATACTTGCCCCTCTCTCCAAAACTCTTGCATTCACCTCCCTAAAAACCCCATCCATAAACAAATTAAACAACCATGGAGACGTCATGCACCTCTGCTGCAAACCAACATTCACTGAGAACCAATCACTTTCCTTTCTTCCAACTCGTACGCATGCCTTACATCCTCGTTAAAAACTTTTCACTGCTTCTAGCAACTTGCATCCCACACCATATATTCTTAATACCTTCCACAGAGCATCTCTATCAATTCTATCATAAGCCTTCTTCAGATCCATAAATGCTATGTACAAATCCATTTGTTTTTCTAAGTATTTCTTACATACATTCTTCAAAGCAAACACCTGATCCACACATCCTCTACCACTTCTCAAAGCACAATGCTCTTCCCCAATCTGATGCTCTGTACATGCCTTCACCCTCTCAATCAATACCCTCCCATATAATTTCCAAGGAATACTCAACAAACTTATACCTCTGTAATTTGTACGCTCAACTTTATCCCCTTTGCCTATGTACAATGGCACTATGCATGCATTCCGCCAATCCTCAGGCACTTCACCATGAGCCATACATACATCAAATATCCTTACCAACCAGTCAACAACACAGTCACCCCCTTTTTTAATAAATTCCACTGCAATACCATCCAAACCCGCCACCTTGCCGGCTTTCATCTTCCCCAAAGCTTTCACTCCCTCTTCTCTGTTAACCAAATCATTCTCCATGACCCTCTCACTTCACACACCATCTCCACCAAAACATGCTATATTTGCCACTCTATCATCTAACACTTTCAATAAACCTTCAAAATACTCACTCCATCTCCTTCTCACATCACTACTTGTTATTATCTCCCCATTAGCCCCCTCACTGATGTTCCCATTTGTTCTCTTGTCTTACGCACTTTATTTACCTCCTTCCAAAACATCTTTTTATCATCCCTAAAATCTAATGATACTCTCTCACCCCAACTCTCATTTGCCCTCTTTTTCACCTCTCGCACCTTTCTCTTGACCTCATACCTCTTTCTTTTATACATCTCCCAGTCATTCCCACAATTTCCCTGCAAAAATCGACCAAGTGTCTCTGTCTTCTCTTTCACTAATAATCTTACTTCTTCATCCCACCACTCACTACCCTTTCTAATCTGCCCACCTCCCACCTTTTTCATGGTACAAGCATCTTTTACGCAAGCCATCACTGCTTCCCTAAATACATCCCATTTCTCCCCCACTCCCTTTACGTCCTTTGCTCTCACCTTTTTCCATTCTGCACTCAGTCTCTCCTGGTACTTCCTCACACAAGTCTCCTTCCCAAGCTCACTTGCTCTCACCACTCTCTTCATCCCAACATTCTCTCTTCTTTTCTGAAAACCTCTACAAATCTTCACCTTCGCCACCACAAGATAATGATCAGACATCCCTCCAGTTGCACCTCTCAGCACATTAACATCCAAAAGTCTCTCTTTCACGCGCCTATCAATTAACACGTAATCCAATAACGCTGTCTGGCCATCTCTCCTACTTATGTATATTTCTCTTTTTAAACCCGGTATTTCCAATCACCCGTCCTTTTTCGGCACATAAATCTACAAGCTATTCACCATTTCCATTTACAACACTGAACACCCCATGTCTACCAATTATTCCCTCAACTGCCACACTCACCTTTGTATTCAACTCACCCATCACTATAACCCGGTCTCGTGTATCAAAGCTGCTAACACACTCACTCAGCTGCTCCCAAAACACTTGCCTCCCATGATCTTTCTTCTCATGCCCAGGTGCATAGGCACCAATAATCACCAATAATATTAGTGAAGGTCTATACAAACTGGATAACTTTATTGTTGATAAGATTTGTAAACAATATACCTTCTTGTCCACATAATAAGTTTATGATATGCTTTTTGTCTGTTTTGGACAATTACATGTTTACAAAATGGCGTTCTAGCTACATCTCTTCATTGTATATCAACTGACTGTTATTTCTCTCTTGTGTCTGCCCTGATGATGTGATCATTACATGAAAGTGCACTTGGGAACTTATTGTGTTTCATTTTCCCCGTGGACTCATAGGAATATATATATATATATATAAATATATATATATATATATATATATATATATATATATATATATATATATATATATATATATAATATATATATATTCTTCAAGGCTCCCAGGATTTTCGCCCCCTGCCCCACCATATGATTCACTTCCGCTTCCATGCTTCCATCCATTGCCAGATCCACTCCCAGATATCTAAAACACTTTACTTCCTCCAGTTTTTCTCCATTCAAACTTACCTCCCAATTGACTTGACCCTCAACCCTACTGTACCTAATAACCTTGCTCTTATTCACATTTACTCTTAACTTCCTTCTTTCACACACTTTACCAAATTCAGTCACCAGCTTCTGCAGTGTCTCACATGAATCAGCCACCAGCGCTGTATCATCAGCGAACAACAACTGACTCACTTCCCAAGCTCTCTCATCCACAACAGACTTCATACTTGCCCCTCTTTCCAAAACTCTTGCATTCACCTCCCTAATAACCCCATCCATAAACAAATTAAACAACCATGGAGACATCACACACCCCTGCCGCAAACCTACATTCACTGAGAACCAATCACTTTCCTCTCTTCCTACACGTACACATGCCTTACATCCTCGATAAAAACTTTTCACTGCTTCTAACAACTTGCCTCCCACACCATATATTCTTAATACCTTCCACAGAGCATCTCTATCAACTCTATCATATGCCTTCTCCAGATCCATAAATGCTACATACAAATCCATTTGCTTTTCTAAGTATTTCTCACATACATTCTTCAAAGCAAACACCTGATCCACACATCCTCTACCACTTCTCAAACCACACTGCTCTTCCCCAATCTGATGCTCTGTACATGCCTTCACCCTCTCAATCAATACCCTCCCATATAATTTACCAGGAATACTCAACAAACTTATACCTCTGTAATTTGAGCACTCACTCTTATCCCCTTTGCCTTTGTACAATGGCACTATGCACGCATTCCGCCAATCCTCAGGCACCTCACCATGAGTCATACATACATTAAATAACCTTACCAACCAGTCAACAATACAGTCACCCCCTTTTTTAATAGATTCCACTGCAATACCATCCAAACCTGCTGCCTTGCCGGCTTTCATCTTCTGCAAAGCTTTTACTACCTCTACTCTGTTTACCAAATCATTTTCCCTAACCCTCTCACTTTGCACACCACCTCAACCAAAAAACCCTATATCTGCCACTCTATCATCAAACACATTCAACAAACCTTCAAAATACTAACTCCATCTTCTCACATCACCACTACTTGTTATCACCTCCCCATTAGCACCCTTCACTGAAGTTCCCATTTGCTCCCTTGTCTTATGCACTTTATTTACCTCCTTCCAGAACATCTTTTTATTCTCCCTAAAATTTAATGATACTCTCTCACCCCAACTCTCATTTGCCCTCTTTTTCACCTCCTGCACCTTTCTCTTGACCTCCTGTCTCTTTCTTTTATACATCTCCCACTCAATTGCATTTTTTCCCTGAAAAAAAAAAAAAAAAAAAAAAAAATATATATATATATATATATATATATATATATATATATATATATATATATATATATATATATATATATATATATATTATTTTTTTTTATTTTCTTATTCCTTTGTCGCTGTCTCCCGCGTTTGCGAGGTACCGCAAGGAAACAGACGAAAGAAAAGGCCCAACCCCCCCCCCATACACATGTATATACATACGTCCACACACACAAATATACATACCTACACAGCTTTCCATGGTTTACCCCAGACGCTTCACATGCCTTGATTCAATCCACTGACAGCACGTCAACCCCGGTATACCACATCACTCCAATTCACTCTATTTCTTGCCCTCCTTTCACCCTCCTGCATGTTCAGGCCCCGATCACACAAAATCTTTTTCACTCCATCTTTCCACCTCCAATTTGGTCTCCCTCTTCTCCTCGTTCCCTCCACCTCCGACACATATATCCTCTTGGTCAATCTTTCCTCACTCATTCTCTCCATGTGCCCAAACCACTTCAAAACACCCTCTTCTGCTCTCTCAACCACGCTCTTTTTATTTCCACACATCTCTCTTACCCTTACGTTACTCACTCGATCAAACCACCTCACACCACACATTGTCCTCAAACATCTCATTTCCAGCACATCCATCCTCCTGCGCACAACTCTATCCATAGCCCACGCCTCGCAACCATACAACATTGTTGGAACCACTATTCCTTCAAACATACCCATTTTTGCTTTCCGAGATAATGTTCTCGACTTCCACACATTCTTCAAGGCCCCCAGAATTTTCGCCCCCTCCCCCACCCTATGATCCACTTCCGCTTCCATGGTTCCATCCGCTGCCAGATCCACTCCCAGATATCTAAAACACTTCACTTCCTCCAGTTTTTCTCCATTCAAACTCACCTCCCAATTGACTTGACCCTCAACCCTACTGTACCTAATAACCTTGCTCTTATTCACATTTACTCTTAACTTTCTTCTTCCACACACTTTACCAAACTCAGTCACCAGCTTCTGCAGTTTCTCACATGAATCAGCCACCAGCGCTGTATCATCAGCGAACAACAACTGACTCACTTCCCAAGCTCTCTCATCCCCAACAGACTTCATACTTGCCCCTCTTTCCAAAACTCTTGCATTTACCTCCCTAACAACCCCATCCATAAACAAATTAAACAACCATGGAGACATCACACACCCCTGCCGCAAACCTACATTCACTGAGAACCAATCACTTTCCTCTCTTCCTACACGTACACATGCCTTACATCCTCGATAAAAACTTTTCACTGCTTCTAACAACTTTCCTCCCACACCATATATTCTTAATACCTTCCACATAGCATCTCTATCAACTCTATCATATGCCTTCTCCAGATCCATAAATGCTACATACAAATCCATTTGCTTTCTAAGTATTTATCACATACATTCTTCAAAGCAAACACCTGATCCACACATCCTCTACCACTTCTCAAACCACACTGCTCTTCCCCAATCTGATGCTCTGTACATGCCTTCACCCTCTCAATCAATACCCTCTCATATAATTTACCAGGAATACTCAACAAACTTATACCTCTGTAATTTGAGCACTCACTCTTATCCCCTTTGCCTTTGTACAATGGCACTATGCACGCATTCCGCCAATCCTCAGGCACCTCACCATGAGTCATACATACATTAAATAACCTTACCAACCAGTCAACAATACAGTCACCCCCTTTTTAATAAATTCCACTGCAATACCATCCAAACCTGCTGCCTTGCTGGCTTTCATCTTCCGCAAAGCTTTCACTACCTCTTCTCTGTTTACCAAATCATTTTCCCTAACCCTCTCACTTTGCACACCACCTCGACCAAAACACCCTATATCTGCCACTCTATCATCAAACACATTCAACAAACCTTCAAAATACTCACTCCATCTCCTTCTCACATCACCACTACTTGTTATCACCTCCCCATTTGCGCCCTTCACTGAAGTTCCCATTTGCTCCCTTGTCTTACGCACTTTATTTACCTCCTTCCAGAACATCTTTTTATTCTCCCTAAAATTTAATGATACTCTCTCACCCCAACTCTCATTTGCCCTTTTTTTCACCTCTTGCACCTTTCTCTTGACCTCCTGTCAATTTCTTTTATACATCTCCCACTCAATTGCATTTTTTCCCTGCAAAAATCGTCCAAATGCCTCTCTCTTCTCTTTCACTAATACTCTTACTTCTTCATCCCACCACTCACTACCCTTTCTAATCAACCCACCTCCCACTCTTCTCATGCCACAAGCATCTTTTGTGCAATCCATCACTGATTCCCTAAATACATCCCATTCCTCCCCCACTCCCCTTACTTCCATTGTTCTCACCTTTTTCCATTCTGTACTCAGTCTCTCCTGGTACTTCCTCACACAGGTCTCCTTCCCAAGCTCACTTACTCTCACCACCCTCTTCACCCCAACATTCACTCTTCTTTTCTGAAAACCCATACAAACCTTCACCTTAGCCTCCACAAGATAATGATCAGACATCCCTCCAGTTGCACCTCCCAGCACATTAACATCCAAAAGTCTCTCTTTCACACGCCTGTCAATTAACACGTAATCCAATAACGCTCTCTGGCCATCTCTCCTACTTACATAAGTATATTTATGTATATCTCGCTTTTTAAACCAGGTATTCCCAATCATTAGTCCTTTTTCAGCACATAAATCTACAAGCTCTTCACCATTTCCATTTACAACACTGAACACCACATGTATACCAATTATTCCCTCAACTGCCACATTACTCACCTTTGCATTCAAATCACCCATCACTATAACCCGGTCTCGTGCATCAAAACCACTAACACACTCATTCAGCTGCTCCCAAAACACTTGCCTCTCATGATCTTCCTTCTCATGCCCAGGTGCATATGCACCAATAATCACCCACCTCTCTCCATCAACTTTCAGTTTTACCCATATTAATCGAGAATTTACTTTCTTACATTCTATCACATACTCCCACAACTCCTGTTTCAGGAGTATTGCTACTCCTTCCTTGCTCTTGTCCTCTCACTAACCCCTGACTTTACTCCCCAGACATTCCCAAACCACTCTTCCCCTTTACCCTTGAGCTTCGTTTCACTCAGAGCCAAAACATCCAGGTTCCTTTCCTCAAACATACTACCTATCTCTCCTATATATATATATATATATATATATATATATATATATATATATATATATATATATATATACATATATATATATTTATGTTTTTTTTTCTTGCTCTGTCGCTGTCTCCCGTGTTTGCGAGGTAGCACAAGGAAACAGACGAAAGAAATGGCCCAACCCACCCCCATACACATGTATATACATACGTCCACACACGCAAATATACATACCTACACAGCTTTCCATGGTTTACCCCAGACGCTTCACATGCCCTGATTCAATCCACTGACAGCACGTCAACCCCGGTATACCACATCGATCCAATTCACTCTATTCCTTACCCTCCTTTCACCCTCCTGCATGTTCAGGCCCCGATCACACAAAATCTTTTTCACTCCATCTTTCCACCTCCAATTTGGTCTCCCACTTCTCCTCGTTCCCTCCACCTCCGACACATATATCCTCTTGGCCAATCTTTCCTCACTCATTCTCTCCATGTGCCTAAACTATTTCAAAACACCCTCTTCTGCTCTCTCAACCACGCTCTTTTTATTTCCACACATCTCTCTTACCCTTACGTTACTTACTCAATCAAACCACCTCACACCACACATTGTCCTCAAACATCTCATTTCCAGCACATCCATCCTCCTCCGCACAATTCTATCCATAGCCCAAGCCTCGCAACCATACAACATTGTTGGAACCACTATTCCTTCAAACATACCCATTTTTGCTTTCCGAGATAATGTTCTCGACTTCCACACATTCTTCAAGGCTCCCAGAATTTTTGCCCCCTCCCCCACCCTATGATCCACTTCCGCTTCCATGGTTCCATCCGCTGCCAGATCCACTCCCAGATATCTAAAACACTCCACTTCCTCCAGTTTTTCTCCATTCAAACTCACCTCCCAATTGACTTGACCCTCAACCCTACTGTACCTAATAACCTTGCTCTTATTCACATTTACTCTTAACTTTCTTCTTTCACACACTTTACCAAACTCAGTCATCAGCTTCTGCAGTTTCTCACATGAATCAGTCACCAGCGCTGTATCATCAGCGAACAACAACTGACTCACTTCCCAAGCTCTCTCATCCACAACAGACTTCATACTTGCCCCTCTTTCCAAAACTCTTGCATTCACCTCCCTAACAACCCCATCCATAAACAAATTAAACAACCATGGAGACATCACACACCCCTGCGCAAACCTACATTCACTGAGAACCAATCATATATATATATATATATATATATATATATATATATATAAAATAGCATAAAACCTCAGGACACCATTCTCATAAGGAGCTCCTGCAGCTAAAAAGCTGTAAAATGTACAGTATCAAGAAGATCATGGGTTTCTTTGAAGTGAGGAATTCCTTGATTGGACATTCATCAACAGACTATGATATGACTAAAGTGGAGGTGCATAACCAGTGCATAACAACAAGCAGGAACAGCCTGGTAACCCCTTCTATAGAGGCAAGGGAGACAAAAGTGAATGTTCAAATCACAGAGGCATATATTTGTTTAGTGTTCCTGGTAAGTTGTATGGGAGACTAGTGACTGTGAGGGATGTGGCATGAAGAGTGCATCTGATTAGGGATGATCAATGTGGTTTCACAAATGGTAAAGGATGCATGGATTAAGTGTCTTGTTTGAAGATTCTCTGTGAGAGATACTTAAAGAAACAGAAAGATGTAAGGGGCACTTATGGATATGGAGAATGCATACGATATGAGCAAACAGAGCTGCTCTGTTGGTGTTATGAATATATGGTGTGGGAGGAAAGCTGCTAGAAGCAGAGGAGATTTTTATCAAAAGAGTCAGACAAGTATGCATGTAGGAAGAGAGGAGGGTGAGTGGTTCCAGGTGAAAGGCGAAGGAAGTTCATGTTACCATGGCTGTTTAACCTGCTTATGGATGAGGTGGTAAGGGTCCTAGAGAGAGAAGCAGTCTGCAGTCAGTCAGTTGAAGGTGGGTCAGAGGGTAGTCATTTGCTGTTTGTTGATGACACAGTTCTGGTGACAGATTTAAATGAAAAACTCCAGAAGCTACTTTCTGAGTATGAGAGAATGTAGGAAAGGAGAAATTCAGAGTTAATGTGAATGAAAGTAAGGTTATCATTTTTTGCAGCAGAAAGACATCAATTCATTGGAGTGAGAGTATGAATGGAGAGAACCTGGGGGATGTGGGGTATTTAGATATGTGGGAATGATCATGGCAGTGAATGGAATTATGGAAAATGAAGTGAGTCAGAGTGAGTGAAAGGACACAGCTCCCGAGTGCATTGAGGAGTGTCTGGAGGGAGATATAGTAGTTCAAACAGTGTTGCACTGATGTGAGGCATGGGTCCCAGGTAAACAAGTACAAAAGAAGGTGAATGTGTTGGAAATCAAATGATAAAGGACAATTATAGGGTAAGAGATGGAGGTAGGAGAGAGGTAAAGTAGTACTGAGTTTGTATGAGAGAGGAGGCAACTAAGACAGTATAAAAGTGAGAGTGGAGGAATCAAGGAATGGGTGATGATGAGAGAGAGGAGAGGATGACTAAGAGGATATAAAAGGCAGAAGTGGAGGAAACATGCAATGGGAGAAACTATGGAGGAGGTGGAGGGATGGAGTGAAAGATGCTTTGAAAGTTTTGGGCCTAAACATGCATGAGGGTGTGAGGTGAAGCAAATTGGAGTGACATGATATATAAAATACAACATGCTGTCAGTGGTCTGAACTTGGGCATTTCAAGTGATCAGAGATGACAGAGGGGTCTGCAGGGCCTTGTTGTGAATGGGGAGCCTGGTTTTGGGAACAGATGTTCCTGGTGCTACCTTAATAACAGAAAAATGGTAAACATAAATAAAAATTACTTTTTTAACCCCAGACAGATATGAATCCAGTTCACACCATCCAGTTACCTTGAGTGGACAATAATTCCCACTCACCAAAGCACCAACAAACATTTAAGATAGCATGTACAACACACACACACAACATTCACTCCCCACACCAAGATATAAACACAAAAGCAACACATGAACTAAATACCCTCAGAACACCAAATAGAGCCATATTTGGACAAGAAAAAATCACTAACACTTTAAATAAACAATTCATTTACTCCAATTAAACTATGCCTTATCAGCCTGGCCTTCAACCCTCTCAAAAGCAAATTAAACAAGCTGCAAACCATGAGGGATAATGTACTCAGAATAATCACTGGCTGCCTAGCAACCACAAACACTCAAAACTTTCATAACAAAACAAAGATCTTCCAAACACAGACCTACCTCAACATGCTCAGCATCCAATTCTAGCAAAAGCAGTACACCCCTCCCACCCATACCATACTGCAACTAACCATCATCCTCCAAGGAGATTAAAAAGCTTAACCATGCCTTACACTTCAGTAACTTATAATCACAGATCCCCCTACGCCAATAAATATAACAGTGACAAAACACATATACAATGAAATAAGTTGACAAGCACTTAACAACTGTCCTCCCAAATCAGTCTTAAATTCTAACCCACCAGACTTACACCTATCAGAAACCATACTCCCCAGACAAACGCCAGTCACGCTCTCTTGTTTATGCTCTGGACATCATCCATCACTGCAAACTCTGTTTCAACTTTTCTCAAGGCCCTTCATGTCCACAATTTAAAAACCACAAATAAGACACTGAGCACTTACTACTCAATTGCCCTGCACTCTCTCCACACATATGCAATCACAACATCACAACACTTCATGACCTGTTGTCCCGACCAGTGGATGTGACCAGGTTCATGAAAGCTGCAGAAACCTCATACGGACAGATGGGACCCCTGGAATGGGAAGTAAGTATAAATTACCTGGGTAGTTGTTACAGGACTCCACTTGCTTGTCAATACAATGTGAATGAAAAGTTACCATTGGTGAGGCTGTAAAATTGTGGGTACACTCTCATCATAGAAATTCTCATTCCAAAGGCAACTACATTTCCCTACTACTAGAGGTATTGTGTTATTGGCAAGCAGGAGCATCTAGAAAGGTCCTGGGTACAGAACTTTCATAGATTGATCCTGTGGTAATCATAAATAGAAATAAAATATACCTGGATATATGTACCTAAGCAACTTATGAAAGACATTATTTTCTACTGACTAAGAAACTGCCTAATAAAAGGACAGTAGCATTCCTCTTAAGAAACCTAAAAAGAAAGGATGCATAGTAGACTAAGTATGCAAAAGTGGCCCCTAAGAGAATTAAAAAATGTTCATGAAGAAATACTGTTACACACATAATATTGGGAACATCTGTGTAAAAATAAAGATGACTGGGCTTTTTCCCTGTATACTATAAAACAATGCTTACTAAAGATATATTTGATATCAACACATCAACAACACACAACAGTGACAGACTCCTAGGTGAAGTGCGAAGAGGATGGCGGGGTCAGAACTGTGTGCTGGCAGAAAAACAAAATGGAGCATCATATTTAGGCTACTATCACCATTCTAAAATTTCTGGAATTATCTAAAGAACTTCTCTCTTGCTCTCACTTTTATCAAAACTAACCACCATTCAGATGTTTAGTCATATTCAGTTTTTTAATCAACTTCAGAAAAGCTTATCCAATTCTAAATTACTCTGACTTTGTATTTATATGGATCTTTTAGGTCAAATCAAATTTAAATGATTTCCACAATAAGGCTGGGGCTATGAAATTCTTGATGAGTCATTTATCATGTTTTCATGACTAAAATGAGATTAAAAGACTTGACCATCTTACAGTTCTGTTTACACAAATAAGGGAAGTGCATTTAAATATACTTTACTTAACTTCATATATTCTCTATACTCTCAATTCATCTTGATATCTTTTTTATTTCTGCCAGAACACATTATGGTAGGGACGCTGTGGAGGCTGGCAATTGCTTACCCTTAATATGACTTTACAAGTCATATCAAATGCTGTTTGAATTTCAAAAGGCATTAGAGGGGTATTCTAGGACATGCTGCTATTTACACTTAAATATTTGACAAGTAAGTAAATGGGAGAAAAAATACAATGAAAAAAAATTCTTTGGGAAATTGTTTTGCTTATATGTGTTTCACTAGTTCTGTTATTACATTTGGTTTAAGACTGATACATGGAAATTTTCATGCAAATTCAAACATATACTAATAATTCTATAAAACTAAAATGAAGTCTTGATCATATCTTCCTCCTAACTTACCAACTTGTCAAATTAATGCACAAAGTAATTAGATATCAAATGTGTGCAAATAAATAACCCTGTAGCTACATGTGTATGACCAAAGCTGAAAAAAGCCTGAGCATGCAAGAAAACTGACATTATCATGTTTCACACATCAAAAATATAATTGCTCAAATCATTACGACAAAAGTATTGGGGTTTTGAAAATATCTTCCCTTGAATATCATATATGAATAAAATAAATAACACCTAGTAACATAACAATCAATGCTAGGGCCATTCTCAGCTTAGATATCTCCTAAACAACAGATTTCTACATCTAGGGAGGAGGGGAGGAGGAGGGTCAGGGGAGGCTCTACACTCTACCAGCCACCAGCCAGCGTCTCTCAAGAGTCCAAGACAGGTGTGGGTGGAGTGCATTCTGCTTGTGCTTCATTCAGGACTGAAAGCCGAAAGCATGGAAGATTTTTTTAATACCGGTGTGGCGTGCGTCGTCTTGCGATCTTTGTGAAGTGGTAGACCCCATGGGGGAAGGGAAGTTTGGGGGCTGGGGAGAAAGAGAACGAGCCTGAGCCATCAGTCTGGGAATGGTTCAAGAATCTGTGCCACCCAAGCTCTCCGCCACTTGATGTTCACTCTTTATCCCTAAGAAATTAGTAATGTGGAATATTTCAAACTACAACTAAATCTTAGTCAACTAAGGTACATCATACATAGGACAGCTATTATTCAAAATCATTACATTAAACCATGTACTCTAAAACCAAACATTCTACCAATATAAAGCAAAAAGTAATCCCAATACTGTAAAGAAGTTACTTGTAAGATAACTGATATCTGCTTACCATATGCCCTATGTCTGATCAAATACGTTGGAAAAAGAGTTGAGGAATAACAATGCAAGAAATTTTGAAACCAACATAAAAATACCAGTCTATTCAGAAATTTGTTCTTTCCTTAAACATGTTTACTACAACTAACGTCCTTCCCTCAAACCACCATTCAAACACCCCCTTTTACCTATATCTTGTAATATACACATAGGTGGCACAGAACTCTTTACCCTTATCCCTGTCTGCAAACACTGATGGGATAACAGTAAGCTGAGACGACAAAGTAATAAAATCCCATCAACATAATTGTAGGGTTTATGCTCTGCTAATGAACAACAATAAAATCATTATAATTATGTAGAAACAAGTTTCATACCTTCTTTAACTAGATATTTTGGAAACCTTAGATTCATGCAGTCTTCCTTAAATACTAGTGATACTGAAGTGGTAATATAATTGATGCACACAAAATATGAGCTCTACAAAACAAGAAAACTGTATATTTCTTCCTCATCTGTACAAATCTTTCTTCATCATTATGATGAGCTCTCAGCCTACTGGTTCCCTCAGTAATGCTTGACAGACTGGTGACATACATGGTACTCACTAAAGCAAATTATAGGTAAAAATCAAAAGCAATAAGAAAATAAACTTAACTAAAATGCAATTTATGTTCATAACTCAGCAAGGCATCAATGATATAAAACTGAAATGCTTTTACTCAGAAAACACATCAGAGAAAATATAAATAAAACGTTACCTACTATATCGAACATAATTTTTGAAATTACTTCAGCAACCTTTGAATATCTAACTTACATAAGAGCAGGAATCAAGAGGTACTGTACTATGCAACAATCTAAAATTAGCTAAAAATATAAAACAAATTTTGCTCAAGGAAATGACAAAAAATTCTCATTATCTTATCATGAACTCAGCATTTACCAGCAGAAATAAAGGGTGTAATTGGAACGCTGCAATACATTTCACTGTATAAAAATAATCTGCGCATAACTCAAAAGCAACAATGTGATGTTTGTATGTTTGATTAAACAAAGCTTATGCTGTTGCAAAACTAACACTTATCACTCACTCTTGCATGGCTGTATTCTCCAAAGAGGGGGATAAATTTTGTCCAAGACCTTAGCATGACATGAGTTCCCTACAATGATGACCACCACCTAAACTTTCAAGCTAGATCTATTATTTTTTCTCTTTACTTCCACTATACATTTGTCTTGTTTCTTTCTTTTTTATATCCTGCCTTCACCCCAGTCTTCAAATTATGGCCTGGCCTTGATAAGCCTCATGTCCATAACTGAGACTGTGAGAAAAATAAAAATTTCCAAACCTTTGGATCAAACCTTAGTCCCAAATTTTTAGTGGTGCCCCCAAGCCAAAGTCTTCCAATTTTGTGAGACAGTGTCAGGCACCTTCCTTAAAATACTATAAAAGCATACACACCATGACAGAAATTAAAGCATCTTTTGAACATCATGGTCATGGACAGGGATATGTTATACTTCTCAGCAATAAGGTTGATATAAGTGATTTTTAATGAGTAAGTTTCATGAAAAAATACTGTAAAAGAATGAGTGATTCTGCTTTTATTATTATAGTGATAGTAGGATGAGAGTTATGAAATATGACTGTGCTGCATGTGAGAGCTGTATCTATAACATCACAGATTTCGTAAAGAGAAAAGCATCTGTAAAATTACACTGCAAGTCAGAGAGAACAGTTAAAGGTAACATGATCATGACCTTGAAGTTTTTAAAACAGATTGATAATATAGGCAGTCAATAGTTTTTCAAGAGACAGGGATAAAGCAGCTGAAGGACATAAACAAGAAATCAAGCAAGAAATTTGTTAAAGAATAAGTAAAGTAATACTTTTATAGCTTTAGAGTGGTGGATGAATGGAATAAGATGACTGAGGACATGGTTAATGTGGACACCACATAAAAACATAAGGTGTATGACAGTGGAAAATGTTCATGAAATAGGGCCCCAAAATCATAAAATACCCTACTCATATGGTATAAACTGATAATTACAAATATAATGGCTATTTCATTTCAGCTTGACAGCACCATATGACTAAGTATAAAGGCAGAAATGAATAACAGAATATTAAAAAAGGATATTTGAAAATGATCATGTTGCAGATGATAAAACTGTAGTAAGAATTCTGCACAAAAATTGCAAATAACAGCAAAATTATTTGTGGAAAAAAGACTCTATCCACATACTACTGTCTATAACCTGTTGAGGTTTGAATGACATCCACTAAATCATCTTGCCCTGCCAAAGCAGTTTTACTCAAATGTGTGACAGTGAAACCACTTTAATACAGTATTCATCTCTTAGAAAAATTCATCTTATATGGTTCAGTTAATTACAGACCTGAAAACAAAAATGAGAAAAGAAATTGCTATTAGCCCCCTTTACATACCTCAAGGGAAACTGAAATCACAAGCTAAAGTTAGAAAGCCTTCAAACGAACTGCTAGAGAAAAAAAGCTATGCCAAATACTGAGATATGCTACAGTCAAGTATTTCCATACTTCAAAATTTTCATTGCAGAAATCTGTTTCAAACATCTAAAAATGATCTCCACTAAACATCATAATTACCCCCCAACCAATATCCAAGAAAGTCCTGGTGTCACCCAGGTTCTCTTCCTATAGGTTCCTGCAGACTTTAGCTGTGCTGCTTCTAATACCAGGGATATGTGAACTCCTCTGGAGTGAGAAATTCTTTGACAAGACTGTACTTCCAACGACACTAGCTTTTCTAAATGTGACTTTTCACTCTTTTGGTATAACCTCATGCAGGTGGAGTCCAGGAACACCAATAATACAATTCACAGTGCATATCAAGTAACTAGAATATAAATGTATATCTGTGGTGGATGCAAGCTCTCCTCCGACAAGTATGCACTCACATATCTCCCAAACCAATTTAAGTAACTACCTTAATGTCAGGACAATTAACATACAAGAATTTTAACCAAGTTTGGTTTGCTGAAATTCAACTTCAAAAATGAGAATGGGAATACACCACTGGTCCTTAGGAAAACAACTGCCATTCAACTTTAGAGGAAACAATCTCCATTCAGTTTTAGAACACTGTCCATCCACTGAAGATCTAACATGTTGTGGGCTATAGAGGAGGAGGATGGTATGTGTTGGGAATGAAATATTTGAGGATAATATGTGGAGTGAGGTGGTTTGATCGAGTAAGTAATGAAAGGATTAGAGAAATGTGTGGAAATAAAAAGAGTGTGATTGAGAGAGCAGAGCAGAAGAGGGTGTGTTGAAATGGTTTGGACATATGGAGAGAATGAGTGACAAAAGATAGACAAAGAGGATATATGTGTCAGAGGTGGAGGGAACAAGGAGAAGCAGGAGATCAAACTCGGGGTGAAAGGATTTAGTGAGATAGATTTTGAGTGATCCAGGCCTGAACATACAGGAAAGTGAGAGGCGTGCAAGGAATAGAATGAATTGGAATGATGTGGTATATCAGGCTGATGTGCAGTCAATGAACTGAACCAGGGTATGTGAAATGTCTGGGGTAAACCATGGAAAGGTCTGTGGGGCGTGGATGTGGATAGGGAGCCGTGGTTTTGGTGCATTACACATACCCAAAGCACTATACCTCTTTCCAGTGACATCTTAAACAGTAATTCAGGTGGTTTATCTAGATTATCTGCACACATCTTTAGCATAAATGATGAATTTCATCAAGACAATGAGCACTGTACAAGTCAAATCCTTTTAGTATTAACATATTTTTTAGCTATCTCAATTTCTAAAAATTCCCTCCCATTACATCTCACTGGTGGAGGTGCTATGGTGTCTTCCACTGTGAAAACTCTTGAACTTGTTACTCACTTCCTTACATATCTTACATCATCCTCTATAATTTTTCCCTCTAAAGCATTCACCCTGATTAGCTGTTCTTTTACTGGCAACTGACCCCTAATGAATCTAAGTTCTTAATTTTTAGGTCCCTTGTCTACAATATTCTTTTCAAACATTCTTTGTTCCTTTTTCTTACCTACATTCATTCCACGCTCTCTTATAACTTGCAAAAGCTGGCTGGCTAGAGTGCCATCGATATTGTTGCCATTGCATATCTCAAAGCAACCTTTGTTTTATGATATCTTTGAATAATTTCTCTCTTACAGCTCCCTCTGTATAAATGTCACAGAACCTCTCAACACAAGGCCTGCTTCCTAGCTACTGAATTTACTGGTGTTCCCAGTTTCCTACGTCAGCAACAGGACCAGATGAATAAATGGCCTAATTCTTTCACATCCAATCTCTGTCATTATTAATTACTGTAACATCCCCCTTTCAACAACCAGGTCCCACAGACCCTTCCATGGTTTTCTCTGACTATATGCCCTGATTCAGCCCTGTGACAGCACATTACCCCAGCATATCACATCACTCAAATAAACTATCTCATGCAAGACTTACATCCTCCTGCATGTTCATGACCCAAGCACTCAAAGCCTTTTCCACTCAATCTATCCATCTCCAGTTCATTCTCCCCCTTCTACTTGTTCCCCCTTCTTCTTACACACATACCCACTATTTCACCTTTTCCTCATTCAAGCTTTTTTTTTTTTTTTTTTTCCTTTTTTTTTTTTTATACTTTGTCGCTGTCTCCCGCGTTTGCGAGGTAGCGCAAGGAAACAGACGAAAGAAATGGCCCAACCCCCCCCCCCCCCATACACATGTACATACACACGTCCACACACGCAAATATACATACCTACACAGCTTTCCATGGTTTACCCCAGACGCTTCACATGCCTTGATTCAATCCACTGACAGCACGTCAACCCCTGTATACCACATCGCTCCAATTCACTCTATTCCTTGCCCTCCTTTCACCCTCCTGCATGTTCAGGCCCCGATCACACAAAATCTTTTTCACTCCATCTTTCCATCTCCAATTTGGTCTCCCTCTTCTCCTCGTTCCCTCCACCTCCGACACATATATCCTCTTGGTCAATCTTTCCTCACTCATTCTCTCCATGTGCCCAAACCATTTCAAAACACCCTCTTCTGCTCTCTCAACCACGCTCTTTTTATTTCCACACATCTCTCTTACCCTTACGTTACTTACTCGATCAAACCACCTCACACCACACATTTTCCTCAAACATCTCATTTCCAGCACATCCATCCTCCTGCGCACATCTCTATCCATAGCCCACGCCTCGCAACCATACAACATTGTTGGAACCACTATTCCTTCAAACATACCCATTTTTGCTTTCCGAGATAATGTTCTCGACTTCCACACATTTTTCAAGGCTCCCAAAATTTTCGCCCCCTCCCCCACCCTATGATCCACTTCCGCTTCCATGGTTCCATCTGCTGACAGATCCACTCCCAGATATCTAAAACACTTCACTTCCTCCAGTTTTTCTCCATTCAAACTCACCTCCCAATTGACTTGACCCTCACCCCTACTGTACCTAATAACCTTGCTCTTATTCACATTTACTCTTAACTTTCTTCTTCCACACACTTTACCAAACTCAGTCACCAGCTTCTGCAGTTTCTCACATGAATCAGCCACCAGCGCTGTATCATCAGCGAACAACAACTGACTCACTTCCCAAGCTCTCTCATCCCCAACAGACTTCATACTTGCCCCTCTTTCCAGGACTCTTGCATTTACCTCCCTAACAACCCCATCCATAAACAAATTAAACAACCATGGAGACATCACACACCCCTGCCGCAACCTGACACCACACCCCTGCCGCAAACCTACATTCACTGAGAACCAATCACTTTCCTCTCTTCCTACACGTACACATGCCTTACATCCTCGATAAAAACTTTTCACTGCTTCTAACAACTTGCCTCCCACACCATATATCCTTAATACCTTCCACAGAGCATCTCTATCAACTCTATCATATGCCTTCTCCAGATCCATAAATGCTACATACAAATCCATTTGCTTTTCTAAGTATTTCTCACATACATTCTTCAAAGCAAACACCTGATCCACACATCCTCTACCACTTCTGAAACCGCACTGCTCTTCCCCAATCTGATGCTCTGTACATGCCTTCACCCTCTCAATCAATACCCTCCCATATAATTTATCAGGAATACTCAACAAACTTATACCTCTTGTAATTTGAGCACTCACTCTTATCCCCTTTGCCTTTGTACAATGGCACTATGCACGCATTCCGCCAATCCTCAGGCACCTCACCATGAGTCATACATACATTAAATAACCTTACCAACCAGTCAACAATACAGTCACCCCCTTTTTTAATAAATTCCACTGCAATACCATCCAAACCTGCTGCCTTGCCGGCTTTCATCTTCCGCAAAGCTTTTACTACCTCTTCTCTGTTTACCAAATCATTTTCCCTAACCCTCTCACTTTGCACACCACCTCGACCAAAACACCCTATATCTGCCACTCTGTCATCAGACACATAAAGCTTTTTATATGTCTAAAATATTTCAGTACATTCTCTTCAGCTCTCTCAACCATCCTTTTCTTCTTACCTACCTTCCTCTTACCCTATCATTTCTTACTCAAACAACTTTCCATAAACCACATGATGTCCTCAAGCATTTCATCTCTAACACTTTCTCCCTCTTCCATACTTTCTTGTCTAAGGCCCATGCCTTACATCCAAGTAACACCATCAGGAACAATAAACTATCAAACAAACTCATCTTTGCCCTCACAGACAATGACCTGTCTTTCTAAACATTCCTCAGTGCAACTGGGACCACAGCCCCGCTTACCCACCTCTGGCTTAATTCAGCTTCCATAGTGCCATTCACTGTTATGTCCACTCCACTTACTCTAGGTTCTCTCCATTCAAATGCTGCTCCTTGAGGTATAACTGAAAGCACTTTTTTGAACACTTTCATTTGCTACCTCAATCAATTTTCTGTTGGATGACTGATAAAATTTAGGCTTTTAAGCCAAGCACTGAAGAATCTAAGGCTATTCAGCACTCAAATTATGTTGGATGGGATTCTTTTAAATTAATTTCTCTAGTTCTTCAATATTATGTTCCACCATTCATTTCCCCATTTCTTTTTAATGTGCTTACTTTAATTATCACTTGCCATTTCCTATATTTCCTTTGTCTCTGCTTGTTGCATGTTTTTTTCTTACATTCTCTTCTCTTCCTCCACTGCTTTCTTTCTCCTGGTGTTTTCCTTTTTATTGTATTCATCTTAAATGGTATTAATTTTGCAATTATAGCACTCAATGGACCTGAAACACAGATCCAGGATACTTTAGGAACCTTGCAAATTCCAAGGCCAAAAAAGAGATGGCAAAGTACTTAAATGTAGGTGCAACACTGCCTTTGAAAATGTATGGGGAGGTGGACAAGGTTTCTTGCAGACACTACACACTTGCTTGGGTGAACCTACAATTGGTTTTTGCAATCTTTTGTGTTAAACCTACCATTGTGGGCCAATCAGGTCCCCTGTTTGTCTCTCTCATGTAAATACATCTTAGTGCATAATATTTTGAGAGCATTTAACATATCTTTTTATATTAGCTAAGATGGCATGGACAACTGAAAGCCCTTATAAAGGTAATCTCATTAACAAACACCTGAGCCAGGTACCTATTTCATCAAACAATCCCAAGAGAAAGGTGAACAGCTGGATTGACTGTAAACCAGCTACAGCAACTTTGATGTAATACTACGTGCTTGACCCCCAGCACCTTACTGAACATTTATGTATACCTCTTGGATAGTGCTTACGTGCATCTTTCACCATCAGACTTATTGTCTAGCTTATATCCCCCTCTTATTTCTGCAACTTTCACCTCCTCTCATATAATTCTCCTGCAATTCATTTTTTTCCTTCCATTTATTTCCTGTGGAAGCAAAATACTAATGAACTGGATAATTCATTTCCCATTTACAACCACTTTGAATGTTGTTTTGGTTTTCATCACTTTGTATCTTTTTACTTTATTACTATGTCTTGCTAATTGTGTTATTGGTTCCTTTTAGCCTAATCTTTTTTGACATTTTATACTACAAAGACTAGCCCTTTTTAGTGTTATAACCATCCAATATAAGAAAGTCAAGCTTCTCCAAACTGCATTTTATACATTTATCTCCCAACTGTTGTCAATAATCTGTTCTCTACCAACCAATTGCTGCATCCCTCATGTTTACTAAATACTCTCCATCTCTTGTACTAAGTCACAAAATTGGCCCCCCCATTCTTTTTTTATTCTTTTTGGTACACAAGCTGTGTTATTTAAAGTGTGTATGACTACCCCTTCTTTAGCTCTTGCCCTCACACTAACCACTGACTTTACCTCTAAGACATCCCCAAGCTATCCTTCTCCCTTAACCTTGAGCTTTGTTTCACTCAGAGATAGAACATCCATGTTCCTCTCCTCAAACATGCTATATATCCCTTCCTTCTTCTCATCCTGCTTACATCCAAGAACATCCAGATGCCCATTTCAAACCTTCAAGAAGGATAAACACTCCCCACTTTACATGGTATAAACATTTATAAACTGAAGCACAAGAGGGAAGGGTGTGGCAATTGCAGCTAATCATCGATTACTTGCCAGTAAAGTGAATGACTAGCTCATAAAGGACTTTCAGATCCCTGATCTAGGCTCTCTTTCTAGTGAATGTTTAGTGTTTGTATTTCTGGTGTTTTGCATATATCTAATGATGTCAAAAAATGACAAAAAATGCATGTGTTTGCTCTCAAAGGCCTTCAACTTCCTAAGGAAAAGTGAAAAAAAAAATAGCTGTGTGTTACTTTGGGCACTGCTGTTTAGGATGAAGTTATCTGGGTCATTTATTTTTAACCCTCAAACACTCACAATCTTTTCTTCCTTCCCTAACCATCCAATGTTTTGCAGTCTTAAAAAGATTTTTAATCCTTATGGAATAATATTAACAGCCTGCAAATAAAACTAACCTTGTACTATCTATGAAGGGGCAAAGTCTCTACTGTTATCAGACAGAATGAATAGCGTTGCTTTCATGAATGCATCGTTTCTTTAACCTACTGCATACAGATGGAATGACTGTCCTTTCGCTTTTATATCTTTATGAACAAAATAATCTGTATACTTCTTAGTAATTTCATCTGCAACCAGCAAATATGGCAATATCTACACAATCTGTGCACTTCCCTCCCACATCGTGTCTGCAAGGTAACAGAATGATTGCTTTGTGGAAGCATTCACCACCCATACAAGCCCCCTCCCTATCCCTACTGAAAATGTAGCCTTGAAATTGAGGCAAGATTTCTCACTGCAAAAATCTTCATTTGTTTATGTTGATCACATGGTGAAGATCTTCAACTATAAAGGTTCTGGGTTAGCGTTATTTCTGGACACTGTACCCTTGATCTATAATGCTTCACCCTCATCTCCATCATCTTGTATTCACCCATGTAAGAGCTCTTTTGTGTTCTTAATAGGGCAATGGTCTTTGATCATCAGTCGTTGAATTGCATTTGCTATGTGAAGAGATATATTTTGGGTTTTTTACCTCCTACTGAAGGCTTTCTTCCTCTTTATCTTCTTTGATTCTATCTTTCATACCTGTCCACCATTTCCTGCATTAGCAAGGTAGTGCTAGGTACAGATGAAGCCAGGCCGCTTTTGCTCATATCCACTCTCTAACTGTCATGCAGTGCACTAAAACCACAGTGCAGTATATTTCAAATTAATGGTTTATCTTTCCCATTTCTTTCAACTCATTGGCTTTCTCCTGTTGATTGAGATGTGACTTTTCTACAAAGTAAAAATCTAATTTCCACTTGCTATAAAGGAAACATCTTACTCATTCTGGGCAGGATATCTCTTTTTCTCAACCATTACCAGTCTGGTGCACATATGAGCTCTTCTGCAATCAAATGTATCATGCAATCCTCCAGTGCTTTCCTATTTTGGAGCAATTTTCGTCGTCTTACTGGAAGTTCACTATTCATTTCTCATTCTGGCATGCTTATTACAATAACTTAATCTGCTGAATTCATTAGGCTGTAACGGTTTAGTTCTATATCTGTATGTACTTCTACTCAACTGTGATGCAAGTCTGGTCTATGTGAGATAGCAATGTCGCACATTGAAAGCACACATTAAGTCCACATTATTTGTGAAAATCACAATTTGCTGAATGAAACAAAACTTGTTAGTCCTAGCAGTTCTCAAAATTTCAGTGTAGCTAGCTGTTTTTCTAAGCTACTTCTGAGATTCTTGGCTACAGTGTCATTTCCTAGCCATTTCCACCTCATTCCAGGTAGGTTCAAACCTCCTAAAAGATATCTCAAAACAGGCTACCTAAAGTATTTTGGCAGAATTCTCTATACAGTATTCATAATCTATTCTAAGAATTCTGGTGCTCTTGCATCTACTGGCTTGTTCACTAGTGCAATAACAAATTGTTTACTGTTAATAACTAAATCTTTAAATAAATAAGCAAACTGAATACTGATGATAAGCAAATCTTTAACATAAAACCGACTTCTTTCCAAGTCTTTACTCATCTGTCACAGCAAAACACAACTCAACCCTTTTGCTGCATGACTTGACCTCAGTCAAGACAGTTTTTTCTATTATATGTATGGTTCAAAACAAATTTTTTCTTTTATATGTATGGTTCCAACAACTTTCAAAAAATTTGTATCAATTTGCAGGAGCACTGCCAAATTTCTAGCATAATTTCTACAATATACAAAGCTATGAAGAAACACTATCAGTGATCCTAATGTTATACTTTGGGAATATTTTGTCATATCTAGGTTTCAGAAGTGGTAGAGGATGTGTGGATCAGGTGTTTGCTTTGAAGAATGTATGTGAGAAATACTTAGAAAAGCAAATGGATTTGTATGTAGCATTTATGGATCTGGAGAAGGCATATGATAGAGTTGATAGAGATGCTCTGTGGAAGGTATTAAGAATATATGGTGTGGGAGGCAAGTTGTTAGAAGCAGTGAAAAGTTTTTATCAAGGATGTAAGGCATGTGTACGTGTAGGAAGAGAGGAAAGTGATTGGTTCTCAGTGAATGTAGGTTTGCGGCAGGGGTGTGTGATGTCTCCATGGTTGTTTAATTTGTTTATGGATGGGGTTGTTAGGGAGGTAAATGCAAGAGTTTTGGAAAGAGGGGCAAGTATGAAGTCTGTTGGGGATGAGAGAGCTTGGGAAGTGAGTCAGTTGTTGTTCGCTGATGATACAGCGCTGGTGGCTGATTCATGTGAGAAACTGCAGAAGCTGGTGACGGAGTTTGGTAAAGTGTGTGGAAGAAGAAAGTTAAGAGTAAATGTGAATAAGAGCAAGGTTATTAGGTACAGTAGGGTTGAGGGTCAAGTCAATTGGGAGGTGAGTTTGAATGGAGAAAAACTGGAGGAAGTAAAGTGTTTTAGATATCTGGGAGTGGATCTGTCAGCGGATGGAACCATGGAAGCGGAAGTGGATCATAGGGTGGGGGAGGGGGCGAAAATTTTGGGAGCCTTGAAAAATGTGTGGAAGTCGAGAACATTATCCCGGAAAGCAAAAATGGGTATGTTTGAAGGAATAGTGGTTCCAACAATGTTGTATGGTTGCGAGGCGTGGGCTATGGATAGAGTTGTGCGCAGGAGGATGGATGTGCTGGAAATGAGATGTTTGAGGACAATGTGTGGTGTGAGGTGGTTTGATCGAGTAAGTAACGTAAGGGTAAGAGAGATGTGTGGAAATAAAAAGAGCGTGGTTGAGAGAGCAGAAGAGGGTGTTTTGAAATGGTTTGGGCACATGGAGAGAATGAGTGAGGAAAGATTGACCAAGAGGATATATGTGTCAGAGGTGGAGGGAACGAGGAGAAGAGGGAGACCAAATTGGAGGTGGAAAGATGGAGTGAAAAGGATTTTGTGTGATCGGGGCCTGAACATGCAGGAGGGTGAAAGGAGGGCAAGAAATAGAGTGAATTGGAGCGATGTGGTATACAGGGGTTGAAGTGCTGTCAGTGGATTGAATCAAGGCATGTGAAGCGTCCGGGGTAAACCATGGAAAGCTGTGTAGGTATGTATATTTGCGTGTGTGGACGTGTGTAAGTACATGTGTATGGGGGGGGGGTTGGGCCATTTCTTTCGTCTGTTTCCTTGCGCTACCTCGCAAACGCGGGAGACAGCGACAAAGTATAAAAAAAAAAAAAAAAAAAATCTAGGTTTTAAGAATATATGGTGTGGGAGGTGAGTTGCTAGAAGCAGTGAAGAGAGGAAAGCAATTGGCTCTCAGTGAATATCAGTTTGCAGCAGGGGTGCGTGATGTCTCCATGGTTGTTTGTTTATGGAAGGGGTGGTTAGGGAGGTGAATGCAAGAGTTTTGGAGAGAGGGGCAAGTATGCAGTCTGTTCTGGATGAGAGGGCTTGGGAAGCGAGTCACTTGTTGTTTGCTGAAGATTCAGCACTGGTGGCTGATTTCGAGTGAGAAACTGCAGAAGTTGGTGACTGAGTTTGGTAAAGAAACTGAAAGAAGAAAGCTGTGAGTAAATGTGAATAAGAGCAAGGTTATTAGGTTCAGTAGGGTTGAGGGACAAGTTAATTGGGAGGTAAGTTTGAATAGAGAAAAACTGGAAGTGAAGTTTTAGATATCTGGGAGTGGACTTAGCAGCAGATGGAACCATGGAAGTGGAAGCAAGTCACAGGGTGGGGGAGAAAGCGAAGGTTCTGGGGGCATTGAAAAATGTGTGGAAGTCGAGCACATTATTGCGGAGCAAAAATGGGTATGTTTGAATGAATAGTGGTTCCAACAATGTTATACGGTTGTGAGGCATGGGCTATGGAAAGGGTTAAGAGGAAGAGGGTAGATTTGTTGGAAATGAAATGTTTGAGGACAACATGTGGTGAGATGGTTTAATCGAGTAAGTAATCAGAGGATAAGAGAGATGTGTGGTAATAAAACGAGTGTGGTTGAGAGAGCTGAAGAGGGTGAGTTGAAGTGGTTTGGACACATGGAGAGAATGAGTGAGGAAAGATTGATAAAGAGGATATATGTGTCAGAGGTGGAGGGAAGAAGGAGAAGTGGGAGACCAAATTGGAGGTGGAAGGATGGAGTGAAAAAGATTTTGAGTGATCGGGGCCTGAACATACAGGAGGGTGAAAGGTGTGCAAGGAATACAGTGAAATGGAACGATGTGGTATATCAGGGAGGACTTGCTGTCAATGGATTGATCCAGGGCATGTGAAGCACCTGGGGCAAACTATGGAAATGTCTGTGGGGTCTTGGTGTGGAAAGGAAGCTGTGGTTTCGGTGCATTACACATGACAGTTAGAGGCTGCATGTGAACGAATGTGGCCTTTTTTGGTCCGTTCCCGGTGCTGCCTCACTAGAGGGGGGATGCTATTTCGTGTGTGGCGGGGTGGCAATGGGAATGGATGAAGGCAGCAAGCATGGATATGAATATGTGAACATATGGATATGTACATGTGTACATATGTATGTGTGTATCCATTAAAAAGTATATGTATGTATATGTGCATGTGGGGGCATTTATGTATAAGCATGTATATATGTGTGTGGGTTGGGCCATTCCTCATCTGTTTCCTTGCGCTACCTCGCTAATGTGGGAGACGGCGATTAAGTATAGTGAATAACAATATAATCTTTATATTATTCACTGTGATCATTCGCTGTGATTTTTGACCTTGAAAAGTGATTTTTTTTGATAATCTGATAGAGTATAGGGGACTTTTTGTTTCAAGTATGGAAATCTCATGGTCAAGCCATAACAGGACTGAAAAAGCCAAATTAAAAATTTTCATTTTTTGATAGAAATATGACATCACTCAGGAATTTCCTGTGGAATCAAAATAAACAGTGAAGGGACTGAGAAGACCTACACTTGGTACCATGCTGCTTATTGCAAGGTTGCCTGTGTAAACACAAGTTTTATTAACCTTGATCCCTAAGCACTAAACTACCTAAAATATGGCAGGGATTCAAACTCCTGCTAACTCTGACAATGTGTAGACTCTGTGAAAGATGAGTTCACTAGTTGTATTAGTATGATTTACCAAGCAATAAATGTAAAAGGATTCAAACCTCTCACTCCATCTTTGTTTCAGGTGATCAGGACTCATTTGAGTTAGGCATTTTCAGAGAGTGAATCTAGTTGGTCAGCCATTAGGGGGTTGGTGGTTTCTCAGGGCTGAAACTGGCTAACCAATACATGATGTGTTCTTTGCAGGTGGATGCTGTACTAGATGTGGGCAACAATTACATATCAATTATCATTCACATATTTTGGTGGGATGATCTAGGAAGTCTTTAAAATACTCTCATGTGGAAAAAAAGGATGGTTGTTGGTGATCAAGGAGTGAGGCACTGAAACGTATGTACAAAATTTGTCTTTCATATCTCTATGAAAGAATACTTCCCACGTATTCCCTGCGTGTCGTAGAAGGCGACTTAAAGGGGAGGGAGCAGGGGGCTGGAAATCCTCCCCTCTCACTTTTTTTTTTAATTTTCCAAAAGAGGGAACAGAGAAGGGGCCCAGGTGAGGATATTCCCTCAAGGGCCCAGTCCTCTGTTCTCAACGCTACCTCGCTAATGCGGGAAATGGCGAATAGTATGAAAGAAAAAGAATCTCTATTATATTACTTAAAAGTTCTATGGAATAATTGTTTGAAAATCCTTAAATACTGAGATAAAATATGTTTAATTTGGGATTGTTTTATGGTATTTTGACGATTAAATGAGAAGTGGAACCTCTGCCAAATTTGGCAATGAGAAAACAGGAATACTAAGTCCTTATAATTTACACTGAAGCCACTGGCAGACCTAGCCTAGAAGCCCTACAGGGCTTCAACTCATTGGGCTAGTTGTACAAATGTAGCAGATGATTTTTCAAAGGACAGGCATCCAGCAGGAATTTTCACAAAATACATGTATTTTTTCAAACGTACTGAATGCTAGCAAATATGCGGAAAAAATCACATAAAATATAACTGATTTGAAGTACATGATGGCAATGCTAAGAGAAACCAGATTAGAAAAGACAACAAAGAACTAATCATCAAGCCTGAAGGAAATACGGTTCAGTAAGGGGAATCTGTAGCAACTTATGCAAGCTAAGTAACTGAGTGACATAAACACAAGGAAATTCAACACTTTAACTGCAGGCATGGTGGAAAAAAAAAAAATGCAATGATAGATAAGCCTGGTCCACTGCTGTGTGAGGCCACAAGGAGGTGTACATAAGTCTTCAAAAGAAATAGAAAATACAAAGAGTTATATCATCACCTTTGAGTTGACATAGTACACTGCTTGGTGAAGCCCACAGGAGGGTGTGGTTAACTGATGCAACAGCTCCCAATAAGAAATGTGATGTTTCCTGCTCTGTATTGAGCTTGATTTCAAACATTACTTTTAATTCATTCACAAGCACATTATTGAAAGCAAATAAATTGAGTATATTTAGATATATTACTCAATACACGAGTGAGTGTGAGGACAGCGTGTGGCAGGCACTAAGTGGGAAGTATATTGGAGGATTCATTTTTTTCTTCACTTCGAACTTAGCTTCACATACTACTATTTTGTACACATGCAAAGTGTTTGTGGTGAACAACATGAATATATCTAAAAACAATACACTGTTCACACTATAAGTGTGAGGACAGCAAGTGGCTGGCAATTCTCTTCTCCAGAAACATGCTAGTTCTTTACCCATCACCTGTTACCAAAGCCCTCCATCACCCCTGTGATTATACAAAAGAAAAGCAGGAATTTTTGTTTCTAAAATTCCCTTTAAACTGTGTGCCTGCATGGCCATGCAGCAATGTATCATGTGCTGTACAGTTGATTATTCTAACCAAGCACATATGCAACGAGAGTAACTTGTATAAATCTTGAGAAAAACTTTACTGCAATAAATGAAAAAAAATTCAATTCAATTTCATATTCATTGGACTGGTGCTGCCATCTTTCTTCATCTTTGGGAAATCAAGAAAGAGAAGGACATGTGACCTTATGGCAGCTGTAATGTGGAATGCTACTGTTATTCTTGATTTTCTCATTTCAAGTGAGATCTATCTCTTAACACCCTAAATAGGTTTCCTTTACATCCAAGAAAATCTCAGTTTTTCAAGTAATAAAAAAAAAAGTGTATTTGGTCCACTACTACCATGCCCTGACAATGCGTAACAGTTCTTTGGATGTATGAGCACATTGTGCTAAACAGTATGGAAGTATGGCATGTGTCAAGTGAGTTGCCCATATGCATGTTTTACTCATTTTGCCTACAAAATCCAGGTTACCATCATAACTAAACTTTATATATTGTTCTTGTTACAAATCAATGCAATTCAATGAAGATCTTTTTATAATAGCAAAATCACCTTTGCAAAATTACCAGCTACACCAGTCAAACACAGTGCTATCAAAGCCAAGCAGGTGCTGGCAACACTGCATCCACTTGAGTTAGAAACATCTACATGGCATTCAATTTCTTTTTTGAAAAACTGTCGAAAATGTAGTCATTTGCATGGCTGGAAGATGATGACTGAGAAGAATTGGCCATGCACTACCAACTTAGTAATCATTCAAGCTTGGGAGGCAGCCTTGGAAGAGGCATGAAACTCTATGCACAAATCCATGTCTAAAACAGTCATTCACCAGGTATGAATAACGATCTATAGGTATTACGGAGTAAATAAGTTTGACAATCATAACAAATGTATGTTTTACAAGTAAAGGGGTTACCTACATCGTGAGCCTTGGTGGGAAAAGAAGTGCTAATTAACTTAGTTTTGATGCAGAGTGTCTCCAGGCATTTTCATGCTGAATTCACTTTTGAACTTTATATCCAGTTCCTCACACATTTTAAATCATGCTCCGTTACTCTTCCCTTTGATTCCTTTTGTGTGATTGGGGCCTGAACATGCAGGAGGGGGGAAAGGCGGGCAAGGAATAGAGTGATATTGGATCGATGTGGTATACCGGGGTTGACTTTGCTGTCAGTGGATTAAATCAGGGATGTGAAGCGTCTGGGTAAACCAGGGGAAAGGTGTGTGGGGCCTGGATGTGGAGAGGGAGCTGTGGTTTCGGCATTATTGCATAACAGCTAGAAGACTGATTTGTGAATGAGTGGGGCCTTTGTTGTCTTTTCCTAAGGTCCCCATTGTACAAAGGCAAAGGGGATATAATGAGTGAGTGCTCAAATTACAGAGGTATAAGTTTTTGAGTATTCCTGGTAAATCATATGAGAGGGTATTGATTGAGAGGGTGAAGGCATGTACAGTGCATCAGATTGGGGAAGAGCAGTGTAGTTTCAGAAGTGGTAGAGGATGTGTGGATCAGGTGTTTGCTTTGAAGAATGTATGTGAGAAATACTTAGAAAAGCAAATGGATTTGTATGTAGCATTTATGGATCTGGAGAAGGCATGTGATAGAGTTGATAGAGATGCTCTGTGGAAGGTATTAAGAATATATGGTGTGGGAGGCAAGTTGTTAGAAGCAGTGAAAAGTTTTTATCAAGGATGTAAGGCATGTGTATGTGTAGGAAGAGAGGAAAGTGATTGGTTCTCAGTGAATGTAGGTTTGCGCAGGGGTGTGTGATGTCTCCATGGTTGTTTAATTTGTTTATGGATGGGGTTGTTAGGGAGATGAATGCAAGAGTTTTGGAAAGAGGGGCAAGTATGAAGTCTGTTGGGGATGAGAGAGCTTGAGAAGTGAGTCAGTTGTTGTTTGCTGATGATACAGCGCTGGTGGCTGATTCATGTGAGAAACTGCAGAAGCTGGTGACTGAGTTTGGTAAAGTGTGTGAAAGAAGAAAGTTAAGAGTAAATGGGAATAAGAACAAGGTTATTAGGTACAGTAGGGTTGAGGGTCAAGTCAATTGGGAGGTAAGTTTGAATGGAGAAAAACTGGAGGAAGTAAAGTGTTTTAGATATCTGGGAGTGGATCTGGCAGCAGATGGAACCATGGAAGCGGAAGTGAATCATAGGGTGGGGGAGGGGGCAAAAATCCTGGGAGCCTTGAAGAATGTGTGGAAATTGAGAACATTATCTTGGAAAGCAAAAATGGGTATGTTTGAAGGAATAGTGGTTCCAACAATGTTGTATGGTTGCGAGGCGTGGGCTATGGATAGAGTTGTGCACAGGAAGGTGGATGTGCTGGAAATGAGATGTTTGAGGACAATGTGTGGTGTGAGGTGGTTTGATCGTGTAAGTAATGTAAGGGTAAGAGAGATGTGTGGAAATAAAAAGAGCGTGGTTGAGAGAGCAGAAGAGGGTGTTTTGAAATGGTTTGGGCACATGGAGAGAATGAGTGAGGAAAGATTGACCAAGAGGATATATGTGTCAGAGGTGGAGGGAATGAGGAGAAGTGGGAGACCAAATTGGAGGTGGAAAGATGGAGTGGAAAAGATTTTGAGTGATCGGGGCCTGAACATGCAGGAGGGTGAAAGGCGGGCAAGGAATAGAGTGAATTGGATCGATGTGGTATACCGGGGTTGACGTTCTGTCAGTGGATTGAATCAGGGAAAGTGAAGCGTCTGGGGTAAACCATGGAAAGTTTTGTGGGGCTGGATGTGGAAAGGAGCTGTGGTTTGGGATTATCGCATGAAAAGCTGGAGACTGAGTGTGAACGATGGGGCCTTTGTTATCTTTTCCTTTGCATACCTTGCAAAGAGGGGGGAGGGGGATGGTATTCATTTGGTACTTTTTTGTCGAAAAAATGAAATAAAATTTTTTGGCAGACATGTCGTTTGTGTGGGCATTTGGGTATATTTTTGTTGTGTCTGTTGTTGTTTTTATTATATATGTGTACATGGGATGTTAGGTATGTATATTTGCGTGGTGGAATTGTGTGTGTAAATACATGTGTATGGGGGAATGGTTGGGCATTTCTTTCTTCTGTTTCCTTGCGCTACCTCGCAAAGCGGGAGACAGCGACAAAGCAAAAAAAAAAAAAAATAAAATAATTTGGTGTTTGTGGGCGTTAGTTATCATGTGTAGGGGGTGGGTTGGGGCCCTTTCTCTCATCTGTTTCCTTGCCTACCCCGCAAACGCGGGAACAGCAACAAAAAAAAAAAAAATTTTATATATATTTATATTATATATTATATATATATATTATATTTGGAAAGGATCACAATTTTTGAGCGTTTTTATCAAGATATTCCTATGAGTCCCCGGGGAAAAAAGAAACTTGAAAGTTCCCCAAGTGCACTTTTCGTGTTTAATAATCACATCACAGGGAAGACACAAGAGAGAAAACAAGCAGTTGATATCATGTGAGGATGTATACCAAAATGACTTTATTTTGATTCTTTTAAAATATCATTTTTTTTTTTTTTTTTTTGCTTTGTCATGTCTCCCGCGTTAGAAGGGGTAGCGCAAGGAAAAAAAGTGAAAAAATGGCCCAAACCCCGCCCCCCATAAATGATTTAATACAGCACCAGGAAAATTTTACCTTACATCTCTTTTTCCATATATTTTCAAACAGTACTAATTAAAAACACAGCTTTCCATGGTTTACCCCAGACGCTTCACATGCCTTGATTCAATCCACTGACAGCACGTCAACCCCTGTATACCACATCGCTCCAATTCACTCTATTCCTTGCCCTCCTTTCACCCTCCTGCATGTTCAGGCCCCGATCACACAAAATCTTTTTCACTCCATCTTTCCACCTCCAATTTGGTCTCCCTCTTCTCCTCGTTCCCTCCACCTCCGACACATATATCCTCTTGGTCAATCTTTCCTCACTCATTCTCTCCATGTGCCCAAACCATTTCAAAACACCCTCTTCTGCTCTCTCAACCACGCTCTTTTTATTTCCACACATCTCTCTTACCCTTACGTTACTTACTCGATCAAACCACCTCACACCACACATTGTCCTCAAACATCTCATTTCCAGCACATCCATCCTCCTGCGCACAACTCTATCCATAGCCCACGCCTCGCAACCATACAACATTGTTGGAACCACTATTCCTTCAAACATACCCATTTGTGCTTTCCGAGATAATGTTCTCGACTTCCACACATTTTTCAAGGCTCCCAAAATTTTCGCCCCCTCCCCCACCCTATGATCCACTTCCGCTTCCATGGTTCCATCCGCTGACAGATCCACTCCCAGATATCTAAAACACTTCACTTCCTCCAGTTTTTCTCCATTCAAACTCACCTCCCAATTGACTTGACCCTCACCCCTACTGTACCTAATAACCTTGCTCTTATTCACATTTACTCTTAACTTTCTTCTTCCACACACTTTACCAAACTCAGTCACCAGCTTCTGCAGTTTCTCACATGAATCAGCCACCAGCGCTGTATCATCAGCGAACAACAACTGACTCACTTCCCAAGCTCTCTCATCCCCAACAGACTTCATACTTGCCCCTCTTTCCAAAACTCTTGCATTTACCTCCCTAACAACCCCATCCATAAACAAATTAAACAACCATGGAGACATCACACACCCCTGCCGCAAACCTACATTCACTGAGAACCAATCACTTTCCTCTCTTCCTACACGTACACATGCCTTACATCCTCGATAAAAACTTTTCACTGCTTCTAACAACTTGCCTCCCACACCATATATTCTTAATACCTTCCACAGAGCATCTCTATCAACTCTATCATATGCCTTCTCCAGATCCATAAATGCTACATACAAATCCATTTGCTTTTCTAAGTATTTCTCACATACATTCTTCAAAGCAAACACCTGATCCACACATCCTCTACCACTTCTGAAACCGCACTGCTCTTCCCCAATCTGATGCTCTGTACATGCCTTCACCCTCTCAATCAATACCCTCCCATATAATTTACCAGGAATACTCAACAAACTTATACCTCTGTAATTTGAGCACTCACTCTTATCCCCTTTGCCTTTGTACAATGGCACTATGCACGCATTCCGCCAATCCTCAGGCACCTCACCATGAGTCATACATACATTAAATAACCTTACCAACCAGTCAACAATACAGTCACCCCCTTTTTTAATAAATTCCACTGCAACACCATCCAAACCTGCTGCCTTGCCGGCTTTCATCTTCCGCAAAGCTTTTACTACCTCTTCTCTGTTTACCAAATCATTTTCCCTAACCCTCTCACTTTGCACACCACCTCGACCAAAACACCCTATATCTGCCACTCTGTCATCAGACACATTCAACAAACCTTCAAAATACTCATTCCATCTCCTTCTCACATCACCGCTACTTGTTATCACCTCCCCATTTACGCCCTTCACTGAAGTTCCCATTTGCTCCCTTGTCTTACGCACCCTATTTACCTCCTTCCAGAACATCTTTTTATTCTCCCTAAAATTTACTGATAGTCTCTCACCCCAACTCTCATTTGCCCTTTTTTTCACCTCTTGCACCTTTCTCTTGACCTCCTGTCTCTTTCTTTTATACTTCTCCCACTCAATTGCATTTTTTCCCTGCAAAAATCGTCCAAATGCCTCTCTCTTCTCTTTCACTAATACTCTTACTTCTTCATCCCACCACTCACTACCCTTTCTAAACAGCCCACCTCCCACTCTTCTCATGCCACAAGCATCTTTTGCGCAATCCATCACTGATTCCCTAAATACATCCCATTCCTCCCCCACTCCCCTTACTTCCATTGTTCTCACCTTTTTCCATTCTGTACACAGTCTCTCCTGGTACTTCCCCACACAGGTCTCCTTCCCAAGCTCACTTACTCTCACCACCTTCTTCACCCCAACATTCACTCCTCTTTTCTGAAAACCCATACTAATCTTCACCTTAGCCTCCACAAGATAATGATCAGACATCCCTCCAGTTGCACCTCTCAGCACATTAACATCCAAAAGTCTCTCTTTCGCACGCCTGTCAATTAACACGTAATCCAATAACGCTCTCTGGCCATCTCTCCTACTTACATAACAATATAATCTTTATATTATTCACTGTGATCATTCGCTGTGATTTTTGTCCTTGAAAAGTGATTTTTTTTGATAATCTGATAGAGTATAGGGGACTTTTTGTTTCAAGTATGGAAATCTCATGGTCAAGCCATAACAGGACTGAAAAAGCCAAATTAAAAATTTTCATTTTTTGATAGAAATATGACATCACTCAGGAATTTCCTGTGGAATCAAAATAAACAGTGAAGGGACTGAGAAGACCTACACTTGGTACCATGCTGCTTATTGCAAGGTTGCCTGTGTAAACACAAGTTTTATTAACCTTGATCCCTAAGCACTAAACTACCTAAAATATGGCAGGGATTCAAACTCCTGCTAACTCTGACAATGTGTAGACTCTGTGAAAGATGAGTTCACTAGTTGTATTAGTATGATTTACCAAGCAATAAATGTAAAAGGATTCAAACCTCTCACTCCATCTTTGTTTCAGGTGATCAGGACTCATTTGAGTTAGGCATTTTCAGAGAGTGAATCTAGTTGGTCAGCCATTAGGGGGTTGGTGGTTTCTCAGGGCTGAAACTGGCTAACCAATACATGATGTGTTCTTTGCAGGTGGATGCTGTACTAGATGTGGGCAACAATTACATATCAATTATCATTCACATATTTTGGTGGGATGATCTAGGAAGTCTTTAAAATACTCTCATGTGGAAAAAAAGGATGGTTGTTGGTGATCAAGGAGTGAGGCACTGAAACGTATGTACAAAATTTGTCTTTCATATCTCTATGAAAGAATACTTCCCACGTATTCCCTGCGTGTCGTAGAAGGCGACTTAAAGGGGAGGGAGCAGGGGGCTGGAAATCCTCCCCTCTCACTTTTTTTTTTAATTTTCCAAAAGAGGGAACAGAGAAGGGGCCCAGGTGAGGATATTCCCTCAAGGGCCCAGTCCTCTGTTCTCAACGCTACCTCGCTAATGCGGGAAATGGCGAATAGTATGAAAGAAAAAGAATCTCTATTATATTACTTAAAAGTTCTATGGAATAATTGTTTGAAAATCCTTAAATACTGAGATAAAATATGTTTAATTTGGGATTGTTTTATGGTATTTTGACGATTAAATGAGAAGTGGAACCTCTGCCAAATTTGGCAATGAGAAAACAGGAATACTAAGTCCTTATAATTTACACTGAAGCCACTGGCAGACCTAGCCTAGAAGCCCTACAGGGCTTCAACTTATTGGGCTAGTTGTACAAATGTAGCAGATGATTTTTCAAAGGACAGGCATCCAGCAGGAATTTTCACAAAATACATGTATTTTTTCAAACGTACTGAATGCTAGCAAATATGCGGAAAAAATCACATAAAATATAACTGATTTGAAGTACATGATGGCAATGCTAAGAGAAACCAGATTAGAAAAGACAACAAAGAACTAATCATCAAGCCTGAAGGAAATACGGTTCAGTAAGGGGAATCTGTAGCAACTTATGCAAGCTAAGTAACTGAGTGACATAAACACAAGGAAATTCAACACTTTAACTGCAGGCATGGTGGAAAAAAAAAAAATGCAATGATAGATAAGCCTGGTCCACTGCTGTGTGAGGCCACAAGGAGGTGTACATAAGTCTTCAAAAGAAATAGAAAATACAAAGAGTTATATCATCACCTTTGAGTTGACATAGTACACTGCTTGGTGAAGCCCACAGGAGGGTGTGGTTAACTGATGCAACAGCTCCCAATAAGAAATGTGATGTTTCCTGCTCTGTATTGAGCTTGATTTCAAACATTACTTTTAATTCATTCACAAGCACATTATTGAAAGCAAATAAATTGAGTATATTTAGATATATTACTCAATACACGAGTGAGTGTGAGGACAGCGTGTGGCAGGCACTAAGTGGGAAGTATATTGGAGGATTCATTTTTTTCTTCACTTCGAACTTAGCTTCACATACTACTATTTTGTACACATGCAAAGTGTTTGTGGTGAACAACATGAATATATCTAAAAACAATACACTGTTCACACTATAAGTGTGAGGACAGCAAGTGGCTGGCAATTCTCTTCTCCAGAAACATGCTAGTTCTTTACCCATCACCTGTTACCAAAGCCCTCCATCACCCCTGTGATTATACAAAAGAAAAGCAGGAATTTTTGTTTCTAAAATTCCCTTTAAACTGTGTGCCTGCATGGCCATGCAGCAATGTATCATGTGCTGTACAGTTGATTATTCTAACCAAGCACATATGCAACGAGAGTAACTTGTATAAATCTTGAGAAAAACTTTACTGCAATAAATGAAAAAAAATTCAATTCAATTTCATATTCATTGGACTGGTGCTGCCATCTTTCTTCATCTTTGGGAAATCAAGAAAGAGAAGGACATGTGACCTTATGGCAGCTGTAATGTGGAATGCTACTGTTATTCTTGATTTTCTCATTTCAAGTGAGATCTATCTCTTAACACCCTAAATAGGTTTCCTTTACATCCAAGAAAATCTCAGTTTTTCAAGTAATAAAAAAAAAAGTGTATTTGGTCCACTACTACCATGCCCTGACAATGCGTAACAGTTCTTTGGATGTATGAGCACATTGTGCTAAACAGTATGGAAGTATGGCATGTGTCAAGTGAGTTGCCCATATGCATGTTTTACTCATTTTGCCTACAAAATCCAGGTTACCATCATAACTAAACTTTATATATTGTTCTTGTTACAAATCAATGCAATTCAATGAAGATCTTTTTATAATAGCAAAATCACCTTTGCAAAATTACCAGCTACACCAGTCAAACACAGTGCTATCAAAGCCAAGCAGGTGCTGGCAACACTGCATCCACTTGAGTTAGAAACATCTACATGGCATTCAATTTCTTTTTTGAAAAACTGTCGAAAATGTAGTCATTTGCATGGCTGGAAGATGATGACTGAGAAGAATTGGCCATGCACTACCAACTTAGTAATCATTCAAGCTTGGGAGGCAGCCTTGGAAGAGGCATGAAACTCTATGCACAAATCCATGTCTAAAACAGTCATTCACCAGGTATGAATAACGATCTATAGGTATTACGGAGTAAATAAGTTTGACAATCATAACAAATGTATGTTTTACAAGTAAAGGGGTTACCTACATCGTGAGCCTTGGTGGGAAAAGAAGTGCTAATTAACTTAGTTTTGATGCAGAGTGTCTCCAGGCATTTTCATGCTGAATTCACTTTTGAACTTTATATCCAGTTCCTCACACATTTTTAAATCATGCTCTGTTACTCTTCCCTTTGATTCCTTTTGTGTGATTGGGGCCTGAACATGCAGGAGGGTGAAAGGCGGGCAAGGAATAGAGTGAATTGGATCGATGTGGTATACCGGGGTTGACGTGCTGTCAGTGGATTAAATCAGGGCATGTGAAGCGTCTGGGGTAAACCATGGAAAGGTGTGTGGGGCCTGGATGTGGAGAGGGAGCTGTGGTTTCGGGCATTATTGCATAACAGCTAGAGACTGAGTGTGAATGAGTGGGGCCTTTGTTGTCTTTTCCTAAGGTCCCCATTGTACAAAGGCAAAGGGGATAAGAGTGAGTGCTCAAATTACAGAGGTATAAGTTTGTTGAGTATTCCTGGTAAATCATATGAGAGGGTATTGATTGAGAGGGTGAAGGCATGTACAGAGCATCAGATTGGGGAAGAGCAGTGTAGTTTCAGAAGTGGTAGAGGATGTGTGGATCAGGTGTTTGCTTTGAAGAATGTATGTGAGAAATACTTAGAAAAGCAAATGGATTTGTATGTAGCATTTATGGATCTGGAGAAGGCATGTGATAGAGTTGATAGAGATGCTCTGTGGAAGGTATTAAGAATATATGGTGTGGGAGGCAAGTTGTTAGAAGCAGTGAAAAGTTTTTATCAAGGATGTAAGGCATGTGTATGTGTAGGAAGAGAGGAAAGTGATTGGTTCTCAGTGAATGTAGGTTTGCGCAGGGGTGTGTGATGTCTCCATGGTTGTTTAATTTGTTTATGGATGGGGTTGTTAGGGAGATGAATGCAAGAGTTTTGGAAAGAGGGGCAAGTATGAAGTCTGTTGGGGATGAGAGAGCTTGAGAAGTGAGTCAGTTGTTGTTTGCTGATGATACAGCGCTGGTGGCTGATTCATGTGAGAAACTGCAGAAGCTGGTGACTGAGTTTGGTAAAGTGTGTGAAAGAAGAAAGTTAAGAGTAAATGGGAATAAGAGCAAGGTTATTAGGTACAGTAGGGTTGAGGGTCAAGTCAATTGGGAGGTAAGTTTGAATGGAGAAAAACTGGAGGAAGTAAAGTGTTTTAGATATCTGGGAGTGGATCTGGCAGCAGATGGAACCATGGAAGCGGAAGTGAATCATAGGGTGGGGGAGGGGGCAAAAATCCTGGGAGCCTTGAAGAATGTGTGGAAGTTGAGAACATTATCTTGGAAAGCAAAAATGGGTATGTTTGAAGGAATAGTGGTTCCAACAATGTTGTATGGTTGCGAGGCGTGGGCTATGGATAGAGTTGTGCACAGGAAGGTGGATGTGCTGGAAATGAGATGTTTGAGGACAATGTGTGGTGTGAGGTGGTTTGATCGTGTAAGTAATGTAAGGGTAAGAGAGATGTGTGGAAATAAAAAGAGCGTGGTTGAGAGAGCAGAAGAGGGTGTTTTGAAATGGTTTGGGCACATGGAGAGAATGAGTGAGGAAAGATTGACCAAGAGGATATATGTGTCAGAGGTGGAGGGAATGAGGAGAAGTGGGAGACCAAATTGGAGGTGGAAAGATGGAGTGGAAAAGATTTTGAGTGATCGGGGCCTGAACATGCAGGAGGGTGAAAGGCGGGCAAGGAATAGAGTGAATTGGATCGATGTGGTATACCGGGGTTGACGTACTGTCAGTGGATTGAATCAGGGAATGTGAAGCGTCTGGGGTAAACCATGGAAAGTTGTGTGGGGCCTGGATGTGGAAAGGGAGCTGTGGTTTCGGGCATTATCGCATGACAGCTGGAGACTGAGTGTGAACGAATGGGGCCTTTGTTATCTTTTCCTAGCACTACCTTGCACACATGAGGGGGGAGGGGGATGGTATTCCATGTGTGGCGAGGTGGCGATAGGAATGAATAAAGGCAGACAGTGTGAATTGTGTGCATGGGTATATATGTATGTGTCTGTGTGTGTATATATATGTGTACATTGGGATGTATAGGTATGTATATTTGCGTGTGTGGATGTGTGTGTAAATACATGTGTATGGGGGTGGGTTGGGCCATTTCTTTCTTCTGTTTCCTTGCGCTACCTCGCAAATGCGGGAGACAGCGACAAAGCAAAATAAATAAAAATAAAATAATTTGCGTGTGTGGACGTGTATGTATATACATGTGTATGGGGGTGGGTTGGGCCATTTCTCTCATCTGTTTCCTTGCGCTACCTCGCAAACGCGGGAGACAGCAACAAAATAATATATATATATATATATATATATATATATATATATATATATATATATATATATTGGAAAGGATCACAATTTTGAGCGTGATCAAGATATTCCTATGAGTCCACGGGGAAAATGAAACTTGATAAGTTCCCAAGTGCACTTTCGTGTAATAATCACATCATCAGGGAAGACACAAGAGAGAAATACAAGTCAGTTGATATACATCGATGAGACGATGTATATCAACTGACTTATATTATGATTCTTTCCAACATATACATTTCTTTTATTTTTTATTTTGCTTTGTCACTGTCTCCTGCGTTAGCAAGGTAGCGCAAGGAAACAGACGAAAGAATGGCCCAACCCGCCCACATACACATGTATATACATACACGTCCACACACGTAAATATACATACCTATACATCTCAATGTACACATATATATACACACACATGTACATAATATACATACCTATACATGTACATAATATACATACCTATACATCTCAATGTACACATATATATATACACACACATGTACATAATTCATACTGTCTGCCTTTATTTGTTCCCATCGCCACCTCGCCACACATGGAATAACAACCCCCTCCCCCCTCATGTGTGCGAGGTAGCACTAGGAAAGACACCAAAGGCCCCTTTCGTTCACACTCAGTCTCTAGCTGTCATGTAATAATGCACTGAAACCACATATACATACATATACATAACAACACATGCATACACATACACAGACATATACTATTCATTATATATTTTGCTTTGTCGCAGTCTCCCGCGTTAGCGAGGTAGCGCAAGGAAACAGATGAAAGAATGGCCCAACCCACCCACATACACATGTATATACATACATGTCCACACATGCAAATATACATACCCATACATCTCAATGTATAAATATATATACACACACAGACATATACATATATACACACGTACATAATTCATACTGTCTGCCTTTATTTATTCCCATCGCCACCTCGCCACACATGGAATAACAATCCCTTCCCCCCCTCATGTGTGCGAGGTAGCGCTAGGAAAAGACAACAAAGGCCACATTTGTTCACACTCAGTCTCTAGCTGTCATGTGATAATGCACCGAAACCACAGCTCACTTTCCACATCCAGGCCCCACACAACTTTCCATGGTTTACCACAGACACTTCCTATGCCCTGGTTCAATCCATTGACAGCACGTCGACCCCGGTATACCACATCGATCCAATTCACTCTATTCCTTGCACACCTTTCACCCTCCTGCATGTTCAGGCCCCGATCACTCAAAATCTTTTTCATTCCATCTTTCCACCTCCAATTTGGTTTCCCACTTTTCCTCGTTCCCTCCACCTCCGACACATATATCCTCTGGGTCAATCTTTCCTCACTCATTCTCTCCAAGTGACCAAACCATTTCAAAACACCCTCTTCTGCTCTCTCAACCACACTCTTTTTATTTCCACACATCTCTCTTACCCTTACATTACTTACTCGATCAAACCACCTCACACCACATATTGTCCTCAAACATCTCATTTCCAGCACATCCACCCTCCCGCGCAACAACTCTATCCATAGCCCACGCCTTGCAACCATACAACATTGTTGGAACCACTATTCCTTCAAACATACCCATTTTTGCTTTCTGAGATAATGTTCTCGACTTCCAAACATTCTTCAAGGCTCTCAGAATTTTCGCCCCCTCCCCCACCCTATGATTCACTTCTGCTTCCATGGCTCCATCCGCTGCCAGATCCACTCCTAGATATCTAAAACACTTTACTTCCTCCAGTTTTTCTCCATTCAAACTTACCTCCCAATTGACTTGAGCCTAAACCCTACTGTACCTAATAACCTTGCTCTTATTCACATTTACTCTTAACTTTCTTCTTTCACACACTTTACCAAACTCAGTCACCAGCTTCTGCAGTTTCTCTCATAAATCAGCTACAAGCGCTGTATCACCAGCGAACAACAACTGATTCACTTCCCAAGCTCTCTCATCCACAACAGACTGCATACTTGCCCCTCTTTCCAAAACTCTTGCATTCACCTCCCTAACAACCCCATCCATAAACATATTAAACAACCATGGAGACATCACACACCCCTGTCGCAAACCTACATTCACTGAGAACCAATCACTTTCCTCTCTTCCTACACGTACACATGTCTTACATCCTCGATAAAAACTTTTCACTGCTTCTAACAACTTGCCTCCCACACCATATATTCTGAGTACCTTCCACAGAGCATCTCTATCAACTCTATCACATGCCTTCTCCAGATCCATAAATGCTACATACAAATCCATTTGGTTTTCTAAGTATTTCTCACATACATTCTTCAAAGCAAACACCTGATCCACACATCCTCTACCACTTCTGAAACCACACTGCTCTTCCCCAATCTGATGCTCTGTACATCAATCAATACTCTCCCATATAATTTCCCAGGAATACTCAACAAACTTTTACCTCTGTAATTTGAGCAATCACTTTTATCCCCTTTGCTTTTGTACAATGGCACTATGCACGCATTCCGCCAATCCTCAGGCACCTCACCACGAATCATACATACATTAAATAACCTTACCAACCAGTCAACAATAGAGTCACCCCCTTTTTTATTAAATTCCACTGCAATACCATCCAAACCTGCTGCCTTGCTGGCTTTCATCTTCCGCAAAGCTTTTACTACCTCTTCTCTGTTTACCAAATCATTTTCCCTAACCCTTTCACTTTGCACACCACCTCAACCAAAACACCCTATATCTGCCACTCTATCATGAAACACATTCTACAAACCTTCAAAATACTCACTCCATCTCCTTCTCACATCACCACTACTTGTTATCACCTCCCCATTAGCCCCCTTCACTGAAGTTCCCATTTGCTCCCTTGTCTTACGCACTTTATTTACCTCCTTCCAGAACATCTTTTTATTCTCCCTAAAATTTAATGATACTCTCTCACCCAAACTCTCATTTGCCCTCTTTTTCACCTCTTGCACCTTTCTCTTGACCTGCCTCTTTCTCTTATACATCTCCCACTCATTTGCATTTTTTCTCTGCATATGTACATATTCATATTTGCTTACCTTCATCCACTCATGTCGCTACCCTGCCCCACAGGAAACAGCATCGCTACCCCCCCCATGCCCGCTTCAGCGAAGTAGCACCAGGAAAACGGACAAAAAAGGCCACATTCATTCACACTCAGTCTCTAGCTGTCATGTGTAATACACTGAAACCACAGCCCCCTATCCACATCCATTCCCTCCAAGAACTCCCAACAAGGTGGCCATGTCAAAAGATTCTCTACTCATCCCTGTCCTTACATGTCCTCTTCTACTGTCCTAGGATAAAACTTATCAGGGAATTCTGTGTTGTTTACTTCCATTCTTTACATCTTTTTGGAAGAACTGTTCATTGTCTACATCAATTCGGTTTAAAAATTCAATAGCTGTAATTAGGTCAGCCCTTAAAAGCTTCTAACCTTTTCCTGTAACTCCACTCTCTTTCCTCTTTCTGTACTGCAATCTTGTCAAGTGATTCATTCATAGTCCTCTACTAAACACCTGTGTCATACTGCAGCAACAGACCATGACACACGTGAACCATGTCAACCACTGGATGTTATAGAAAAAAAAAAGGTATGGGCCTTTTTCTAAACCATGTGATAGCAACAGGCATGTAATATAAAGAAAAAATCATCATGCATGTTGGCAAAATGAAATATAACAAAATTTATCCACCGAGTTTTGGCATCCATTTTTCAGACTTCTTTATATCAATTATATTTGTTCTAGAAATTAGATATTACAACTTCCCATACTGTCCACAGGTGTACTCACTGCACCATTGGTCATCAGTGCTCTAATATCTGTTGTGAGGGGGTGGAAAAGTATAGCTTACCACAATCATGGCAAACATATGACCCATTTGTTGGTGTGCATGAGTATGAAAATGACAATCAAAGAGAAAAATTTTTATGAGTATGGTAGTGAATATGATACCGATACAGACACAGATATTGGTGGGAGAAGTTGCCTCTAATACTCACCTGTATTTCTTGTGCTGACCTTACTTCACTTAGGGAGTGCAAGGCACTACCATAGTATCTCGAGGTTAATCACACTTTTTATTTACTTTTCCACTAATATCCAGCATCACTCACACTGTAAGTACATGTTATCTCACTGTTTGTGCATGCTATAATTCTCAAAAACATTAATCCAGCAGCTGATTATAAAAATTTTAGTATAATTAATATGAAATCTTACAAAAAAATAATCTCAGTCACATTTTTCAGGCAAAATATGTGGACAATGACATATAAGTTATCTACACAGAGTAAACAGTGAGTGCAGGAATAATTTTAATAGCCCCCACACATGGAACAATGAGGGAGTGGAGGCTTGGTACGGTAGGGCAAGTGTCTAGTTTACACAGGGCAGGAAACAGTTTGAAAGGGATTCACTCTGTGTGTGTAAGTACCTATTTGTACTGCATGGAGAGGGAGTTCATCTCTTAAGACATTTTGTCATATGACCTTTATCTACCATCATACACCCTATAACACATCTATATGCTCTAAGCATTCACAATTTAATCACTGTCTATACCATTCATACACTGTAAAGGTTCTTATTTACATCTTTTCTAACAAGTTTCTTGTTAAACCTTTCACTGCTCTGTGCATCAACAGATGTGTTATGTGGCAGAGTCCTGCACATCATATAATGTTTTATTGACTCCCATCCTCATTTGAAATTTCTGCTGTGTGATTCCAGCAATTCCCCAGAGAAGGCATTATCCACCTCCCACTACAGCTGGAAAAATATCAGGCTATCAGTCAGAAACTAATGATAATGGGATGTGCTGTGCACACCCATTATCGTATATGTACAAAATACAGACCAACTGATATATTGATGACTTTCTGAGATACTAAATTTTCCAAACCATTTTGCACTTTCAAAACCCCCAAATCTCTGAAAAGTGCTTTAGGATTCCACCAGCCAAAGACAGCTAGCAGGTTACCATATGGTGATGTTGTTAGTTTAGATCTTCTTTCTTTCTTTTCTTTCTTTTAAACTATTTGCCATTTCCCGCGTTAGCGAGGTAGCATTAAGAACAGAGGACTGGGCCTTTGAGGGAATACCCTCACCTGGCCCCCTCTGTTTAGATCTAGATGATGTAATTTTAAATCAAACCAATGTGTCGAATTACCTCCAGTCCTAAGAAAGTTCTCATTATTATACTTATCATTTGGTTTGCATATATATCAATGTATTTCTTGAATTCAATCTTTTCATTTATACCAACTCTTTTTCTACCAACTCTTTGCATATTTGAAATTTTTCTTCCCTCTATCTCTTTCCCTGTAGGAAGATGATTGCTATTCATCACTTCTTGGGCATGTGGAAACAATGCAAGATGGGGAGTTTACCAGGAGCGTGTATGACAGCACAATTAAAGGGGTTGAAAGATCACTTGTGACATGTGGATTAACAGTGGAATAGTACTGAAGGAAGACAAATGGGGAAGAATGCAAAGAATGGTGTATTGCAAGGACAGGGCTAAGTGTAGACCCTTTTGCCATGGCCACCACCTTGAGGGGAATGGGTATTAGAGATATGGATAAATAGATTCCATGAGAGAGAGAGAGAGAGAGAGAGAGAGAGAGAGAGAGAGAGAGAGAGAGAGAGAGAGAGAGAGAGAGAGAGAGAGAGACTGCTCCTCCCGCACAACTGTCAAACTAAGGGCCATCATGGACTGATTTCTACCATGTATACAGTTTTCTTTTACACTTTTTATCTTTATTCACTCTATAGCTGTTTCTTATTTTTTTTGTGGATACTCTAATACCCCAGTTAGTGCTATCCCATAGAGCGTTGCTTCTTATGATGCTCTTGCTTGCATCTTGAAGCCCTAGTTTTACTAGGAAAAAATACATAAAACAAGTTAAAAGTCACAAGTTTGAACACTCACAACATGCCAAGAGCACCTCTCTTTGTTTATACTTATTGACACATGCTCATTTGCAATCAGTGCTGAGCGCTTTCCTCTGTTTGTATAATATAAATTTTGCCACACTTAAACTGTGCATACATATTCCATATTATTGTGTTTATCTTTAAACCATCATATCTGGAAGATGACCTGCAAGTTCTAGGGCTGCTAACAAATCTAAAGTGCCTTAAAAAGCCTCTACTTGGATGTAAAATTGAGAATGCTGAGGAAGTGGGAAGCTGGTGAGCATCAGGCCAATGTTTGTGATGCTTTCAAATAGGTTATACCAATGGTTAATACCATTATTAAGAATGAAGACAAAAACTTTTGCTATGACAAAACTGAAATTAACAACGAGGGAAACTTGCTCAAAGAGCTGTTTGTTGTTGGAAAGAATCGGAAGATGGGCTAAGCAAAGCAAGGCTAAGTAGCACTTGGCAACACACCCAGTGCATATTACCACACCCTTCTACTTCACTTCCCTAATCATCCCCACCTTTCTGATTTCTCACTCCATATTCAAAAATGTTATATACACCTCTCTAATCATCCCCACCTTTCTGATTTCTCACCCCATACTCTAAAATGCTATATAATGTACTGATGAAGGACTACAATGTTGCTCATATATACTGAAACTCAATTCTGTGGATAGACATTAGCTGTTCAATAACATCTGGCAGTGCTGCAGCCGTCATTACCAAAGAAACAACTTACTACAATCTCCCTCACCGCCACTAACAACTACATCATCACCATTCCCATCAACACCATTCCCTCTATTTCCAAAACCCAATTCATAATTGTAGTGATGTAAAAATGGACTAGCTTCTGCCAGACCAGAGCTGTACGATATCCACTACCTGCTTTCCTCCCACCTAACGTGTCTTACCAACACACTGCCTCTCACACCCATTCTACTAAAATTGTCACTATTCAATAAACGGGTGGGTGTCATTCATGATACAATATTGTATTTATCTATTTGTTATACATCAATTAATGAATATATGAGAATGCAATAATTATATACAAAACTATATATCAAATATTTAACAAGTAAAAAATTACATCAGGAACATGTTTCCATGTATACAATGACATAATGTCCCTGTAGAGAGCTGTTTCACTTAGTGCTCAATTTTTCAGGGAAGCATCTTAAGCACTAATCATGCTATTACTGTATTGCATAAAGTAATCTTTACTCCAATATTGCAAGACTCATATAATTTCATTTGATATCTTTTTGATAAGTTACCAGGCATTTTTCCCTCACCAAAAATTCTGTATCTTCCTTGCTGAGATGCTTTTAGATTTAACACATTACTCTTTAAGAATTCTATTTGCTGAGGATTGTAGTTGGTAGGCAGCCAACGACCAGGAAAGTATACTACCAGTTCTACCCGCCTGAGTATTGGATAGTTTAGTGACAGCTGCATGGTGAGCTAGCACCTCAGTGGTTGTCAAGCTGCACTCCTCTGACCCAGGTAGCTGTCTTTTCCTTCTACTTCATCCACAGATGGACTACTGGCATTCTGTACACAACCATAGAATCTCTCCTTGCCACACATAACACCAGACAACTCACACAGCTCATTCTTCATAACTAGATTTTCCTTTGGTGAGTGCCATGTGCTTGCCCTGCCTTAGGGCAAAATGGTAGGAGCAGCAGACAGAAGTACAGAATGCATCTCTTTAATCCAGCAACCTTAAGACCTGCCCACTGCCAGACCACAGATAATGCCAGAAAAAAGGAAATGACCCCCAAGTCATACACAAATGATGATCCAATCTCGTAGCACTCACAAAAAGTCTTTACAAAACTTCCCTTAATTAATTTTTTCAATAACTCCACCTTTTCAAGCATAGATAATGATTTATGCTTATGTTTTATGCTTAATAGCATCAGCACCATCTTCTGCACCTCTTGGTCTCTTGGATGACATCATGAAGGGCTAAAATACAGCTGAATATAAGAAAATAACAGGACTGTTAATCAGCTCTGCTGCAGTATATTCAAATCATGCCAGACAATGGGAATTTTCAGACCACAGAGTGCCAGATTAGAGAGGTACAAGCTATAGTAGGTAGGAACACTAGAAACGTTATGTAGTAGTAGTAGTAGTCTGCAGGAACGTTAGGTAGGAGCCTTGCAAACACTGCACTACACTTGTCCTCTGCCAGTGGCTTGTTAAGGGAGAGGCACTGCAGTTTACTAGTTATGGAGACTTTATTGTCATGGCCATCTACTTGGGGGACTTCCAGAAAGGAACATGCATCAAAGATATAGACAGATAGACATATAATATCATGTACCTTTCCCTTCTTTCTAAACTATTCAGCTCAAGGTCTTTTAACTCCTTGTCGTACAATATTTAGTTCATATGCTCCAGAAAAAAAATGCTGTGAAATGTCTCTACATTCATTATAACTTATGTTTCCAACCATTTAACTGGTGACTATAAAACAAATGTGTTTAATTTTGCTGTGCATAAAATAAATATTCATATACAACACTTTTCATAGACTACCTTTCTTTGTATTCTTAATTTATCTGTCTCTTTGATCTTTAACTACTCTACTTTCTTGACTATATTGTTCTGTATCCTTACATTTATTTGGTTTCTTTCCAATTCCATCACCAATACCAATCTGCCTTTGACCAATTCTTTCAGCTGGTTTAGTTTCTGTTATTCTCAACTTTTTTGTTGTTCCTATCATCTACCGAATTCCAAATCTGACAACTTTCATTCTCCCTTTATCTCCACTTTGTATTATTAACCCTAATGCAGTGTCATGTCAAATTTTAATTTCAAAATGTTTATTCTCTAGAGAAAAGTGACTCTCCTTAGAACCTTTTCTTTGCCAATTCTTGTTCATTGTACCTTCTATGCTCATTCAAATTTCTCCATTCTCTTTCATTTCATTCTGGTATTATTCTTTGCCTAGAAATTCTCTCAAGTGAAATCCTTGCCTAGTCCTTCTGTTCCCAAGGGTGTAAAAATCTGCATCTATTACCCCACTTGCATTCAAAGAGTCTATCAAAAAGCTTACATGCAAATGAGTGAGTGAAAGCACAGTTAGCTTTCTTGAATCTTCCTGTGATGCATCTACCAGTGTAGAGTATCTTCATGTACAAAATGAATGTTTATTTCTACATTTCAAAAAGGTGTTATCAAATTTTCATCACCCTGAGATAGTGTTTGCATTATTCTTTCACTCCTACTTCAGTTACTGTCATCTCTCTCTTACCAACTTTATTATTCATTCAACTTCCCTATCCTGTTAATTCTGATTTCCCTTCTTGTATATTTCATTTTCCACCTGAAAATAGTCACTCTCTTCTTTGCCCATTCACAAACACATTAATCTCTTGATTAAAACTCCTCATTGCTTCTAATAGCTTTCCTCCCAAAACATATATTTGCAAAATCTTCAACAAAGTATCTCTATCAACCATACCATATGCTTTTTCCATATCCACAAATGCCACATAAAAATCCTCCTGTTTCTCTATTTCTTACACACATTCTGATCCACACATCTATCATTCTTGAAACCACACTGTTTCTCCTAAATTTGATGTGTGTGTTAACACTCTCTTAAACACTCTTCCATGCAACTCAAAAGGTACATCTAATAAACACTGCAATATGATCACTCACTCTTCTTCCCTTTACAGTGGCACTTTACATGCATTCCATCAATCATTTGGCACTTCATCTTCATCCATACATACATTAAAAATCATAATCAACTAATCAATAGAAATTCAACTATAATACCATCCACTCCAGCAACCATGCTACATCTAATCTTACACAAGACTTTTGCTACCTTTTCTCAAAACTACTTGTGATGACTCATTTCAAATACTTCCCTGACCCAAGCATGCTAAATCTGCTACCCTAGCGTTGAGCACATTCAACAATTCTTCAAAGTACTTACTTCATCTCCTCTTCACATCATCTCTGTTTGTTACCATTTCCCCAGTTGTCCCCTTCCCCAGTGTTCCCATTTGTTCTCAAGTTTTTCTCTTTCCAAAACATTTTAACATTCTCCCTAGATTTTGTTGACATTTGCTCATCCCAACTCTCCTTTACCCTCTAATAAGCTCCTCCACTATTCTCTTAACCTCTTGCTACTTTCAGTTGTATAAATTTCCCAATCACTTGTACTCCCTTCCTGTAGGCAATGACTATACACCTCTCATTTCTCTTTCACTAGCATCCCACCTTCAGCATGCTATTGACTTCTCTTGCACATTTCAGCATTAATTCCGAAAATACTTCCCATTCTTCACAAACTTTCCTAGCTTCATTTACTCACACCTTTAGCCATTCCACACTTAAATCTCTCCTGATACCTCTTAACACAAGCCTCTTTTCCACTCACTTATTTTCACCATCCTCTGAAAACCTCTACAAATTTCCACTCTAACCTCCACCAGCTAATTATCAGAAATTCTACCGGGTACCCCTCTCAACACATTCACATCCAAGTCTTTTTTTTTTGTACATTTCTGATTTAATATAAACTCCGCTAATCCTTGCTCACCACCTTTCCTATTCCAAGTATTCTTTATGCATGTCCCTCTTTTTAAACCAGGCATTCCTGATCACGAGTCCTTTTTCAGCACACAACCCCGTAAGACTTCCATTCACCTTACTGAATAACTCATACCTTCCAATTATATCCTCAACTGCCACATTACCCACTTTAGCCTTCAAATCACCCATCTCTAATACTAGATCTCATATCAAAACTGCTGATACACTCAAAGAGATTTTCCCAAAATACTGCCTCTCTTCTTCAGACTTCTTGTGGCCAGCATTAGAGCTTATACATTTTAGGAGTCAAGAAAGAGAACAATTCAGAACACAAGTAAACACTGTGGTAGGTTGCAAATTACTTATGTTCATGGACTGAAGCAGACTGGTAAAGTGGAAAACTAGAAAGCTGACTAACATTGCGCAAATAGTAAAAAAAAAAAATAATTTTTTCTTGTTTTTAAACCTGTTTATCATTTCCTATGTTGGCAAGGTAGTGCCAAGAACAGACAATGAAAAGCTCTCATTCACTAATATCCATTACTTTAATTGTTATGCATAATCCACCAAAACATGTTAATAGTACACAACGGTGGGGTTAACACAGCGCTCATGAAACAATTTGCTTGATGAATAAGGCCATTCTTCTCTACTGCAAAATAATATCAATTCTAGGTTTATCAGAGAAAGAATTCAACCACATGTCAAGTTTTCTAATAAATGTTTCTGTACTAGTTACCTGCACATTTCTTATATCTCATGGTAATCAATAATGCTTCCATGCAAGGCTTTCATATATTCTCGTCTGATATACCTTTGCTATGTTCCAAGATAATCTGGCAGACTTAATAATTCTTTATCTTCCTTGCTGAGACACTCTTAGGTTCAACAAGTTATTCTTTAAGTAAACCTTTAATCTGTTGCTTTGCAAGGATGATCATATTTCCCTTCCCTCAAAAATTTTAAATCCCTACCATAAATTCTGAGTCATAACATTTACCCAAGAGAAGATCTGAGGCCATATGCATGCATACAGCACATAGGGGCTCTATCACATTGAAATTTATAATAAAACATCTCCTTAAATTCACTTTTCATCTATTTTCCAGTGAAACTTTCAAGAATGTCTTCATGTTGGTTCAGAATGATATGTAAAAGTAATAGACATATTCAACTGCTTTGGAACTCTCTGCCCTCTAATGTCTTTCCCAAAAACTATGATCTGGCACATTTTAAAAGATTTTTTTCAATTCCTCCAAAAATGCATATATGCTTTCCCTTGTCTCTTCTTTTTCCCCTTCATAATCTTTTCTATATTTCAAATAAAGCCTGGCCTTGAAGAAAGGAAAAAAGAAAAAAATTGATTATTTCAATTCTGTCTTTACCTCTGATGTTTTTCTCAAACAGTAAAGTATATATTATGACAAGAATCTTCTTCCAGATGTGATTTTTCATTTAAATATGTGCCTTCCATATAGGTTATATAAATGCAATACATTCATCAGCTTATATTGCAGTATCTATGAAAAAACAAACTTCCCTTATCTTTGCCTCACTGACCATTGTTGAGAGTAGCACATGGGCAAGAAAAACGTTACCAATACAGTACTGGTTACATCCCCTCTATCTTGGCTATGAAGCACTCCTGAATTCTCTCCAATTAATTTCCATTTGTTTTGCTTATTCATTCATTTTATTGTATTTAATTGCCGTCTCCTGCGTCAGCGAGGTAGCACAAGGAAACAGACGAGGAATGGTCTAACCCACCCACATACACATAAATGCCCAAAAACGCAAATATACATACATATTCATTTCAACACATATATATGCATATTCCTATGAGTCCACGGGGAAAATGAAACACGAAAAGTTCCCAAGTGCACTTTTGTGTAATAATTGGACGATCGCATGTTCGCCAAATGGCATCCTAGCTTCGTCTCTTCGATGTATATCAACTGACTGTTATATTTCTCTCTTGTGTCTCCCCTGATGATGTGATTATTACACGAAAAAGCACTTGGGAACTTTTCATGTTTCATTTTCCCCGTGGACTCATACGAATATCTTGATCACGCGCAAAATTGTGATCCTTTCCAATATATACATATGTACATATTCATACTTTCTGACTTCATCCATTCTCGGTGCCATCCTGCCAAACATGAAATAGCACCCCCCACGCCTTTCCATCAGGGTAGTGCTAGGAAAAGACAAAAAAGGCCACATTCGTTCACGCTCTGTCTCTAGCAGTCATGTGTAATGCACCAAAACCACAGCTCCCTTTCCACATCTACGCCTCACAGACCTTTCCATGGTTTACCCCAGAAGCTTCACATGCCCTGGTTTAATCCACTGATACCATGTCCACCCTGGGTATACCACATCGTTCCAATTCACTCTATTCCTTGCATGCCTTTCACCCTCCTGTATGTGATCCTGATCACACAAAATCTTCTTCACTCCATCCTTCCACCTCCAATTTGGCCTCCCACTTCTTGTTTTGTTAGTGATCATAAATGCAGGTACTTGTATGATACAGTAGTATCCAATTTTGCTTCTAATGTATACAATGGTGAAAGTTCTCGATATCATACCATTGATAGTGCTACATCCATCATAGGCTCTCTGAATTTTAGTTACTTGTTTATGTTAACACATAGGTTACTGACACTTTCTGTGACTTTAGTTGGTGGATCTAATACATGCTATCATCAATATACTATTCTACTTGTTCCATAACTCATTTACTTCATTTGCTATTCAAGTCTGTCATAGTTAAGCTCCGTTATATTTACCTGTGCACTTCTGCAGATTGTACCTTAGCATTTCTGATCAGCTTCTATCATTTTGCTTGCTCTAGTGTCATCAGCAAAACATAGCACTTTTAAATCTTTATCAAATTCTGACACAGGAGAAGTGATGCTAACCTTCTTCCATTTAGTATTCTCGATAGAACAAATTCATCAGATTTGGTTCTTTCCTGCTACTTAGAACGCTTTGTTTATTAAATACTTTTTTCAATCCATTTTCCTGCCTTACCCTTAATATTTTGTTTTGCTTCATCCTCTGGTTTCTGTGGTTTATTTCATCAAAACCTTTGAAAAAATCAAGAAAAACTGTTCACTTCTTTCCTTGCATTAAACTTTTTCATGTCATACTTTCTCTAGGAGGTAAAAATCCGAGCAAGACTTTGTTTACATAACTCTTGATCACTGAGTGTTCTTTTTATCACCCTCTGAAACTTTTATTACATATGAAGTCAAGCTAATTGCTTAATACTGCTTAGGTAATACCCAAAATGCCTAGGACAAGAAGTGTTTTGGATTTTGAATTTTATTTTTGGATTTTGGAATATTTGCATATACATTATAATATTGGGGATGGAACCCAAATCTAAACAAAAAATCTATTTACGTTTCATATACACCTTATACACACAGCCTGAAGGTAATTTATACAATATCTTTGATAATTTTGCACATGAAACAAAGTCTGTGTAACACTAAACCATTAGAAAGCTTAGGTGTCACAACCTCAGCTGCCTGTGTGGACAATCTGTGGTTGTTTGGCATCACCTTCATTCCTGACTCTGAATTCATATACTATTGATAAGCAATCATTTTCTAACTCTTTTTCACACATAAGTACTTAACAGTAAAAAAATATGAAATACCATCAATACAATGAAAAAAAAAAGTGTGTAGGAGTGGAATTTTCCACTTGGAATGTCTTATCGCCACTCAAAACGTTTTGGATTTTTGATTTTTGGATTAGGAAGCTCAACCTGTAGCTTAGACCTTCCTTCATGCTCTGCTAATGCACATGCCATTCTGTGAACATGCAATATTGCTTTTGTCTTGACTTTACCTTACCAGTAACGTCACAGGTTTCAGGAATATTTTTGTTTTTGGGAAGGCGATTGGGAATGTACCTGGTCCCAATGCTGAATTTTCTCTAAGCTGATCAGCTGCTCTGATAACATCATTTTCCAACATCTCATTTTCTCATATCATTACATTTTCATCATGTTGGTAAAATGGTCTCATGTACAATTTCTCTTTGCATTCTCAACACCTCACTATGTTTATCAATTATCACTCTGCATGCTTCCTCAGGGTCATTTTTGTACTTGTCTCCCACTTTTAATGGGTTAAGTCTCTTGATTTCTGCTCTACTCATGTACAAGAGTGCTAACTTTGGGTTCCTCTCCATGTTTTGCAGTAACTCTCTCATCATTCATTCTGTTTTGTGAGATTTCAGCAATTCCTTATCAGTGTTATATTGTTTTCATGCTCTTTTAGTCTCACTTTACTCAATCTAACCTTTTTTCTTTTTCCATGCTCCTCCTCTATTCATCCACAATTTTTGTCTCATGATACTTTCCATTTTGAACTAATTTTCTTTCTGTCTTGTATTAGCTTAGCCAACTGTCTTATTTTCTCAGAATATTTTCTTGTTTGTTAGTTGTTTATTGGCTCTAAAGATCTCATTCCAGTTTGTGTTCAAAATCCTTTAGATGATCACTCTCATCTCATCTGTCAAGGTGAAAATTAAAGTCTCTCAATCTGCTATCATCCATGGTTGATGTATCAAGGTTTTTATTCATATTTCCACACTGCATGATGTATTCACTTTACTATATCTTGATATGATTACCTTGTACTGTAAACTCTTACATTTGAAAATAGTGGAATATCACTGGCAAAGATACAATCTGTTGTACTATTCTCTCAGCAGCCAATTTTTGCAAAGATGAGTAACTCATAAAGATCACTCTGCATTTGAAATTGTTCTTTTTTACCTGCTCATCATGATTCTTGTCTTTGTGTTTGTGGCTACATTCATATTCTACTAATTTCTACCAGTTAATAAAACTATTGTTGAAGTCAACAGACCATATAATTATTGGATCAGGATTACCCATTCCCTTCATTATTTCTTCAACTTTTTCTGATAATTCTTTAACCTTTCAATGGGTACACAATTTTTTTCAGCCTTCCCTAAAAGAAGAAAAAAAATGCTAAAGCTTTTTCTTTTCTAATTTATGAAAAGGATGAAAAAAAAATTTCCTTCAAATTAGGACAAATGTTCCTAGTTTAGGAAAAAGACATCATGTACTAGACTGGCCAATCCTGAGTATACAGATTACATTCACTTACATTTCATAAATATTTTCAATTTCCATCTTGATCTCACTGTTCATGGGTGTAAGCTTAACTGCAAATTTAAGTATCTGTGGGTACATGCTCTGAGTTCCAGTCTGGTATGGGAGGGGAGCTCCTATATGTGGAAGATAACAAGCACTCCAAGATAAATCCCTCATTGACATGATGAACAAAGTCCCAGGTAATAATAGACACTACATACACAAAACCTTAAAATTAGTTCTAAGAACAACAGTATGAAATGATTAATGAGAAGTTAGCAATGAATCACTTTCAAGATATCTAAAAATCTGAGTTACATGAGAAGGATTATGATCAAATGAACAATGACGCATTAAAAGAAAATATGAACAGCTTCCATGTCGTGCAACAAAATGATTCAGGAATCAAGATGTTACAGTCAATTACAGAAAGCATTTAGGGAATGCTACACAATGTTCTCAGGAAGAAAGCAGGCTGGTAAGAATGATCTCTTCAAGAAGATCAGCAATACAGCTGCTCACCTCCCTATTCCTTCCTCATCGGCAACAAGTTCTAAGGAAAAAATCTAATAATAATAGTGCCCAGTAAAGCAGTTTCAGTACTGCAACATATTAATTTCTTTTTTGCTTCTTTATGGCAAAAAAAATTGGAGGACCTTACTTCTTTGTTCATATCATGATGCATATATAAAAATTTACTCCAGTTAAGGGTTAAAAATAAAAGGAACATGAAAAATGTCTTGAATTTATACTAAAAGATTGCTGAATGAAAATGCAAGCAACTCTAATATGACTGGTTGAATGCTATGGATTTAACAAGTTTACTTAGAGAACTGTTGGAGCACAGCAAAACCAAACCAAGCTTCACTTTCTGCAGCCGATAAATATATAAAATGGCAATACTGGCCTAGAGCAACCCCATACTAAATGTGAAAATAAACCACTCATTTATACATATGTGAACTCCCACTGAGTGACTTAGAGTGGTAAATTTTCCAGTGTCAGCACTAAATAATTTACACCCGACTCCTATGTGACTAGTCTCCTATGACTTTTATAAAAATGTGAGTTCTTAAATATTATTTACAATCTTCCAAGTTTCCCTATTTACATGCCAGAAACTCATATGAAAACCATAAAAAACTAGAAATAATGCATATAATGTATCATGTAAGTAGGCCCATAAAACTCATTTGACTGGTTTACCTTCTGTTACAACATATTGCCTCATACATTTATCTACTCTACTGGCTACAGATTACATTGCTTTAAATTTCAGCAAACTTCAGGGATAGAACTAAAAGATTGTTGCTTATCATGTGGACCTCTGTTTATCTCAGTTTACCTCAAACAGTAAACGAGACTCTGATACACAAATGACCAACCAACCAATGCTAATACACATTAAAGCTGAGTAGCATATCCATAACCTATAATTCCTACATTTCAGCCACTATACCCTCCTACATAATCAGCAAACTATTTAACAGATATGCTCAGAACATTTCTTGAAGAGGTGTATAGGTAAATTAACTAAGCCTCCACATAAACAATAATACAACCTGAGACACTGCTATTAATGGGCTTGCCAAAATGTATAAATCTCAAAAGTTCTGTAACATAAATATCATTGAAACACCAAAAGGGGCCAATAAGAAATGGCCCTTTGAAACAGTGCAACCTACATACTTAAATGTGTGATCAATATCTTATTAAAGTTTCATGTGCCAAAAACAATCATCAGGAAGCAAAGACTCGTCAGGTAGAGCAGCTCTGAAGAGGTTGCATCCAGCCTCAGTTCTACTGTCCATAGAACACAATAAGATTTTCATTCAACTTGATCCTGTTCATTCGATCCTTGATTATTCATACTCCCTCATACTTCATGTCTCATCTATTCATCTAATATTACAAATAATTTTTCATGTAATACATATGATGTGGATAAACAAATCAATACATGAAGTCCAGGATAATCAGTGCTCACAAGGAATACATCAAATGTTTCTCAAATATCCAAGAACATCTAATTAACAGGACATGACCAACAGTGAGTACGAACTAAGGTGAAAAAAAAGTTACACTATCTGGAATGCTTGGAACAAAAATACACCCAAGGACATATATCACAACATAATATCTGGGAAACACATTAACAGTTTTGCGGGTATGATTTATGCTTAATATAACCCATAGAATTTTCATTACACCCTAAACAAGATTTATCCATATTCATTACCAATGCCAGAGTTCACAATAAGAAAATCTCTAGAACAAGAGATGAGATAGCTAGATTGAAAGAAGCTCCAGCATATCAAGAGTACAATACCTGAAGCTACAGACAGTTCATGACTTTGAAGGAGTAGTGGATGTAGCCCAGGCACAGTGAATATTGAGTGCACTTCCCTGCCATCCTGTGAAGTATCCACGTACAGCTCATACTAGATCTGAATTGCACACCTCCCATACCAAAACCCAGGGAGATGCTCCTTCTTCAAACTTCAGAGAATATGTTTAATGATAATTGTATAATTACTACAATATGTATTACTGAAGTTTTGAAAGAAGCAAAAAACCCTGGGTTTGAGGCACACACTGACACTTACTTTGAAAAGAAAAATACCCCACTTATCTAACTTCCGTCCATCGTGCAATGAACTGTGCTCCAGTGTATATGTAAAAATTTATGTGTATATATATCTCATCTATATTTCATACATATTCGCTATTTCCCACAATCAAGGTAGCATCAAGAGCACATGACTGATTCTCATTGGATGGAGTGAAAGATGCTGTGTGTTCAGGGCCTGAACATACACAGGAGGGTATGAGGTGTGCAAAATACAAAAAAAACTGAAGTGATGTGGTATGATGGGGATGACAAACTGTAAATGGGCTGAACCAATGCACATAATATGGTCAGGGAAAACCATGGAAAGGTTTGTGAGGCCTGGTTGTGGAAAGGGGGCTTCGATTTTTGTGCATTTTATCATGCATGACAACTTGAGAATGGAAGTGAGCAAATAAAGCATTTTCTATGCCTGTTTCTTGTGCTAGGTGTTGCTGGGAATGGAGGAAGGTGAGAAAGTATGAAACATACATCATCAACGTACACATTCACCATTTTCCATGTTAGCAAGGTAGTGTTAAGAACAGAGGACTGAGACTTAGAGGGAATATCCTCACTTAGCTCCCTTCTCTGTTTCTTCTTTTGGAAAATTAAAAATGGGAGGGGAGGATTTCCAGAGGTCATCTTGGAAGAAGAGGGGATAAATGCTTCCACTGCAGCAAGAATATGTTTTCCTGATATGTATGTATATGTGTGTATATGGGCGTTTATGTGTACATATATGTGTATGGGTGTCTATATATATACATATGTGTATATGAGTGGATGGGCCATTCTTTATCTGTTTCCTGGGGCTACCTTGCTGATGTGAGAAAAAGCGATTAAGTAAAATTATAATAATATATATTTTATTTTATTCATTATACTCAATTGCTGTCTCCAGCATTAGCAAGGTAGCACAAGGAAACAGATGAAAGAATGACCCAACCCACACACATACATACATAAACGCCCACACACGCGCATATACATACCTATAAATTTCAACATATACATACAAAGACATATACATATATACACATGTACATATCCATACTTCCTGCCTTCATCCATTCCTGTTGCCACTCTGCCACACATGAAATGGCACCCTCTTCCACCCGTGCACGAGTGAGGTAGCGCTAGGAAAAGACAACAAAGGCCACATTCATTCACACTCAGTCTCAAGCTGTCATGTGTAATGCATCGAAACCACAGCTCCCTTTCCACATGCAGGAACCACAGAACTTTCCATGATTTACCCTAGACGCTTCACATGCCCTAGTTCAATCCATTGACAGCACATCCAACCTGGTATACCACATCATTACAATTCACTCTATTCCTTGCACACCTTTCACAGTCCTCTATGTTCAGGCCCTGATTGCTCAAAATCTTTTTCACTCCATCCTTCCATTTCCAATTTGGTCTCCCACTTCTCCTCGTTCCCTCCACCTCTGATACATATATCCTCTTTGTCAACCTTTCCTCACTCATTCTCTCCATGTGACCAAACCATTTCAATACACCCTCTTCTGCTCTCTCCACTACACTCTTTTTATTACCACACATCTCTCTTACACTTTCATTACTTGCTCGATCAAACCACCCCACATCACATATTGTCCTCAAACATTTCATTTCCAACACATCCACCCTCCTCTATACAACCCAAGCCTTGCAACCATATAACATTGTTGGAACCACTATTCCTTCAGACATACCCATTTTTGCTGTCCGAGATAACATTCTCGCCTTCCACACATTCTTCAATTCTCCCAGAACCTTCGCCCCCTCCCTCACTGTGACTCACTTCTGCTTACATGGTTCCATCCACTGCTAAATCCACTCCCAGATATCTAAAACACTTCACTTCCTCTAGTTTTTCTCCATTCAAACATACCTCCCAATCAACTTGTCCCTCAACCCTACTGAACCTAAAACCTTGCTCTTATTCACATTCATATATAATACATTGTCTAAATGTGTGTAGATGTAACTAAGATGAGAAAAAAGGAGAGAAATGTAGTATGTTTGAGGAAAGGAACCTGGATGTTTTGGTTCTGAGTGAAACGAAGCTCAAGGGTAAAGGGGAAGAGTGGTTTGGGAATGTCTTGAGAGTAAAGTCAGGGGTTGGTGAGAGGACAAGAGCAAAGGAACGAGTAGCACTACTCCTGAAGCAGGAGCTGTGGGAGTATGCGAAAGAGTGTAAGAAAGTAAACTCTAGATTGATATGGGTAAAACTGAAAGTGGATGGAGAAAGATGGGTGATTATTGGTGCCTATGCACCTGGTCATGAGAAGAAAGATCATGAGAGGCAAGTGCTTTGGGAGCAGCTGAGTGAATGTGTTAGAAGCTTTGATGCACAAGACCAGGTTATGGTGATGGGTGATTTGAATGCAAAGGTGAGTAATCTGGTAGTTCAGGGTATAATTGGTGTACATGGAGTGTTCAGTGTTGTAAATGGAAATGGTGAAGAGATTGTAGATTTGTGTGCTGAAAAAGGACTGATGATTAGGAATACCTGGTTTAAAAAAAAAAATATACAGAAGTATATGCATGTAAGTAGGAGAGATGGCCAGAGAACATTATTGGATTATGTGTGAATTGATAAGCGTTTGAAAGAGAGACTTTTGGATGTTAATGTACTGAGAGGGGCAGCTGGAGGGATGTCTGATCATTATCTTGTGGAGGCAAAGATGAAGATTTGTAAAGGTTTTCAGAAAAGAAGAGAGAATGTTGGGGTGATGAGAGTGGTGAGAGTAAGTGAGCTTGGACAGGAGGCTTGCGTGAGGAAGTACCAGATGAGATTGAGTGAAAAATGGTAAAAGGTGAAAGCGAATGGTGTATGGCAAGTGGGGGAGGAATGGGATGTAGTTAGGGAAGCAGTGATGGCTTGTGCAAAAGATGTTGTGGCATGAGAAAGGTGGGAGGTGGGAAGATTAAAAAAAGGGTAGTGAATGGTGGGATGAAGAAGTAAGATTGTTACTGAAAGAGAAGAGAGAGGATTTTGGAGAATTTTTGCAGGGAAGTAGTGCAAATGAGTGGGAGATATATAAAAGAAAGCAGCAGGAGGTCAAGAGAAAGGTGCAAGGGGTGAAAAACAGGGCAAATGACTTTTGGGGTGAGAGAGTTTCATTAAATTTTAGGGAGAATATAAAGACGTTTTGGAAGGAGGTAAATAAAGTGCGTAAGACAAAAGAACAAATGGGAACATCAGTAAAGTGGGCAAATAGGGAGGTAATAACAAGTAGGGGTGAAGTGAGAGGGAGATGGAGTGAGTATTTTGAAGGTTTGTAGAATGTGTTTGATGACAGAGTGGCAGATATAGGGTGTTTTGGTCAAGGTGGTGTGTGAGGTGAGAGGGTTAGGGAGAATGCTTTGGTAAACAAAGATGTAGTGAAAGCTTTGCAGAAGATGTAAGCCGGGAAGGCAGCAGGTTTGGATGGTATTGCAGTGGAGTTTATAAAAAAAAAAAAGGGGGGGGTGACTGTGATGTAGATTGGTTGGTGAGGATATTCAATGTATGTATGGTTCATGGTGAAGTATTCAATGTATGTATGGTTCATGGTGAAGTGCCTGAGGCTTGGCGGAATGCATGCATAGTGCCACTGTACAAAGGCAAAAGGAATAAAGGTGAATCTTCAAATTACAGAGGTAGAAGTTTGTTGCGTATTCCTGGGAAATTTCATGGGAGGGTATTGATTGAGAGGGTAAAGGCATGTGCATAACATCAGATTGGGGAAGAGCAGTAAAGTCTCAGAAGTGGTAGAGGATGTGTGGATCAGGTGTCTGCTTTGAAGAATGTATCTGATAAATACTCTGAAAAACAGATTGATTTGTATGAGGCATTTATGGATCTGGAGAAGGCATATGATAGGGTTGATAAGATGCTTTGTGGAAGGTATTAAAAGTATATGGCATAGGAGGTAAGTTGCTAAAAGCAGTGAAAAGGTTTTACCAAGGATGTAAGGCATGAGTATGTGTACAAGTAGGAAGAGAGGAAAATGACTGGTTTACAGTGAATGTCGGTTTGCAGCAATGGTGCGTGGTCTAAACGGTTGTTTAATTTGTTTATGGATGGGTTGGTTAGGGAGGTGAATGCAAGAGTTTTGGAGAGAGGGCCAAGTATGCAGTCTGTTGGGGATGAGAGAGCTTGGGAAGTGAGTCAGTTGTTGTTCGCTGATGATACAGCGCTGGTGGCTGATTCATGTGAGAATCTGCAGAAGCTGGTGACTGAGTTTGGTAAAGTGTGTGAGAGAAGAAAGTTAAGAGTAAATGTGAATAAGAGCAAGGTTATTAGGTACAGTGGGGTTGAGGGTCAAGTCAATTGGGAGGTAAGTTTGAATGGAGAAAAACTGGAGGAAGTAAAGTGTTTTAGATATCTGGGAGTGGATCTGGCAGCGGATGGAACCATGGAAGCAGAAGCAAATCATAGGGTGGGGGAGGGGGCGAAAATCCTGGGAGCCTTGAAGAATGTGTGGAAGTCGAGAACATTATCTCGGATAGCAAAAATGGGTATGTTTGAAGGAATAGTGGTTCTAACAATGTTGTATGGTTGCGAGGCGTGGGCTATGGATAGAGTTGTGCGCAGGAGGGTGGATGTGCTGAAAATGAGATGTTTGAGGACAATATGTGGTGTGAGGTGGTTTGATCAAGTAAGTAATGTAAGGGTAAGAGAGATGTGTGGAAATAAAAAGAGTGTGGTTGAGAGAGCAGAAGAGGGTGTTTTGAAATGGTTTGGGCACATGGAGAGAATGAGTGAGGAAAGATTGACCAAGAGGATATATGTGTCAGAGGTGGAGGGAACGAGGAGAAGTGGGAGACCAAATTGGAGGTGGAAAGATGGAGTGAAAAAGATTTTGAGTGATCGGGGCCTGAACATGCAGGAGGGTGAAAGGTGGGCAAGGAATAGAGTGAATTGGATCGATGTGGTATACCAGGGTCGACGTGCTGTCAATGGATTGAATCAGGGCATGTGAAGTGTCTGGGGTAAACCATGGAAAGTTCTGTGGGGCCTGGATGTGGAAAGGGAGCTGTGGTTTCGGGCATTATTACATGACAGCTAGAGACTGAGTGTGAACGAATGGGGCCTTTGTTGTCTTTTCCTAGCACTACCTCGCACACATGAAGGGGGGGAGGGGGATGTTATTCCATGTGTGGCAAAGTGGTGATGGGAATAAATAAAGGCAGACAGTATGAATTATGTACATGTGTATATATGCATATGTCTGAGTGTGTATATATATGTGTACATTGAGATGTATAGGTATGTATATTTGCGTGTGTGGATGTGTATGTATATACATGTGTATGGGGGTGGGTTGGGCCATTTCTTTCGTCTGTTTCCTTGTGCTACCTCACAAACGCTGGAGACAGTGACAAAGCAAAATAATATGATAATAATAATCTAACATGAGTATTTTGAATGAAATTTGATTATTTGGTTAATGTCTTTTTAACAAATGATCAAGTGTATTGAGTGTTATATGGGAGGTTAATCTTTATCACATTGTCTGGCTGGTTGTCTAGTCTACCCTTAATATGCAGCATTGTGCCTAATATTCAGTTCTTCTTACAAGACTATGTTGTTTTATGTTTTCATGAGAATCAGAGTTTTGGGTTTATATGTACGTCATATCCCTGGGGATAGGGGAGAAAGAATACTTCCCACGTATTCCCTGCGTGTCGTAGAAGGCGACTAAAAGGGGAGGGAGTGGGGGCTGGAAATCCTCCCCTCGTTTTTTTTTTTTTTTCTTTTTTAATTTTCCAAAAGAAGGAACAGAGAAGGGGGCCAGGTGAGGATTTCCCTCAGAGGCCCAGTCCTCTGTTCATAACGCTACCTTGCTAATGCGGGAAATAGCAAATAGTTTGAAAGAAAGAAATATATTTATATATATATATATATATATATATATATATATATATATATATATATATATATATATATATATTTTTTTTTTTCATACTATTCGCTATTTCCCGCGATAGCGAGGTAGCGTTAAGAACAGAGGACTGGGCCTTTGAGGGAATATCCTCACCTGGACCTCTTCTCTGTTCCTTCTTTTGGAAAATAAAAAAAAAAAAAAAAAAAAAAAAAACGAGAGGGGAGGATTTCCAGCCCCCCGCTCCCTTCCCTTTTAGTCGCCTTCTACGACACGCAGGGAATACGTGGGAAGTATTCTTTCTCCCCTATCCCCAGGGAATATATATATATATATATATATATATTTTTTTTTTTTTTTTTTTTATACTTTGTCGCTGTCTCCCGCGTTTGCGAGGTAGCGCAAGGAAACAGACGAAAGAAATGGCCCAACCCCCCCCATACACATGTACATACACACGTCCACACACACAAATATACATACCTACACAGCTTTCCATGGTTTACCCCGGACGCTTCACATGCCTTGATTCAATCCACTGACAGCACGTCAACCCCTGTATACCACATCGCTCCAATTCACTCTATTCCTTGCCCTCCTTTCACCCTCCTGCATGTTCAGGCCCCGATCACACAAAATCTTTTTCACTCCATCTTTCCACCTCCAATTTGGTCTCCCTCTTCTCCTCGTTCCCTCCACCTCCGACACATATATCCTCTTGGTCAATACACATCAATCTTTAATGACCACAGAGACTATTTTTAGGAAAGTTGTGGGGCTTTCTAGGGACCCTTTCCAGGAGCTCTTGCAGCTCCAAGGTTCCTATGAGAAAGAAGTTTTTTGATAAGAATACACTGCCAGTGATACACATGCAGTGTAACCCCATATAGCAGTCATATAGTGCTGTTTTTATGTACATATCTATCGCTGAAACGGGATAGCAATGCTGTTTCCTATGGGGCGGTGTAGCGCCAGGAGTGGATGAAGGCAAGCAAATATGAACAACGGTATGTATATGTATATGTTTGTATATGTATGTAAATGTGTTTATCTTGATATGTATATTATGCAAATGTGCAGGTATGGGCATTTATGTATAAATATGTGTATATGAGTGGATGGGCTATTCATCGTTTGTTTCCTGGCGCTAACTCTCTGACGCGTGAAACAGCAATTGGGAGGTAAGTTTGAATGAAGAAAAACTGGAGGAAGTAAAGTGTTTTAGATATCTGGGAGTGGATCTGGCAGCGGATGGAACCATGGAAGCGGAAGTGGATCATAGGGTGGGGGAGGGGGTGAAAATCCTGGGAGCTTGAAGAATGTGTGGAAGTCGAGAACATTATCTTGGAAAGCAAAAATGGCTATGTTTGAAGGAATAGTGGTTCCAACAATGTTGTATGGTTGCGAGGTGTGGGCTATGGATAGAGTTGTGCGCAGGAGGGTGGATGTGCTGGAAATGAGATGTCTGAGGACAATGTGTGGTGCGAGGTGCTTTGATCAAGTAACTAACGTAAGGGTAAGAGAGATGTGTGGAAATAAAGAGAGCGTGGTTGAGAGAGCAGAAGAGGGTGTTTTGAAATGGTTTGGGCACATGGAGAGAATGAGTGAGGAAAGATTGACCAAGAGGATATATGTGTCGGAGGTGGAGGGAACGAGGAGAAGTGGGAGACCAAATTGGAGGTGGAAAGATGGAGTGAAAATGATTTTGTGTGATCGGGGCCTGAACATGCAGGAGGGTGAAAGGAGGGCAAGGAATAGAGTGAATTGGATCGATGTGGTATATCGGGGTTGACGTGCTGTCAATGGATTGAACCAGGGCATGTGAAGCGTCTGGGGTAAACCATGGAAAGTTCTGTGGGGCTTGGATGTGGAAAGGGAGCTGTGGTTTTGGTGCATTATACATGACAGCTGGAGACTGAGTGTGAACGGATGCGGCCTTTGTTGTTTTTCACAGCACGACCTTGGGGGGGGAGGGGGTTGTCATTTCATGTGTGGTGGGGTGGTGATGGGAATGAGTAAGGACAGACAGTATAAATTGTGTACATGTGTATATATGTATATATGTATGTCTGTGTGTGTATGTGTATGTGTGCGTTGAGATGTATAGGTATGTATATGTGTGTGTGTGGACGTGTATGTATATATATGTGCATGTGGGTAGGTTGGGCCATTTTTTCGTGTTTCCTTGTGCTACCTTGCTAACGCGGGAGACTGCGACAAAGTATAATAAAAAAATATATGTAGGTTTGCGGCAGGGGTGTGTGATGTCTCCATGGTTGTTTAATTTGTTTATGGATGGGGTTGTTAGGGAGGTGAATGCAAGAGTTTTGGAAAGAGGGGCAAGTATGAAGTCTGTTGGGGATGAGAGAGCTTGGGAAGTGAGTCAGTTGTTGTTCGCTGATGATACAGCGCTGGTGGCTGATTCATGTGAGAAACTGCAGAAGCTGGTGACTGAGTTTGGTAAAGTGTGTGAAAGAAGAAAGTTAAGAGTAAATGTGAATAAGAGCAAGGTAATTAGGTACAGTAGGGTTGAGGGTCAAGTCAATTGGGAGGTAAGTTTGAATGGAGAAAAACTGGAGGAAGTAAAGTGTTTTAGATATCTGGGAGTGGATCTGGCAGCAGATGGAACCATGGAAGTGGAAGTGGATCATAGGGTGGGGGAGGGGGCGAAAATCCTGGGAGCCTTGAAGAATGTGTGGAAGTCGAGAACATTATCTCGGAAAGCAAAAATGGCTATGTTTGAAAGAATAGTGGTTCCAACAATTTTGTATGGTTGCGAGGCATGGGCTATGGATAGTTGTGCACAGGAGGATGGATGTGCTGGAAATGAGATGTTTGAGGACAATGTGTGGTGCGAGGTGGTTTGATCGAGTAACTAACGTAAGGGTAAGAGAGATGTGTGGAAATAAAAAGAGCGTGGTTGAGAGAGCAGAAGAGGGTGTTTTGAAATGGTTTGGGCACATGGAGAGAATGAGTGAGGAAAGATTGACCAAGAGGATATATGTGTCGGAGGTGGAGGGAACAAGGAGAAGTGGGAGACCAAATTGGAGGTGGAAAGATGGAGTGAAAAAGATTTTGTGTGATCGAGGCCTGAACATGCAGGAGGGTGAACGGAAGGCAAGGAATAGAGTGAATTGGATCGATGTGGTATATCGGGGTTGACATGCTGTCAGTGGATTGAATCAGGGCATGTGAAGTGTCTGGGGTAAACCATGGAAAGCTGTGTAGGTATGTATATTTGCGTGTGTGGACGTATGTATATACATGTGTATGGGGTGGGTTGGGCCATTTCTTTCGTCTGTTTCCTTGCGCTACCTCGCAAACGTGGGAGACAGCGACAAAGTATGAAAAAAAAAAAAAAAAAAAATATATATATATATTTAGAGAAGCTTTGCGGAAGATGAAAGCCGGCAAGGCAGCAGGTTTGGATGGTATTGCAGTGGAATTTATTAAGAAAGGGGGTGACTGTATTGTTGACTGGTTGGTAAGGTTATTTAATGTATGTATGACTCATGGTGAGGTGCCTGAGGATTGGCGGAATGCGTGCGTAGTGCCATTGTACAAAGGCAAAGGGGATAAGAGTGAGTGCTCAAATTACAGAGGTATAAGTTTGTTGAGTATTCCTGGTAAATTATATGGGAGGGTATTGATTGAGAGGGTGAAGGCATGTACAGAGCATCAGATTGGGGAAGAGCAGTGCGGTTTCAGAAGTGGTAGAGGATGTGTGGACCAGGTGTTTGCTTTGAAGAATGTATGTGAGAAATACTTAGAAAAGCAAATGGATTTGTATGTAGCATTTATGGATCTGGAGAAGGCATATGATAGAGTTGATAGAGATGCTCTGTGGAAGGTATTAAGAATATATGGTGTGGGAGGCAAGTTGTTAGAAGCAGTGAAAAGTTTTTATCGAGGATGTAAGGCATGTGTACGTGTAGGAAGAGAGGAAAGTGATTGGTTCTCAGTGAATGTAGGTTTGCGGCAGGGGTGTGTGATGTCTCCATGGTTGTTTAATTTGTTTATGGATGGGGTTGTAAGGGAGGTAAATGCAAGAGTCCTGGAAAGAGGGGCAAGTATGAAGTCTGTTGGGGATGAGAGAGCTTGGGAAGTGAGTCAGTTGTTGTTCGCTGATGATACAGCGCTGGTGGCTGATTCATGTGAGAAACTGCAGAAGCTGGTGACTGAGTTTGGTAAAGTGTGTGGAAGAAGAAAGTTGAGAGTAAATGTGAATAAGAGCAAGGTTATTAGGTACAGTAGGGGTGAGGGTCAAGTCAATTGGGAGGTGAGTTTGAATGGAGAAAAACTGGAGGAAGTGAAGTGTTTTAGATATCTGGGAGTGGATCTGTCAGCGGATGGAACCATGGAAGCGGAAGTGGATCATAGGGTGGGGGAGGGGGCGAAAATTTTGGGAGCCTTGAAAAATGTGTGGAAGTCGAGAACATTATCTCGGAAAGCAAAAATGGGTATGTTTGAGGGAATAGTGGTTCCAACAATGTTGTATGGTTGCGAGGCGTGGGCTATGGATAGAGATGTGCGCAGGAGGATGGATGTGCTGGAAATGAGATGTTTGAGGACAATGTGTGGTGTGAGGTGGTTTGATCGAGTAAGTAACGTAAGGGTAAGAGAGATGTGTGGAAATAAAAAGAGCGTGGTTGAGAGAGCAGAAGAGGGTGTTTTGAAATGGTTTGGGCACATGGAGAGAATGAGTGAGGAGAGATTGACCAAGAGGATATATGTGTCGGAGGTGGAGGGAACGAGGAGAAGAGGGAGACCAAATTGGAGGTGGAAAGATGGAGTGAAAAGGATTTTGTGTGATCGGGGCCTGAACATGCAGGAGGGTGAAAGGAGGGCAAGAAATAGAGTGAATTGGAGTCATGTGGTATACAGGGGTTGACGTGCTGTCAGTGGATTGAAGCAAGGCATGTGAAGCGTCTGGGGTAAACCATGGAAGGCTGTGTAGGTATGTATATTTGCGTGTGTGGACGTGTGTATGTACATGTGTATGGGGGGGGGGGGTTGGGCCATTTCTTTCGTCTGTTTCCTTGCGCTACCTCGCAAACGCGGGAGACAGCGACAAAGTATAAAAAAAAAAAAAAAAAAAAAAAAAAAAAAATATTTAGAGAAGCAGTGATGGCATGTGAATGGTGGGAGGTGGGCAGATTAGAAAAGATGGTGGTGGGATAAAGTAAAGTTCTAAGTGAAAGAGAATAGAGAGGCATTTTTATGATACTTACAAGGAAGGTGCTTGGGTTGAAAAAGAAAGCAAATGAGAGTCAATGTAAGAGGGTATCATTAACCTTTAAGAAGAATAAAAAGACATTTTGGAAGGAAGTAAATAATGTGCAAAAGACGAGAGACCAAATAGGGACATTGGTGAAGGGGACAAGTGGGTAAGTGATAACAGGTAGTGATGGACTGAGTATTTTGAAGGATTGTTGAATGTGTTTGATGATAAAGTGGCAGATGTAGGGTGTCTTGGTAAGGGTGGTGTGTGAAGTGAGAGATTCAGGGAGAGTGGTTGGGTGAAGAGAGAGGAGGTGGTGAAAGCCTTGTGGTATATAAAATACAGCAAGGTGGCAGGCTTGGATGGTACTGTAGTTGAATTTATTAAGAAAGGGAGTGAATGTGTTGTTGACTGGATGGTAATGGTATTCAATGTATGTATGGATCATGAATAAGTGGCTGACAAATGGGAGAATGCATGTATAATGCCACAGTACAAAGGCAATGTGGATAAAGGTGAGTGTTCAAACTATACATGCATAAGTTTGTTGAGTGCACCTGGAAATTTGTATGGGAGGATATTGACTGAGATGGTGAAGGCATGTACAGTGCATCAGATTGGGGAGAAGTATGGTTTTAGATATGGTAGAGGATAAGTGGATCAGGAGTTTACTTTGATGAATATATGTGAGAAACACTTAGACAATCGGATGGATTTGTATGGAGCATTTATGGATCTGGAGAAGGAATATGATAGGGTTGATAGAGATGCTCTATGGAAGGTCTTAAGAATATATGGTGTGTGAGGTAAGCTGCTAGAAGCAGAGAAGAGTTCATCAAGGGTGTATGGCATGTGTATGAATAGGACAACAGGAGAGTGACTGATTCTAAGTGAAGGCCGGTCTGTGGCAGGGGTGCGTGCTGTCAAATTGGCTGTCTAATTTGTTTATGGATGGGGTGGTTAGTGAGGTAAATGCAAGATTTTGGAGAGAGGGGCAGTCTGTTTGGGATGAGAGCATGGGAAGAGAGTCAATTGTTGTCTGCCAATGATACAGCACTGGCGGCTGATTCAAATGAGAAACTGCAGAAGTTGGTGACTGAGTTTGGAATGGAAAAGTGTATGAAAGGAGAAAATTGAGAGTAAATGTAAGTGCAAGGTTATTGGTTCAGCAGGGTTGAGGGACAAGTTAGTTAGGATGGAGGTTTGAATGGAGAAAAATTGGAAGAAGTGAAGTGTTTTAGATATCTGGGAGTGGAATTGGCAGCGAATAGAACGGTGGGGGACGGGGTGAAGGTTCTAGGAGCGACGAAGAATGTGAGGAAAGAGGGGTCGTTATCTCGTAGCAAAAAATGGGAATGCTCGAAGGAATAGTAGTTTCATCAATAATGTATGAGTGCAAGGCATGGGCTATAGATAGGGTTGTATAGTGGAGGGTGGATGTGTTGGAAATGTTTGTAGACAATATGTGGTGTGATGTGATTTAACCGAGTAAGTAATGGAAGGGTAAGAGAGATGTATGGAAATAAGTGTGTGTAGTTGAGGGAGCAGAAAATGGTATCTTGAAATGGTTAGAACATGTGGAGAGAATGAGTGAGGAAAGGTTGACAAAGAGGATATGTGTGTCAAAGGTGGAGAGAACAAGAAGCAGGAGACCAAACTGGAGATGGAAGGATGGAGTGAAAATTGATTTTGGGCGATCAGGCCTGAAAACATAGGAGGGTGAGAGGCATGCAAGGGAAGATGAATTGGAAAGATGTGGTATACTGGGGATGAAGTGCTGTTAATGGACTGAACCAGGGTATATGAAACATCTGGGGTAAACCAAGGATAGGGAGCTGTGGTTTCAGTCCATTACACATGACAGCTAGAGACGTGACATTAACAAACATGGCCTTTTTTGTCTGTTTTCCTGGCACTACCTTGCTGAAGCAGGGGGTAGAGATACTGTTTCCTGTGGAGCAGAGTGGTGAAAGGAATGGATGAAGTCAAGCAAGTATAAATATGTACATGTGTATATTTGTATGTATGTGCATATGTTGATATGTACATGTATGCATACGCGCGTGTACGGGTGTTTATATACATACAAAGGCAAAGGGGATAAGAGCAAGTGCTCAAATTACAGAGGTATAAGTTTGTTGAGTATTCCTGGTAAATTATATGGGAGGGTATTGATTGAGAGAGTGAAGGCATGTACAGAGCATCAGATTGGGGAAGAGCAGTATGGTTTCAGAAGTGGTAGAGGATGTGTGGATCAGGTGTTTGCTTTGAAGAATGTATGTCAGAAATACTTAGAAAAACAAATGGATTTGTATGTAGCATTTATGGATCTGGAGAAGGCATATGATAGAGTTGATAGAGATGCTCTGTGGAAGGTACTAAGAATATATGGTGTGGGAGGCAAGTTGTTAGAAGCAGTGAAAAGTTTTTATCGAGGATGTAAGGCATGTGTACGTGTAGGAAGAGAGGAAAGTGATTGGTTCTCAGTTAATGTAGGTTTGCAGCACGGTGTGTGATATCTCCATGGTTGTTTAATTTGTCTATGGATGGGGTTGTTAGGGAGGTGAATGCAAGAGTTTTGGAAAGTGGGGCAAGTATGAAGTCTGTAGGGGATGAGAGAGCTTGGGAAGTGAGTCAGTTGTTGTTCGCTGATGATACAGCACTGGTGGCTGATTCATGTAAGAAACTGCAAAAGCTGGTGACTGAGTTTGGTAAAGTGTGTGAAAGAAGAAAGTTAAGAGTAAATGTGAATAAGAGCAAGGTTATCAGGTACAGTAGGGTTGAGGGTCAAGTCAACTGGGAGGTAAGTTTGAATGGAGAAAAACTGGAGGAAGTAAAGTGTTTTAGATATCTGGGAGTGGAGCTGGCAGCGGATGGAACCATGGAAGCGGAAGTGAATCATAGGATGGGGGAGGGGGCGAAAATCCTGGGAGCCTTGAAGAATGTGTGGAAGTCGAGACCATTATCTCGGAAAGCAAAAATGGCTATGTTTGAAGGAATAGTGGTTCCAACAATGTTGTATGGTTGTGAGGCGTGAGCTATGGATAGAGTTGTGCGCAGGAGGGTGGATGTGCGGGAAATGAGATGTATGAGGACAATGTGTGGTGTGAGGTGGTTTGATCAAGTAAGTAATGTAAGGGTAAGAGAGATGTGTGGAAATAAAAAGAGCGTGGTTGAGACAGCAGAAGAGGGTGTTTTGAAATGGTTTGGGCACATGGAGAGAATGAGTGAGGAAAGATTGACCAAGAGGATATATGTGTCGGAGGTGGAAGGAATGAGGAGAAGTGGGAGGCCAAATTGGAGGTGGAAAGATGGAGTGAAAAAGATTTTGAGTGATCGGGGCCTGAACATGCAGGAGGGTGAAAGGCGGGCAAGGAATAGAGTGAATTGGATCGATGTGGTATACCGGGGTTGACGTGCTGTCAGTGGATTGAATCAGGGCACGTGAAGCGTCTGGGGTAAACCATGGAAAGTTGTGTGGGGCCTGGATGTGGAAAGGGAGCTGCGGTTTCGGGCATTATTGCATGACAGCTAGAGACTGAGTGTCTTTTCCTAGCGCTACCTCGCACACATGAGGGGGGAGGGGGATGGTATTCCATGTGTGGCGAGGGGAATGAATAAAGGCAGACAATGTGAATTGTGTGCATGGGTATATATGTATGTGTCTGTGTGTGTATATATATGTGTACATTGAGATGTATAGGTATGTATATTTGCGTGTGTGGACGTGTATGTATATACATGTGTATGGGGGTGGGTTGGGCCATTTCTTTCGTCTGTTTCCTTGTGCTACCTCGCAAACGCGGGAGAAAAAAAAAATATATATATATATATATATATATATATATATATATATATATATATATATCTGGCAGCGGATGGAACCATGGAAGCGGAAGTGGATCATAGGGTGGGGGAGGGGGCGAAAATCCTGGGGGCCTTGAAGAATGTGTGGAAGTCGAGAACATTATCTCGGAAAGCAAAAATGGCTATGTTTGAAGGAATAGTGGTTCCAACAATGTTGTATGGTTGCGAGGCGTGGGCTATGGATAGAGTTCTGCGCAGGAGGATGGATGTGCTGGAAATGAGATGTTTGAGGACAATGTGTGGTGTGAGGTGGTTTGATCGAGTGAGTAACGTAAGGGTAAGAGAGATGTGTGGAAATAAAAGAGCGTGGTTGAGAGAGCAGAAGAGGGTGTTTTGAAGTGGTTTGGGCACATGGAGAGAATGAGTGAGGAAAGATTGACCAAGAGGATATATGTGTCGGAGGTGGAGGGAACAAGGAGAAGAGGGAGACCAAATTGGAGGTGGAAAGATGGAGTGAAAAAGATTTTGTGTGATGGGGGCCTGAACATGCAGGAGGGTGAAAGGAGGGCAAGGAATAGAGTGAATTGGAGCGATGTGGTATACCGGGGTTGACGTGCTGTCAGTGGATTGAAGCAAGGCATGTGAAGCGTCTGGGGTAAACCATGGAAAGCTGTGTAGGTATGTATATTTGCGTGTGTGGACGTATGTATATACATGTGTATGGGAGGGGGGTTGGGCCATTTCTTTCGTCTGTTTCCTTGCGCTACCTCGCAAACGCGGGAGACAGCGACAAAGTATAATAAAAAATATATATATATATATATATATATATATATATATATATATAATTTTTTTTTTTTTTTGGTGCTTTGTCGCTGTCTCCCGCGTTTGCGAGGTAGCGCAAGGAAAACAGACGAAAGAAATGGCCCAACCCACCCCCATACACGTATATACATACACGTCCACACACGCAAATATACATACCTACACAGCTTTCCGTGGTTTACCCCAGACGCTTCACATGCCCTGATTCAATCCACTGACAGCACGTCAACCCTGGTATACCACATCGATCCAATTCACTCTATTCCTTGCCCTCCTTTCACCCTCCTGCATATATATATATATATATATATATATATATATATATATATATATATATATATATATATATATATATATTTTTTTTTTTTCATTTTTTTTCATACTATTCGCCATTTCCCGCATTAGCAAGGTAGCGTTAAGAACAGAGGACTGGGCCTTTGAGGGAATATCCTCATATGGCCCCCTTCTCTGTTCCTTCTTTTGGAAAATTTAAAAAAAAAATGAGAGGGGAGGATTTCCAGCCCCCCGCTCCCTTCCCTTTTAGTCGCCTTCTACGACATATATATATATATATATATATATATATATATATATATATATATATATATATATATATATATATATATATATATTATTATTATTTTATTATTATACTTTGTCGCTGTCTCCCGCGTTTGCGAGGTAGCGCAAGGAAACAGACGAAAGAAATGGCCCAACCCCCTCTCCATACACATGTATATACATACGTCCACACACGCAAATATACATACCTACACAGCTTTCCATGGTTTACCCCAGACGCTTCACATGCCTTGATTCAATCCACTGACAGCACGTCAACCCCGGTATACCACATCGCTCCAATTCACTCTATTCCTTGCCCTCCTTTCACCCTCCTGCATGTTCAGGCCCCGATCACACAAAATCTTTTTCACTCCATCTTTCCACCTCCAATTTGGTCTCCCTCTTCTCCTCGTTCCCTCCACCTCCGACACATATATATCCTCTTGGTCAATCTTTCCTCACTCATTCTCTCCATGTGCCCAAACCACTTCTAAACACCCTCTTCTGCTCTCTCAACCACGCTTTTTTTATTTCCACACATCTCTCTTACCCTTACGTTACTCACTTGATCAAACCACCTCACACCACACATTGTCCTCAAACATCTCATTTCCAGCACATCCATCCTCCTGCGCACAACTCTATCCATAGCCCATGCCTCGCAACCATACAACATTGTTGGAACCACTATTCCTTCAAACATACCCATTTTTGCTTTCCGAGATAATGTTCTCGACTTCCACACATTCTTCAAGGCCCCCAGAATTTTCGCCCCCTCCCCCACCCTATGATCCACTTCCGCTTCCATGGTTCCATCCACTGCCAGATCCACTCCCAGATATCTAAAACACTTCACTTCCTCCAGTTTTTCTCCATTCAAACTCACCTCCCAATTGACTTGACCCTCAACCCTACTGTACCTAATAACCTTGCTCTTATTCACATTTACTCTTAACTTTCTTCTTTCACACACTTTACCAAACTCAGTCACCAGCTTCTGCAGTTTCTCACATGAATCAGCCACCAGTGCTGTATCATCAGCGAACAACAACTGACTCACTTCCCAAGCTCTCTCATCCCCAACAGACTTCATACTTGCCCCTCTTTCCAAAACTCTTGCATTTACCTCCCTAACAACCCCATCCATAAACAAATTAAACAATCATGGAGACATCACACACCCTTGCCGCAAACCTACATTCACTGAGAACCAATCACTTTCCTCTCTTCCTACACGTACACATGCCTTACATCCTTACATATATATATATATATGGGGATAGGGGAGAAAGAATACTTCCCACGTATTCCCTGCGTGTCGTAGAAGGCGACTAAAAGGGGAGGGAGCGGGTGGCTGGAAATCCTCCCCTCTCATTTTTTTTTAATTTTCCAAAAGAAGGAACAGAGAAGGGGGCCAGGTGAGGATTTTCCCTCTAAGGCCCAGTCCTCTGTTCTTAACGCTACCTCGCAAACGCGGGAAATGGCGAATAGTATGAAAAAAAAATATATATATATATATATATATATATATATATATATATATATATATATATATATATATATATATATATATCATACATATATTCCTATGAGTCCACAGGGAAAATGAAATACGATAAGTTTCCAAGTGCACTTTCATGTAATAATCACATCATCAGGGGAGATGCAAGAAAGAAATATAAGTCAGCTGATATACAATGAAGAAACATAGTCAGGACCCCATTTGGTAAACACGTGATTGTCCAAGACAGACAACAAGCATATCATAAACTTATTATTTGAACAAGAAGGGGAATTGTTTACAAATTTTATCAACAATAAAGCTATTCAATTTGTATAAACCTTCACAAATTGTCCTCAAACATTTCATTTCCAAACATTCACCCTCCTCTGCACAACCCTATCTATAGCCCACGATTCACAACCGTATAACATTGTTGGAAACACTATTCCTTCAAACATACCCATTTTTGCTCTCCGAGATAACGTTCTTGCCTTTCACACATTCTTCAACGCTCCCAGAACCTTCTCCCCCTCCCCAACCAGTGACTCACTTCTGCTTCCATGGTTCCATATTCTACCAAATCCACTCCCAGATATCTAAAACACTTCACTTCCTCCAGTTTTTCTCAATTCAAACTTACTTGCCAATTAACTTGTCCCTCAACCTTACTGAACCTAACAACCTTGCTCTTATTTACATTTACTCACAACTCTCTTCTTTCACACAATCTACCAAACTCAGTCACCAACTTCTGAAGTTTCTCACCAGACTCAGCCACCAATGCTGTATCATCGGCGAACAACAACTGACACTTCCTAAGCCCTCTCATTAACAAGAGACTGCATACTTGCCCCTCTCTCCAAAACTCTTGCATTCACCTCCCTAACAACTGCATTCATAAACACATTAAACAGCCACGGAGACGTCACACACCCCTACCGCAAACCGACATTCACTGAGAACTAATCACTTTCCTCTCTTCCTACTTGTACACATGCCTTACATCCTTGACAAAAACCTTTCACTGCTTTTAGCAACTTACCTTCCACACCATATACTCTTAACACCTTCCATGAAGCATCTCTATCAACTCTATCATATGCTTTCTCCAGATCCATAAATGCTATATACAAATCCATCTGCTTTTCTAAGTATTTCTCACATACATTCTTCAAAGCAAACACCTGATCCACACACCCTCTACCACTTCTGAAATCACACTGCTCTTCCCCAATCTGATGCTCTGTACATGACTTTACCCTCTCAATCAATAGCCTCCCATATAATTTCCCAGGAATACTCAACAAACTTATACCTCTGTAATTTGAACACTCACCCTTATCCCCTTTGCCTTTATACAATGGTGCTATGCATGCATTCCGCTAATCCTCAGGCACCTCAACATGAACCATACATATATTAAACATCCTTACCAACCAGTCAACAACACAGTTACCCCCTCTTTATAATAAATTCCACAGCAATACCATCCAAACCTGCCGCCTTGACGGCTTTCATCTTCCGCAAAGCTTTCACTACCTCTTCTCTCTCTCTCTCTCCCCTCTCTATATATATATATATATGTGTGTGTGTGTGTGTGTGTGTGTGTGTGTGTGTGTGTGTGTGTGTGTGTGTGTGTATATATATGTTTCCTGATGCTACCTTGCTGATGTAAGAAACGGCGATAAAGTACAATAAATAATAGATAAAATAATACATATTGCAATACAGATGGCTGGGATAGCTGGGGTGAATCTGAAGAAAATTAGGAGGAAGTGATGTGTTTTAGATACCTGGGAGTGGACATGGCAGGGAAAGGAACTATAAAAGTGAAAGCGAGTCGAAGGGTGAGTGAGGGGGCGATGGTTCTGAGAGCACCCTCTCTCCAAGACCCTCACATTCACCTCCCTCTCCACCTAATCCACAAACAGATCACAACACCCATGGTAATACCACACCCCCTGCCAAAGACCAACCTTCACCTTAAATCACTCATTTACTAGATACACTCAATAAATTTGTATCTCTGTAATTTGAACACTCACCTTTGTCCCTTTACTTTTACAAAGTGGCACTATACAGGCATTCCACCAATCCTAAAGCATATAACCACACTGAAAGCATATACACACACTGAAAATCCTAACTAACCTATCAATGTCACCTCTTTTCTAAAGAAATTCAAATACAGTACTATACAATCTAACCACCATGCCACATTTCATCCTATGCAAAGCTTTAACCACCTTTTCTCTTTTCACCAAAACACTTCCCATGACTTTCTCTCTTTGTGTACCTCCCCTACCTAAAACACGTTACATCTGCCACCCTACATCAAACACATTTCATAATCATTCAAAATACTCACTCGATCTCCTCTTCACCTTATCTCTGATAGTTACTACTTACCCATTCACACCCTTCACTGATGTTCCAATATGTTCTCGTCTTTTTTTCATGCAATTAGCCTCCTTCCAAAACACTTTCTTATTCTCCCTGAAGTTTGTTCACACTCACTCAATCTAACTCTCATTTGACCTCTTTTTCAGCTCCTGTACCTTCCTCTTGACCTTCTGACACTTCTTTTTTAACATCTCCCACTCATCTGCACTCCTTCAATGTACTTCCCATACACCTCTCTCCTCTCTTTCAGTAGCAACTTAACTTCATCATCCCAACACTCACTACCCTTTCTCACCAATCCATCTCCAACCTTATGCATACCCCACAAATCACTTACATATGCCAGCACTGCTTCCCTATGCACTTTCTATTCCTACCAGCTCTCCTAACTTCATTTACTCTCACCTTATGCTGCTTTACACTCAAAATCTCTCTCTACCTCTTCACACAAGTTTCTTTTCCAAGGTCATTTACTTTCACCACTCTCTTCTCACCTGCATCATTTCCACTATTCTAAAAGCCTCTGCACATCCTCACCCTTTTCTCCACCAAGTAATGATCAGACATCTCACCAGTTGCCCCTCTCATCACACTCACATCAGAGTCTCTTTGAACACCTATCAATTAAGGATGTAATCCAGTACAGTCTGTTTACCATCTTTTTACTCCATGTATACTTATGTATGTCCCTCTTTTCAAACCAAGCATTCCCATTTCCATTCTCATCACTGAATACCTCATGCCCCCCCAATTATACCCTCAACTGCTAGATTACTAACCTTTGCATTCAAATCAACCATCACTAATACTCAACTTCTTGCATCAAAACTGCTTACACACTGCCTCAGATGCTAGCAAAACATTCCCCTCTCTTTTTCAACCTTCTTGGAGCCAAGTGCATATGTACTAATCATCATCCAACTCTTGTAATCCATTTTCATATTTACCCAAATCACTTCTTTACACTCCCATGAGTCTTCCTACAGCAGAAATGCTACCCTAACCATTTTTCCCCCAGTACTCTTGTGCTTGTTTCACAGAGAGATAAAACATTTAGGTTCTTTTCCTCAAACATGCTACCTATCTTTCATATCTTCTTATCTTGGTTATATCCAAACACATCTAGGTACCCTAGCCTGAGCTGTAAGCTGTATGGAAGACCAGTGATTGACAGGGTGGTGGCATACACATAACATCAAACTAGAGAAGAAGAATGTGGTTTCACGAGTGGAAGAGGATGTGTGGAATAGGTGTGTGCTCTGAAGAATGTGTGAAAATACTTCATAGAAACAGAGGGACTTATAAGTAGTGTTTAGGGTTTTGGAGAAGGCATATGATAGGGATGATAGAGATGCTCTGTGGAAAGTGCTATGAATATGATGTGTAGGAGGAAAGCTATTACAAGTAATGAAGTATTTTTAAGAAGCGAGAAAGGCATGTGTCCATGTAGGTAGATGGGAGTGCGAGTGGTTCCAGGTGAAGGCAAGGCTGCAACAGGGGTGTGTGATGTCACAACTGGCTGTTTAATCTGTTTATGGATGGGGTGGTGAGACAGATGAATGTAAGGGTCTTAGAGAAAGGAGAAAGTATGCAGTCTGTGAGGGGTGGGAGGGCTGGTAGGTGAGTCAGCTGTTGTTTGCTGATAATACAGTGCTGGTAGTAGATTCAAGTGAGAAGCTGTAGAACCTGGTGACTGAGTTTGATAGTGTGTGTGCATGGAAAAAGTTGAGGGTCAATGTGAATATTAGCAATATTACTAGAATTAGCAGTGACAAGAAACAGGTTATTGGGAGTGTGAGTATGAATTGAGAGAACTTCAGGATATGGTGTTTAAGGTGCCTAGGTGTGTATAAGGCAACACATGGAACCACAAGGGTTGAAGTGGGCCATGGGGTGAATGATGGTGCAAAGGTCTTGGGCACACTGATGAATGCATGGAAAGAGAAGTCACTCTCCTTAAGGGTGAAGATGGTTAAGTTCAATGGTACAGCAGTCCTGTATGTATGTTAGATGAGGGCCTTTGACAATAATATAAAGGATAGGGTGAAGGGGTTCAAAATGGAATGTTTAAGAACAATATCTTATGTTAGGAGGGTGTGCTGAAGTGGTCTGAACACATGGAGGGGTTGACTGTGGAGAGGATGACTAAGAGGGTATATATGTCTGAAGTAGAGGGAACAAAGAAAAAGGGAAAACCAAGGAGGAGGTGGAATGATGGAATGAAAGATGTCTTGAAGGCTTGGGTTTGAATATGTAGGAAGATGAGAGGTGTGAAAGGGCTACAGCAAATTGGAACGATATGGTTTACATGGGCCAACATGCTGTCAATGGGACAAACCAAGGTATATGAAGCAATTACGAGAAATAATGGAAATAATGAGGGGCCTGACTGTGAATAGGGGACTTTGGTTTCAGTGCATCACAAATGACAGCTTGAGTTGATCTGACCAAATGAGGACATTTCTTCTGTTCCAGGCATTATTCCACTAACGGTGAGAAATGGAGGATATGTATAAAGGTTAAAGATATATAAACTACTGTTACCAGACTCTGTTTGGGTGAGGTTACACCACAAGTGAAAAGTAACTGTTGGTGAGGTTGTATCATCATCAACCGATAAAATCAGAGTAAAGTCTCGTCAAAGATCTTGCTTCAAAGGAATCCATCCTGTCCCTGCTACTGAGTGTTGTACAGCCTTAGAGCTGCTAGAGCCCCTGGAATTGGGTCATGGGTAACACTAGGACCCTTTCAGAAAGTGGTCCTAAGGTGATTATATATCAAATAAATAATTATATACCTATGTCTACAGTGTTTATAATACCTTTTTATGGACAGTACTGTGGGGCAACATTCCAGTGTATTACGAAAACTTGCAAACAAAAATAACTGGATGACTGCTTACACTTACGTGCGTGTGAGTGTGCGCTTATGATAAGTATGGGAGTGTGGTGATCTACTTACATCATCGTTGGCATCAAAATCAGCGGAGTTAAGGGATTCTCGTGACCCTCTACGGAGTCTGTCCCTCGAAGATGAAAGCCGCCGGCTGCTCTCTGGTGTCATCCCATCCTTGACGAGATTGACGGCCTGAAGGACCATTGGCGCGCACATAGCCACATGCGCGCACGCACACACATTAGACCAATGGTGCACATACAGCAACATGCTTGTACACCCACACACATGAACATACTATAAAGTCATTAAGAATAAATATTGTTTCACAGTAGTCTGAACAATCTCATAAACAGAAAAAAAATACCAATCATCAATTTCTTTATGTTGTTTTTAATGTAAACAGTGATCTTTACATGAGCACCTGAACAATATTTACCCTCATCAAGAAGCAACATACAAAAAACACACACAAAGGCAGTGTCATGTGATACTATCACAACACAATAAGCCGGGTTCTTTCCTTTATACCATAATAGGTTGCCTGACCTTTGGATAATGAATCTCAAAGAATGAAATACCAAAATCATGATAAAAAGGGAAAGCTTTTACTGTTGTGTTTCAGCATACTTTACCATAGGTAAGTAGAATATATAATTTAATATAAGCATTACCATTTTAGTAAACGACATTACACGAGCCATTTCCAGTAAGCTTTCAACAGCTTTATAAAGAAAAACGTGAGTCAGATCATCTTATTTCATGAAACAATGGTCAGACTACTTTAATGGAATCTCTTACTTGAAGTGCAACACTTAAAACTGTATATCATACAAATATACTACTAAAATGACACACAATACTTCTTTGGGAAGGTAAGTAACCCATGGTTACTGTCATCAGCATTAAATTATATTAACATCTATGAAAAAGGCAAATTCAGTTTGGGGAGAGAAAAAAAGGGGAGCTAATCACATATCAGTCTATATCATCAGAGACTGTTCAACACAAAAAAGCACAGGCAAAAAGAAAGACACTGATAACCAACCACGTCATCAAAGTTGCATCAGGTCATCACTGTGCTATTTCAACATGCATACTCAAAGACTCTCAAAGCCTTGTATTTACAGTTACTCAATGTCATGACAGCAGAATCTATGCATAAAAATGATCAATCACATAAAACAGCATTTTCCATCAATCAGAGGATGTACTTTTATATATCCATCAAAAACATATCATAAAGGGAATGCTTTTGTTGGATATCTAATCAGTCATTACAGCTATATTCAGTGCACATTCTTTTCGAAGCACATACATAAAAATCTACAAGCTGTGACAAGAAAGTAATCGGTTATCAGCGTCTATTTAGTCATGGGCCACGGATATATCAGCTGACCTCCTTACGTGACCGAATGGCGCAATCCTCTAGGGTTTCTGCAGCCTCATATTTGCCCTGGCGGCGGTATAGTGCACCCAAGTTCTTTAGAGTCGTAGTGACAGTTGGAGAATCCACTTTGGCTGCCTTATGCCAGCCACCATATTCTCCGTATGGTGCAGAATCCTTGACCTTATTCTTGTTTTCTTCCCGTTCCTCAGCAACTTGCCAAATAGGTTTGTTATCACCTGGAAAAACAAATATTGACAAGTCAATGTTTACGACTAATATCAAGGGTAAAATCATATCAGAATATATTTGCAAATGATTTAAAACTCAATGCTACAATAAACAGCATTATGGATTATAGACATGCAAAGTTATCCAGATAACGTAATTAATGTACAGATATGGAATTCCTCCCTTGCTGTATCATTAGTTTCTAAAGGAAGGAATACAGGAAGGGGCCAAGCAAGGATTTTTTCCACAAAGACTGAGTCATCAATTCCTAATGCTCCATCACTACGGTGAAAAAATGTAAACATATTTCAGGATAAATATACCATGACATAAACAACATAGATCAGTTAATGGATGTAAATGAGTTAACTCACACCACCTTAATGGAGAAAAAAAAATATGACTTACAGGAACCTACACATGAATAAGAACTTTATGTTAAACTATAGCTGACCAGTTGGTAGATATTTAAAGTACTAATACAGTAAGAGAAGTTAAAAGTCTGCCAAACAAATATCATGACAGTCTGCAAGTACTTGTACCAAGATGTTTCAACATATTGGGATCCATAAAGGGCAGCTGGTGGAGGCAACAAAGATATAATAAGGTTTTCAGAAAAGGGAAGATAATACAGATGGGAAGAGTGTTGTGAAAGTACATAAGCTTGAAAGAGAGACTTGTGCGAGGAAGTACCTAGAGAGAATGAGTACAGAAAGGCAAAAGGTGAAAATGAACAAAACAAAGCAAGGCGAGTGTGTGAGAAACAAAAGTATTTAAGCAATGCTGGCATGAGTGAGAAAGGGGTTGAAAAAGAAGGTAAATGAGTTCAAAAGAAAGAGTATCTGTAAACTTCAAGGAGAATAAGAAAATGCCCTGGAAGAAGGTCAACAGTGGGAGAAAAGCAAGAGGACAATCTGGAATATCAGTGAAGGGGTCAAATGGGAAAGTGGAATCAGATAATGAAGAGGTGAGACGGAGATAATGTGACTATTTTGAAGGACTGTTGAATGAGTATGGTAAGAGGATGGCAGATCAGGGAAGTATGCAATAAGAGACAGTCAAGGAAAGCGGTTTGGTGAAGAGAGAATGGGCAATGAAAGCCTTGCATGATATGAAATGTTACAAGATGGCTGGAGTGGATGGTATGTGCAGTTCTACTTTTTAAAAAAGGGGGTGACTGTGTTCTTGACAGGTTAGTTAGGATCTTTAAAGTCTGACTGAGTGCCTAGGGGGTGGCAGAACACATGTTTAGTGATAATGTGGACAAAGATGAGTGTTCTGACAACAGAGGTAAAAGTCTGTATAGTGTGCCAGAAAAGTTGTATGGGGTAGTGGTGACTGAGAAGGTGAAGGCATGTATAGAGCATCTGGTTGTGGTTTCAGGAATGCTTCAAAATGTGTGGATCAAGTGTTTGCTTTAAAGAATGTCTGAGATAAATATTAAGAGAAACAAGAGGCATTTGAGGTGTGGAGAAAGCTTATGATAGGGTTGAAAGAAAGGCCTTGTGGAGGTACTTACAAATATATGGTGAGGGAGGAAAGTTATCAGGAGTAAGAAGTTCTTACTGAAAGTGTAAGGCATGCATACAAGTAGGAAGTGAGGAAAGCAAGTGGTTGAAGGCACATGCATGAGTATGAAGAGAGGACACTGATGGTTCCAGGTGAAGGGCATGTCTATATGGCAAGGGTGGTGCTGTCACATGGCTTTGTTTATGGATGGGGTGTTGAGGGAGGTAAATGTAGGAATCTTGCAGAGAGCAGCAAGTATGCACTCAGTAGGGAGTGAAGGAGGGCAGAGCCAGTTGTTGTCTGCTGATGACAAAGCACTGGTGGCAGATTCAAGTGAGAAGCTGCTGAAGTTTGTGATTTTGTTTGGAAAAGAGTGTGAAAGGAAGTAGAGAGTCAACTTAAATAAAAGCAAGATTAACAGGTTTAGCAAGGCAGAAGAACAGGTTAGTTGGGAAGGGGGTCTAAATGGAGAAAATCTGGAGGAAAAGCAGTAACTTAGATACCTGGGAGTGCATGTCAACAAATGGAATCATGAAAGCAGACAGGAGTCATAAGATGGTATGAAGGGGTGAAGGTTCTGAGAAAACTTAAGAAAATATGGAAAGACAGGTCATTATCTGGGAAGGTATAAATAAGTATGTATGAAGGTACAGTAGTTCAAATAATGTTGTATGGATGTGAGGCACAAGGATGTATCAAAAATTAAATGACTGAGGACATGATGTGGAATGAGTTGGTTTGACTAAGTAAGTAACGGAAGGGTAAGAAAGAGGTGCTGTAATAAAAAGAGTGCAGTAAATTGAGCAGAAAAGGGTGTGCATAAATACTCTGGACATATGGAGAGAATGAGTGAAAAGCAGCAAAGAGGATATATGTGTCAGAGGTGGATGAACCATGAGAAGTGGAAGACCATACTGGATATGAATGGATGGATTAATAGAGATTTTGAACAACAGGGGCCTGAACATGCAGAAGGGTGAAAGACATGAAAAAGAGAGATGTGGTACAAAGTGGTGTACAGGTGATGACACACTGTCAATACACTGAACCAAGGAATATGAAGTAGCCAAGGAAAACCAGGAAAAGGTCTGTGAGGTCTGGTTCTGGATTGGAGGCTGTGGTCTCAGTGCACTACACATGACAGCTAGAAAATGGATATGAGCAAATGTGGCCTTTCTTCGTCTGGTCCTGGTGCTACCTCAACAATGCGGGCAATGGCAAACAAAAGTGAAATCATAATATGAAGTCCAAGATAGAATATCATGCATCAGCATGATCTCTTCATACGATGAGCCACAAAATAATGTTAAAAACTGTCAAAATAGGAACAGGAAAGGATGTATGTAATGAAGAAGTATAAGAAGAATAAAGGATATATTCATATTCTAGTACCCTTAAGCTTACACATGGCTTTAATGAAGCAAGTAGTGAGCTATTCCCTAAAATAAGTAAAAGCAGCTGGAATAAGGAAAACAACAAAAAGGAAAAAAAAAGTTCTAAAGACAGACAACTTCCAAATAATCAAATAAATGTGAAAGCACCTGCTCTAAAAATTGAAACATTTAAGAATCAGGTGACACAAAAGCGAGCCAAGATACAGGGCAGAAAGAGCATGAATTCTTTTCCTATATATACATATAGACAAATACACAAACATATACAAATCAGACTAAATGGATTTTGACTCACCATCAATGGCACCAAACTCTCGTTCATGTGCCCTCGTCAGCACCTGCTTGTACAGAATCTCTGCCTCCTTATATTTGCCTTGCTTCAAGTATGCAGATGCTAAATTGTTCTTGGTCTTGGCAACGTTAGGATCATCTGGCCCTAATTTAGTTTCATAAATTTCTAAAGCACGTTGATAATATCGTTCTACCTCCTCATACTTGCCCTGAGAGTTGAAAAAAATTAAATTTCATGAGCTCTTCTAAGATAAGACAGTTTAAAATTAGTTTTTATATACTGTTGGAAATGATTTGCAAGACATTAAACAAACTGGAAAGAAAATATCTATACTTGAAAATTTTACTGGAGCTGGCATTTAGGCAAATCAGTTTCGGGTAAGGTATAAGGGATTATCCCTTTATACTGAAAATAATAAGGACTCTCAACATTAATGCAGTCTGGTAAATGTTGAACTTGCCTCAGTACATAAATGCAGTACAGTACTAACATAGTGTATAAAACTTAACAGAAAATTATCAGGATGGCATCCAAATTCAAATAAATTACTACATTATCCAAGGCATGTTAAGTGCTTAAACAAAGCAAAACAATCAATCCATATGCTTTATCCACACAAGCAAGTTTAAGAAAATGCTACAGAAACACCATACGAAATGCAATCTACCCCCATTGGATTCATTCTAGGTGACTATAACGCTCACTGTGCTTAAGAGAGCAAAGTATAAAGCAATGCCAATATCAAAACAGCGCACTACATACATATGGTCGGAAACAAGGTAAAATCTACAGAAGCAATATAATTTGCACTCATACATCATCTCCACTATCATGGATTTAGCTCAAAATACATATTCCTTGTTAAGTTTACATATAATTCTGATGTGAATGAAATATCTAAATAACAACAAACATTTCAATAAAAGTTACTGTACAAATCAACTGTGTTCAACACTGGAATATGACAAACAATACTACAAAAACATTCATTTAAATTATGATGTATGCCTGCAATAACCACGTGCTAGCCCTCAGAACACCAACACTATTTAATCAGAAATCATAATGAGAAAAGACTGGTCATCAACTTCAAGACACCTATCCATAATATGCATATCTGCTACAGCCCCAGTCAGCTTAACCATACCATCACCCACCAACAAATCAAATGAGAGAAAATATGAGAGACAGGAGAAAGGAAGCCATCATAATTCAAAGTAATCATATACATACAGGCCAATCAATGGAAATATTTCTTATGTTTATCACTTGCAGAGTTGCTTCTATGACTAAAAACAAAAATTATGTTCCTCTCAAAGCCTTCATAATATTATTTTGTCAATAATGGTTTGCTGCAACAACCACATATACAGTATTAACCAAGTTGCATCTATGACACTAGTTTTCCTCCTTTTCATTAGCTTTTTTTCTTCTTTTCCACTCCTTTTTATATTTCAAGTTTCAAAAACTGTTTATTATAAATCTTATCATAAATATGAATTCATGCATTGTATTCCCTATGCAATTATGGCAAAAGACATAAATGTAGTTCATCTATAAGGCTATCACCATTGTGTCGTCATCACTCAACAATCACATTGACAACAAAGGCAAGCTGAGATTATTAGGCTGACATGTCATTATTTCACTATTTTGTAGATATTCTATTATGTGTGTTTCTATGTAAGGATTGAAGTACAACACAAAATAGACGATAATCATTTTACCATCACTCAAATGTGACTATAGTAATTGCAATATAAGAATAAGCCGAGATCATTAATGATAAATAAAAAATTCTAATATCACAACAAATGTTATAATGAAACTAAAGACACATCTTCATAAGGAATGAAGACATGTAGAATAAGGTGGACTTTATCCTATTATAAAAAGCAAGTGCACTAAAGCACTATAAAAGAGTGACCCCACTGCCGAGGGAGAAATGTCACATCAAGCTGTTTTTAGTGCTTACTGCAGTGTTACTAATATACTACCACCACAAGTTTTTCATTTCTCACTGGTTAAGTCGAAGATTATATCTAGATTCTTGGCTGTTTCTTTATTCTGGCATTATTCATAAGAGAAATAGTTTTTTAAGTCTACACATTTGCTATTTAAGACATGCACTGGTGTTTGGGAGACCAACCTGGTTGTAAACTTTTCTTTTTCTGACATCAATGTTCTAACAGCTCATTTAAACAAACCTTAGACACCCCGGATGTCTTACACTTTGCTAATCTAGCACATTTCAGTAGATTCAGACATATATCAGGGTTCTTTCATACACCAAGCCATCGATATCTGCAGAATCTGGGTCAATTTATTAATAGGGGGCAGAAACAGAAGCTGTTCATTATCTGTATGTACAGTCCAAATAACTTTGTTAAGTGATGTTTAGTGCATTATTTGGTACAATAACATGCTGGAATACCCTGCTGAATACCCAAGATGCACTCCTGGACAAAGAGCTTTCAACTACATCACTATATGTGATATGGGATTCATCTGGTATATAGCACCAAGTTAGGTCTTCCACTCACATGCTTAACCTGCACTCCATCTTCTCTAACGAGCTTCCTCTAGACTGTATCAACGTTTCGACTATTAGTGAAGCAGCAGTCTTGGCATAAACTTTAATGTCATCAGCACTTCTCAAAATTACTCTGAGATGATGTAGGTAAGTTTAAAGCATGAATCATCAACTTATTACTCACCTGTTTCCAGTCACCAATTTCACTTCTAATACTTTTTCTGATCATCCCTGGTATATTTCAGGAAATACCACTTGCAAACTTTTTTCTAGACATTCAGACATATTATCATTTTTTTTTATTATACTTGGTCGCTGTCTCCCACGTTAGTGAAGCAGAGCAAGGAAACAGACAAAAGAATGGCCCAACCCACCCAAATACACATGTATATACATACACGTCCACACACGCACATATACATATCTATACATCTCAACGCACATATATATATATATATATATATATATATATATATATATATATATATATATAATCCCTGGGGATAGGGGATTAAGAATACTTCCCACGTATTCCCTGCGTGTCGTAGAAGGCGACTAAAAGGGGAGGGAGCGGGGGGCTGGAAATCCTCCCCTCTCGTTTTTTTTTTTTTTTAATTTTCCAAAAGAAGGAACAGAGGGGGCCAGGTGAGGATATTCCAAAAAAGGCCCAGTCCTCTGTTCTTAACGCTACCTCGCTAATGCGGGAAATGGCAAATAGTTTGAAAAAAAAAAAAATATATATATATATATATATATATTTTTTTTTTTTTTTTTTTTTTTTTATACTTTGTCGCTGTCTCCCGCGTTTGCGAGGTAGCGCGAGGAAACAGACGAAAGAAATGGCCCAACCCCCATACACACGTACATACACACGTCCACACACGCAAATATACATACCTACACAGCTTTCCATGGTTTACCCCAGACGCTTCACATGCCTTGATTCAATCCACTGACAGCACGTCAACCCCTGTATACCACATCGCTCCAATTCACTCTATTCCTTGCCCTCCTTTCACCCTCCTGCATGTTCAGGCCCCGATCACACAAAATCTTTTTCACTCCATCTTTCCACCTCCAATTTGGTCTCCCTCTTCTCCTCGTTCCCTCCACCTCCGACACATATATCCTCTTGGTCAATCTTTCCTCACTCATTCTCTCCATGTGCCCAAACCATTTCAAAACACCCTCTTCTGCTCTCTCAACCACGCTCTTTTTATTTCCACACATCTCTCTTACCCTTACGTTACTTACTCGATCAAACCACCTCACACCACACATTGTCCTCAAACATCTCATTTCCAGCACATCCATCCTCCTGCGCACAACTCTATCCATAGCCCACGCCTCGCAACCATACAACATTGTTGGAACCACTATTCCTTCAAACATACCCATTTTTGCTTTCCGAGATAATGTTCTCGACTTCCACACATTTTTCAAGGCTCCCAAAATTTTCGCCCCCTCCCCCACCCTATGATCCACTTCCGCTTCCATGGTTCCATCCGCTGACAGATCCACTCCCAGATATCTAAAACACTTCACTTCCTCCAGTTTTTCTCCATTCAAACTCACCTCCCAATTGACTTGACCCTCAACCCTACTGTACCTAATAACCTTGCTCTTATTCACATTTACTCTTAACTTTCTTCTTCCACACACTTTACCAAACTCAGTCACCAGCTTCTGCAGTTTCTCACATGAATCAGCCACCAGCGCTGTATCATCAGCGAACAACAACTGACTCACTTCCCAAGCTCTCTCATCCCCAACAGACTTCATACTTGCCCCTCTTTCCAGGACTCTTGCATTTACCTCCCTAACAACCCCATCCATAAACAAATTAAACAACCATGGAGACATCACACACCCCTGCCGCAAACCTACATTCACTGAGAACCAATAGGCCATCTGATGTCTGTATTTCCCTTGTACTCCCATATAGTAGTTATTCTGTAGCTGGTGCATCTTACAGGGAATGCTGTGGTACTTGTACTTGAAGGTGCACCATTGCGGGTGTACACCATGGAGTGCATGCAGGTAGGTGTACTGTTAAGACAGTACTAACCTTGGTTAGAGTTAGTGAAATGTATTCAAGAGGGTATTTTTCATTTGGTGTACTCTGTTGGATATGGTCTAAGAGGTTTACTGCAAGGGTTGTGCTTTTGTGAGTATGTGCAATGAGAACTGTCATGTGTGTACTTAAGAGGTGCACTTTAGTTAGTGTATTCTGTTGAATGTTGATTGTACTTTATTGGATGTGCTCTTATGGATATACTCACAGAGGATGTACACCAGAAGGGGGACTTTGGGCATACTTCTTGTGGGTTATTGAAGTGGGTGCTCTTCAAGAGATATAAATTCGAAAGAAAATACACTTGGATATATTCTGGAAATATAATTCCAGGTTTAAATGACAGGTTCCAAGGGAATTGTGCTTTGCTGTATATTTTAATAGATGCACTTCAAGGGCATCTCGTGAGGATGTGTTTTGTAGGTTTCACCATAGTAACTAAACCATGCAAGGCTATTGCAGAGGACTATTGCAGGATGTGAACTTTGTCAGGAGTGCATGGAAAGTCAGATGCAGTCCTTGAATTCACTCCAGAGAGTGCAGTGTATCTAGTGTTCTCTGAAGGGTACACTTTTTGTGCAATATTTCGGGGGTATACTCATGTCATGTATGCATTTGGTATACTTAGGGAAGTGTGCTTCAGTTTTATTATTCCAGGGAGGATAGTATACAAGGTAGGGAGCACTCTGGGGTGTGGTTCCATTTAGTACTTTAAGTGATTTACTGTAGACGGTATACATCATTAGATCTACTCTATGGGAGTGTGGCCCATAGTTTGGTGCTAAATTTTTGCACTCCTGATGGTATACACAGTAGATGTAACTCAGTGATGTTTTGTGATTTGTGATCTCAAGGTCTGGTAATCCTTTAAGGTGCAGTATATACTTTAGAAAGTTTACTTAAGGTGCAATATTTCATGAATGTCCCATGCCATGATAAATGTGTTCAAAGTATTTTGTCCCATATTCTGTTCCGGGAGCGGGGGGCCGGAAATCCTCCCCTCCTTGTATTAACTTTCTAAAATGGGAAACAGAAGAAGGAGTCACGCGGGGAGTGATCATCCTCCTCGAAGGATATATATATATATATATATATATATATATATTTTTTTTTTTTTTTGCTTTGTCGCTGTCTCCCGCGTTTGCGAGGTAGCGCAAGGAAACAGACGAAAGAAATGGCCCAACCCACCCCCATACACATGTATATACATACGTCCACACACGCAAATATACATACCTACACAGCTTTCCATGGTTTACCCCAGACGCTTCACATGCCCTGATTCAATCCACTGACAGCACGTCAACCCCGGTATACCACATCGCTCCAATTCACTCTATTCCTTGCCCTCCTTTCACCCTCCTGCATGTTCAGGACCCGATCACACAAAATCTTTTTCACTCCATCTTTCCACCTCCAATTTGGTCTCCCTCTTCTCCTCGTTCCCTCCACCTCCGACACATATATCCTCTTGGTCAATCTTTTCTCACTCATTCTCTCCATGTGCCCAAACCATTTCAAAACACCCTCTTCTGCTCTCTCAACCACGCTCTTTTTATTTCCACACATCTCTCTTACCCTTACGTTACTTACTCGATCAAACCACCTGACACCACACATTGTCCTCAAACATCTCATTTCCAGCACATCCATCCTCCTGCGCACAACTCTATCCACAGCCCACGCCTCGCAACCATACAACATTGTTGGAACCACTATTCCTTCAAACATACCCATTTTTGCTTTCCGAGATAATGTTCTCGACTTCCACACATTCTTCAAGGCTCCCAGGATTTTCGCATCCTCCCCCCCCATGATCCACTTCTGCTTCCATGGTTCCATCCGCTGCCAGATCCACTCCCAGATATCTAAAACACTTTACTTCCTCCAGTTTTGCTCCATTCAAACTTACCTCCCAATTGACTTGACCCTCAACACTACTGTACCTAATAACCTTGCTCTTATTCACATTTACTCTTAACTTTCTTCTTTCACACACTTTACCAAAATAAGAGTGGGAGGTGGGTTGATTAGAAAGGGTAGTGAGTGGTTGATGAAGAAGTAAGATTATTAGTGAAAGAGAAGAGAGAGGCATTTGGACGATTTTTGCAGGGAAAAAATGCAATTGAGTGGGAGATGTATAAAAGAAAGAGACAGGAGGTCAAGAGAAAGGTGCAAGAGGTGAAAAATAGGGCAAATGAGAGTTGGGGTGAGAGAGTATCATTAAATTTTAGGGAGAATAAAAAGATGTTCTGGAAGGAGGTAAATAAAGTGCGTAAGACAAGGGAGCAAATGGGAACTTCAGTGAAGGGCGCAAATGGGGAGGTGATAACAAGTAGTGGTGATGTGAGAAGGAGATGGAGTGAGTATTTTGAAGGTTTGTTGAATGTGTTTGATGATAGAGTGGCAGATATAGGGTGTTTTGGTCGAGGTGGTGTGCAAAGTGAGAGGGTTAGGGAAAATGATTTGGTACACAGAGAAGAGGTAGTGAAAGCTTTGCGGAAGATGAAAGCCGGCAAGGCAGCAGGTTTGGATGGTATTGCAGTGGAATTTATTAAAAAAGGGGGTGACTGTATTATTGACTGGTTGGTAAGGTTATTCAATGTATGTATGACTCATGGTGAGGTGCCTGAAGATTGGCAGAATGCGTGCATAGTGCCATTGTACAAAGGCAAAGGGGATAAGAGTGAGTGCTCAAATTACAGAGGTATAAGTTTGTTGAGTATTCCTGGTAAATTATATGGGAGGGTATTGATTGAGAGGGTGAAGGCATGTACAGAGCATCAGATTGGGGAAGAGCACTGTGGTTTCAGAAGTGGTAGAGGATGTGTGGATCAGGTTTTGCTTTGAAGAATGTATGTGAGAATTACTTAGAAAAGCAAATGGATTTGTATGTAGCATTTATGAATCTGGAGAAGGAATATGATAGAGTTGATAGAGATGCTCTGTGGAAGGTATTCAGAATATATGGTGTGGGAGGAAAGTTGTTAGAAGCAGTGAAAAGTTTTTATCGAGGATGTAAGGCATGTGTACGTGTAGGAAGAGAGGAAAGTGATTGGTTCTCAGTGAATGTAGGTTTGCGGCAGGGGTGTGTGATGTCTCCATGGTTGTTTAATTTGTTTATGGATGGGGTTGTTAGGGAGGTGAATGCAAGAGTTTTGGAAAGAGGGGCAAGTAGGAAGTCTGTTGGGGATGAGAGAGCTTGGGAAGTGAGTCAGTTGTTGTTCGCTGATGATACAGCGCTGGTGGCTGATTCATGTGAGAAACTGCAGAAGCTGGTGACTGAGTTTGGTAAAGTGTGTGAAAGAAGAAAGTTAAGAGTAAATGTGAATAAGAGCAAGGTTATTAGGTACGGTAGGGTTGAGGGTCAAGTCAATAGGGAGGTAAGTTTGAATGGAGAAAAACTGGAGGAAGTAAAGTGTTTTAGATATCTGGGAGTGGATCTGGCAGCAGATGGAACCATGGAAGCAGAAGTGAATCATAGGGTGGGGGAGGGGGCGAAAATCCTGGGAGCCTTGAAGAATGTGTGGAAGTCGAGAACATTATCTCGGAAAGCAAAAATGGCTATGTTTGAAGGAATAGTGGTTCCAACAATGTTGTATGGTTGCGAGGCGTGGGCTATGGATAGAGTTGTGCGCAGGAGGGTGGATGTGCTGGAAATGAGATGTTTGAGGACAATGTGTGGTGTGAGGTGGTTTGATCGAGTAAGTAACGTAAGGGTAAGAGAGATGTGTGGAAATAAAAAGAGCGTATAAATATGGGTAAAACTGAAAGTTGATGGAGAGAGGTGGGTGATTATTGGTGCATATGCACCCTGGCATGAGAAGAAAGATCATGAGAGGCAAGTGTTTTGGGAGCAGCTGAATGAGTGTGTTAGTGGTTTTGATGCACGAGACCGGGTTATAGTGATGGGTGATTTGAATGCAAAGGTGAGTAATGTGGCAGTTGAGGGAATAATTGATATACATGGGGTGTTCAGTGTTGTAAATGGAAATGGTGAAGGGCTTGTAGATTTATGTGCTGAAAAAGGACTGATGATTGGGAATACCTGGTTTAAAAAGCGAGATATACATAAGTATACTTATGTAAGTAGGAGAGATGGCCAGAGAGCGTTATTGGATTACGTGTTAATTGACAGGCGTGCGAAAGAGAGACTTTTGGATGTTAATGTGCTGAGAGGTGCAACTGGAGGGATGTCTGATCATTATCTTGTGGAGGTTAAGGTGAAGATTTGTATGGGTTTTCAGAAAAGAAGAGTGAATGTTGGGATGAAGAGGATGGTGAGAGTAAGTGAGCTTGGGAAGGAGACCTGTGTGAGGAAGTACCAGGAGAGACTGAGTACAGAATGGAAAAAGGTGAGAACAATGGAAGTAAGGGGAGTGGGGGAGGAATGGGATGTATTTAGGGAATCAGTGATGGATTGCGCAAAAGATGCTTGTGGCATGAGAAGAGTGGGAGGTGGGTTGATTAGAAAGGGTAGTGAGTGGTGGGATGAAGAAGTAAGAGTATTAGTGAACGAGAAGAGAGAGGCATTTGGACGATTTTTGCAGGGAAAAAATGCAATTGAGTGGGAGATGTATAAAAGAAAGTGACAGGAGGTCAAGAGAAAGGTGCAAGAGGTGAAAAAAAGGGCAAATGAGAGTTGGGGTGAGAGAGTATCAGTAAATTTTAGGGAGAATAAAAATTTGTTCTGGAAGGAGGTAAATAAAGTGCGTAAGACAAGGGAGCAAATGGGAACTTCAGTGAAGGGCGCAAATGGGGAGGTGATAACAAGTAGTGGTGATGTGAGAAGGAGATGGAGTGAGTATTTTGAAGGTTTGTTGAATGTGTTTGATGATAGAGTGGCAGATATAGGGTGTTTTGGTCGAGGTGGTGTGCAAAGTGAGAGGGTTAGGGAAAATGATTTGGTAAACAGAGAAGAGGTAGTGAAAGCTTTGCGGAAGATGAAAGCCGGCAAGGCAGCAGGTTTGGATGGTATTGCAGTGGAATTTATTAAAAAAGGGGGTGACTGTATTGTTGACTGGTTGGTAAGGTTATTTAATGTATGTATGACTCATGGTGAGGTGCCTGAGGATTGGCGGAATGCGTGCATAGTGCCATTGTACAAAGGCAAAGGGGATAAGAGTGAGTGCTCAAATTACAGAGGTATAAGTTTGTTGAGTATTCCTGGTAAATTATATGGGAGGGTATTGATTGAGAGGGTGAAGGCATGTACAGAGCTTCAGATTGGGGAAGAGTAGTGTGGTTTCAGAAGTGGTAGAGGATGTGTGGATCAGGTGTTTGCTTTGAAGAATGTATGTGAGAAATACTTAGAAAAGCAAATGGATTTGTATGTAGCATTTATGGATCTGGAGAAGGCATATGATAAAGTTGATAGAGATGCTCTGTGGAAGGTATTAAGAATATATGGTGTGGGAGGAAAGTTGTTAGAAGCAGTGAAAAGTTTTTATCGAGGATGTAAGGCATGTGTACGTGTAGGAAGAGAGGAAAGTGATTGGTTCTCAGTGAATGTAGGTTTGCGGCAGGGGTGTGTGATGTCTCCATGGTTGTTTAATTTGTTTATGGATGGGGTTGTTAGGGAGGTAAATGCAAGAGTTTTGGAAAGAGGGGCAAGTATGAAGTCTGTTGGGGATGAGAGAGCTTGGGAAGTGAGTCAGTTGTTGTTCGCTGATGATACAGCGCTGGTGGCTGATTCATGTGAGAAACTGCAGAAGCTGGTGACTGAGTTTGGTAAAGTGTGTGGAAGAAGAAAGTTAAGAGTAAATGTGAATAAGAGCAAGGTTATTAGGTACGGTAGGGTTGAGGGTCAAGTCAATTGGGAGGTGAGTTTGAATGGAGAAAAACTGGAGGAAGTGAAGTGTTTTACATATCTGGGAGTGGATCTGGCAGCGGATGGAACCATGGAAGTGGAAGTGGATCATAGGGTGGGGGAGGGGGCGAAAATTCTGGGGGCCTTGAAGAATGTGTGGAAGTCGAGAACATTATCTCGGAAAGCAAAAATGGCTATGTTTGAAGGAATAGTGGTTCCAACAATGTTGTATGGTTGCGAGGCGTGGGCTATGGATAGAGTTGTGCGCAGGAGGATGGATGTGCTGGAAATGAGATGTTTGAGGACAATGTGTGGTGTGAGGTGGTTTGATCGAGTGAGTAACGTAAGGGTAAGAGAGATGTGTGGAAATAAAAAGAGCGTGGTTGAGAGAGCAGAAGAGGGTGTTTTGAAGTGGTTTGGGCACATGGAGAGAATGAGTGAGGAAAGATTGACCAAGAGGATATATGTGTCGGAGGTGGAGGGAACGAGGAGAAGAGGGAGACCAAATTGGAGGTGGAAAGATGGAGTGAAAAAGATTTTGTGTGATCGGGGCCTGAACATGCAGGAGGGTGAAAGGAGGGCAAGGAATAGAGTGAATTGGAGCGATGTGGTATACCGGGGTTGACGTGCTGTCAGTGGATTGAATCAAGGCATGTGAAGCGTCTGGGGTAAACCATGGAAAGCTGTGTAGGTATGTATATTTGTGTGTGTGGACGTATGTATATACATGTGTATGGGGGGGGTTCTGCCATTTCTTTCGTCTGTTTCCTTGCGCTACCTCGCAAACGCGGGAGACAGCGACAAAGTATAATAATAATATAATAAAAATATATATATATATATATATATATATATATATATATATATATATATATATATATATCTTTCTTTCTTTTAAACTATTCGCCATTTCCCGCGTTAGCGAGGTAGCATTAAGAACAGAGTCTAGCTGTCATGTATAATGCACTGAAACCACAGCTCCCTTCCACATCCAAGCCCCACACAACTTTCCATGATTTACCACAGACGCTTCACATGCCCTGGTTCAATCCATTGACAGCATGTCGACGCCGGTTTACCACATCGATCCAATTCACTCTATTCCTTGCACGCCTTTTACCCTCCTGCATATTCAGGCCCTGATCACTCAAAATCTTTTTCACTTCATCTTTCCACCTCCAATTTGGTCTCCCACTTCTCCTCGTTCCCTCCACCTCTGACACATATATCCTCTTGGTCAATCTTTCCTCACTCATTCTCTCCATATGACCAAACCATTTCATAACACCCTCTTCTGCTCTCTCCACCACACTCTTTTTATTGCCACACATCTCTTTTTTCATTACTTACTCGATCAAACCACCTCACACCACATATTGTCCTCAAGCATCTCATTTCCAGCACATCCACCCTCCTCCGCACAACTCTATCTATAGCCCACGCCTCGCAACCATATAACATTGTTGGTACCACTATTCCTTCAAACTTACGAATTTTTCTTTCCAAGATATATTATTCACAAATCTTCTTTAAAATAATGAATGAAGTAAGTGAGATCAAGCATTCAAAGTATGTTTAAAATGAAAATGTACAAGCTATGTGTGGATAGTACAACAGTACAATATTATGAAAATACTGTTACAGATATCTGGCCAATACAGCAGAGTTCAATTTTGAATGCCTAAAACTCTGGGAAGTAAAAAATCATCTGCCATTTCAAAACATACACCTTTCACTCGGTGAATGAAACAGTGAATTGTATTTTATATATTTTTTCTACACCATTCTCTTTAGTAGATTCTCAACTAATATATGAACTAATATCATCTACGTTTTCAGGAAGTATATACGAAAAAACCTTACCTTGCATATCCCAGAGACCCAAAAAAATGTTAGCATAAGTAGACAGCAGTCTTTTACTTTATGTTCATATTGTATATCATTTTCATCACAAATTATCTTTTATCATTAGGTACATTACTTCCATTATTTACATAATTTCGTGTATTTTTGCCCTATGGTCCTAATCCCCTTATTCACACGGAAACAGATGTCACAGTAAAGCACAAAACCATTTCAAACCAAACTTTCTTGGTACCAATCTCGTACTATGTCCTCCGATTCAGCCTAAACTTTCTTGGTACCTATCTTGTACTATGTCCTATGATTCAGCCCAAACTTTCTTGTTATCTATCTCGTACTATATCCTGTCCTGCTTTTATATCCTTAGTGTGAAAAACTTAAGAATGTATCTATGTGCATTCTGATATAAGTAATGAAGAGCTAAAGACTGGAAGAACATTGTAGACAGTCAGAATTTCAGCAATGAAAATGTGCTTAATTTGATGACAATGACTTTCAAATATGTCAGCTTTGTAAAATGAAAAACAAGATGCCTACAGACCCTGCATGGTACTGCACAGGCAACCTGCATTCTTTTTTATGTCAATCCTCTCAAAGTTTTCAGCTCATATAAAAATATTTTCTAAACAATACCATATATTACATTTGAGAAATCAGGTATATACACATCCAAATATCTAGTTGGCCTTCAATATGGAAGGCTGACTTTATATTACATGAAATGGCAACTGTTTTTCTCAGAAATTCTGTAGATAGCAGCCACCCTGTGTAGTACTGGTGTCCTGACAGAGGAGAATTAAAATGGTGCCCAGAACCATCTTACATTCTCCATGTTAGGATCATTGTTCTTACTTTCAGCCTCATTAATAAGGGACAACTGGGGTAGTCATACCATTTTCTCCCTACAAGAACTATATACCTACTTAAACTTCACTTATTTTCTTCACAAAAATATTCTTGCCTACTCCCATCTACTCAAACATTTTAAAGCATAATCATAATATACTTCAACATATCTATGGCCCCTAGCCCCAGGCATCATGTGGTGCTCAGAATCTAGCCCAAGCCACCATGCAATGCTCAGAATCTCTGGGTTTCCATATGACTCCATTGCCAAAGAGAGGGAGGGCTCAGACAGAAGTAGTACTGGCCCCTCCCACGACTTTCCCTTCTCTTTTAGACTTTCCTCGTTTTCTATTCACTATACCAACATTTATGCTCTCTCTTGTAACCTCTCCTCTGCTGAACACCTGTCTACTACTACTCCTAAAACCCTACTTCTCAAAGAGACACAGTTGTCTAATGATGTTCTCACCAGTCTCTTTTTCATATCTATGTTCTCCACTCAAAATTCAAATTCAACATCAACATACCTGTTGCACATCTCAAGGACCCCATGTTCCCAAACTTTGATGTTTAGTAGCTCAAGGTCTGTCTCCCAATTACGACAATTTCCCTTTGTTTCACCAATTGATCTCCTAATCTACAAATTTTTAAATCTTTCTTTGTCTAAACTCATGCCACGAGACCATGGCATCCTCTCATCCACACGCCGAGATCCTCTGCTTCTGAAATCTCAACGTTCACCACAAGGAATGGTTGAACTCCTCCCATACGGATGGAGGAGGGACTGATGACCTCACTGTCTTTATTCTCAATGATTTAGAGCAAATTATCTCCCACCCTTCCTGCATTTCTGACTGCTGTGACCTAACATTCTGGATCTGTTTTTTGCCTCTAGTCCATCCCATTGTAACTACAAATCTCATCCCCAATCAGTCCATCTGATCACAATCTAATAAATGCATCAATTTGTAAGGCACCTCCCCTCCAGCAGCCCCCTCTAATGTAAATACCGGTACCTCAATAAAACCGACTAAAATAACTTAAGCAACTTCTTTTCTGACCTTCCTTGGGTAAATTACAATCTTTTATGTGGTGATGCTTCTGTTTCCACCAAATGCAGAGCAGAGGTTATTCTTGGAGGAATTGAAGCACTTATAACCTCTCCCTGCAAGACAACCTCCTCTTCCAATCCATAGTTCAACTGTTCTAATCTGAGGCCATTCAGGCAAGGGATCAGGCACATTGGGCTTGAAAAACTCCTTTCTCTGACTCCTATTCAGTTCTTATCACTGCCTATACATTATCCGTGAGGCAAAAAGTTCCTTTGTTCAAAGGAAGTGATAACCTTTCCTCCTCATCCACTGACAGGTCTTTCTGATCTTTAGATAAGGGCATCTCTAACAACTCTCACTCTACCATTCTTTCACTTTTCCGTTCTGACAGTAGAATAACTATCTCCCACGAGGGATAAGAAACTCTGTGTTGTTCCCATTTCTCCCCTAACTCCACCCTGAATGACTAACATTCCTTCAGCCCCCAATGCTCTTCTTACTAATCCTATACCCCCTGTAATCTCTTTTTGCACTGTCTAAAATGTGCTTTTCTCTCTCTCAGGACACAAGCAAGGCTTATGGTCCTGATGGCATCCATCCCTGCGTACTGAAACAGTGTACCTCCGAGTTTGCACCTATGCTTGCTAATGTGTTCCATTTGTTTAAAAAATAGCATTTTTCCCTTTCTTGAAAGCAAGTGTTGACATATCCCATCGCTACAAAGGGTGACTGTTCGGACCCTTCAAACTATCATCTTACTACTTTCAAATCTTCCATTTCCAAAGTCTTTCAATGCCTCCTCAACTCCCATATCCTTAAATGCCGGTTTGGCTTCTGTAAAGCGAGATCCACTGGCGATATTCTCTCCAATCTTATTCAAGTCTAGTCATCATCCCTGAAAGATTTTTGGGTGTCTAGTCATCATCCTTGAAAGATTTTTGGGTGTCTTGTGTAATTGCCCTTGACATATCCAAAGCTTTTGACAGGATGTAACATCAGGGTCTCATTTCTAAGCTCCCCTCTTTTGGTTTCCCTTCCCTATTTTGCTCCTACATACCTAGTTTCCTCTCTGGCTGATCTATCTCTGGCTGTTGATGGACCAACCTTCCCACCTTATCCCCTATACATTTTCTCCTTTTTATCAAAGAGTTCCTCTTCCATTCCACAAATAACCAAATGTGCTCATATCCAGATGACTCAACACTGCATTCATCCACATAATTCAATTCTCCTCCTCCTTCTCTAACTCAATCTGCTTCTTGTTTTGATACAGCTCCTTCACAGTACATAGTGCTCACCATGAGAAAATCTAGAGTTATGAAGAAAGAATTGTGTTAGCTAAATGTTGGCAAGTATGAAGTCTGTTGGGGATGAGAGAGCTTGGGAAGTGAGTCAGTTGTTGTTCGCTGATGATACAGCGCTGGTGGCGGATTCATGTGAGAAACTGCAGAAGCTGGTGACGGAGTTTGGTAAAGTGTGTGGAAGAAGAAAGTTAAGAGTAAATGTGAATAAGAGCAAGGTTATGAGGTACAGTAGGGTTGAGGGTCAAGTCAATTGGGAGGTAAGTTTGAATGGAGAAAAACTGGAGGAAGTGAAGTGTTTTAGATATCTGGGAGTGGATCTGTCAGCGGATGGAACCATGGAAGCGGAAGTGGATCATAGGGTGGGGGAGGGGGCAAAAATTTTGGGAGCCTTGAAAAATGTGTGGAAGTCGAGAACATTATCCCGGAAAGCAAAAATGGGTATGTTTGAAGGAATAGTGGTTCCAACAATGTTGTATGGTTGCGAGGCGTGGGCTATGGATAGAGTTGTGCGCAGGAGGATGGATGTGCTGGAAATGAGATGTTTGAGGACAATGTGTGGTGTGAGGTGGTTTGATCGAGTAAGTAACGTAAGGGTAAGAGAGATGTGTGGAAATAAAAAGAGCGTGGTTGAGAGAGCAGAAGAGGGTGTTTTGAAGTGGTTTGGGCACATGGAGAGAATGAGTGAGGAAAGATTGACCAAGAGGATATATGTGTCGGAGGTGGAGGGAACGAGGAGAAGAGGGAGACCAAATTGGAGGTGGAAAGATGGAGTGAAAAGGATTTTGTGTGATCGGGGCCTGAACATGCAGGAGGGTGAAAGGAGGGCAAGGAATAGAGTGAATTGGAGCGATGTGGTATACAGGGGTTGACGTGCTGTCAGTGGATTGAATCAAGGCATGTGAAGCGTCCGGGGTAAACCATGGAAAGCTGTGTAGGTATGTATATTTGCGTGTGTGGACGTATGTATGTACATGTGTATGGGGGGGGTTGGGCCATTTCTTTCGTCTGTTTCCTTGCGCTACCTCGCAAACGCGGGAGACAGCGACGAGGTATTAAAAAAAAAAAAAAAAAAAAAAAAAAAAAAAAAAAATGTTGTCAAGTATTATGTATGACAAGGAGAGATTAAATGTTTTTGGACAGAATGCCAGTAGGCCACGTGTGGGTTAGGCAGAAAGGAAAGGCAGCTACCTCAGTCGGAGGAGTGCAACTTGACAATCCCTGAGGTGTTGGCACATTATGCATCCATTACTAACCCTTCCAATAACCATACAGGTAGTACCTCCTTGGTTGCTGCCTGCCTACAAACTACTATGTAGCTACTGGAGAAAGTTACTTTGAGGACAAAGACTCTACAAAACAAAAGGGAAGATTGAGTGTAATGTCTGTATCTGGATTACCAGAAAGCACCTGACACTACCAAACTGGAAGCTGATAAACCAATTCACTTGCTGCTTATATAATGCTATCCCCCATGTGAGGGGTACCTCAATCAATAGGAGAATCATATTTCTATTTTGGTAAAATACTTCTCTGCATATGTAAAAAAATAACATGTTCTGATAGTTTCCTAACTTTCTTGAAAAAAAGGTCAAAGTTTGCTTGCGTAAGAGGGGAAATTCCTATCAGCATTGCCAAATGCATGAGTACTCTTCTGAGTTTTCACTTTCCACATTCTCTTTATTATTGTTTCTATGATGCTAATACATTTGGGTTCTTAAGTGTATGCAATAGCATGCATCAATTTGTCTGAACATCTACTTTTTGTGAAAACTTATCACCAATGATATGTACTTAATGTAGAGATCTTTCTAGAAAAGTCATTTCAGATCACATTTTCTTTTACTTACACAAGTCCTAGTTGTCTGTTTGGTATTTTTGTATAATATAGAATGAAAGACTCTAAAAAGAAAAAAGTACATAAAAAAATCATACACAGCAAATACTATAAACTTTCCATTTCCAGGCAACTCCAGGAGGACCTGCAATGATATGCTATTTTTTGTCAACTTTCTTTCTCGAAAGTCTTAGCTTGAGTTCAATATTTCATTACATAAATCATATATTATCCCTGAGGATAAGGGAGAAAGAATACTTCCCACGTATTCCCTGCGTGTCGTAGACGGCGACTAAAAGGGGAGGGAGCAGGGGGGGTGAAAATCCTCCCCTATTGCATTTTAATTTTCCAAAAGAAGAAACAGAGAAGGGGGCCAAGGGAGGATAATCCCTCAAAAGCTCAGTCCTCTGTTCTTTATGCTACCTTGCTAACGCAAGAAATGGGGGAATAGTATGAAAAAAAAAAATCATATGTAAGGCTCCATTTTTTCACCTTTTATCTCCCTATACTCTCTTTATTAAAGATAAACTTTCGGAAAGATGTTAAAGGATTATTTACAACTTTTTCTTCAGATTCCAGTACTTTTACCAACACTGAAAAATTTCAAGGCTTTTCCAGAAGTTCTTCCATGATTTTTCCCAGATTTCCTGGGATTAAAGTACTTTAGATGTGTCTGAATACTACCATCTCTCAGTTTATGCAATAATTACAGCGGTAGGAAGCCTATAGTTGGTAAGCCATTGACCAGTGAGGTATAATACTAGTAGTGCTCATCTGGATATCGAATAGTTAGTGACAGCTGCATAGTGAGCCAGTACTACAGTGGCTGTCAAGCTGCACTCCTCTGACCCAGGTATGTGTCTTTTCTTTCCCACTGATTGTCAAGCAGCAATACTCTGGCCCATGTAGGAGTTTCTTCTTTCTGTCTCACCAACATATGGACTGCCAGCATTATGTCAATGACATACAATCTTTCTTTGTCACACATAACACTTGACAAAAGTTACCTCATACAACTCATTCTTCGTAAATCTAAATTTTCCTGTGATGAGTGCCAAGTGCTAGCCCTGCCATTTAGCAAAGTGGTAGGAGCAATACATAATAGTAGTGGGAAGGAACATTAAGCAACAGTATCAAGTAATAATAATATGTAGAAGTACTAAGTATGAACAAGTGAGAACATTTGGTAGTAATAGGTTGGAACATTACATAGAAGTAGCTGGTAGTAACATTAGATAGGTGCCTTTGTATACACTGCACGAGAGTTGCCATCTGCCAGTGGCCTTTTAAGGGTCAGGTATTTAAGGCTAAAAAGCAGCACTGGAGTTAACCAGTTACAGTAACTCTTTTGCAGAAGCAACCCCCCTTGATAGAATTCCTAGAGAGAATGGGCATCAGATAGAACTATGTTCTTGAAAATGCTCAGGTACATCAAAAACATTTAAATCAAACAATGTAAATAGGGGAGAGAACGGGGTTTGGCAATCAATATGACAATACCAAATATCATACGTGACAAACTACAGTATACACATACCAGGAAATATTAAATACTATAATATGCATTCTGAACAGTGAATTCTATTAAATCAAAGCTGAAATAAAATTAATTCTAACACTTACATTTACTGCTATTCCAGTAGTGCTTTTGGTGATGATGGAGAGGAAAGAGGTGAGCAGAGGACTTACTGGGAAAGGGGATTATCTGGGTATGATGATGTAATTAGTTAAGGTGGTGGTGATGGTAAAGCGAGTTCAGCTATTATGTCATTTGATATTAATAGCTGGTCCTATTTACAAGTGTCCTCATCTTCAAAAAGAAATCTAGTGTGATTCTCTAAATCTAACTAAAAGCCACTCACTTCCCTTTCAACAAAACTCACAGGAATGTGCTATCACTGGCATGGCTGAAGGATGCTTGAATATTGGGGGAAACTGGGGCAAATTATTGCAAACCTTAAGGAGTTATGGGGTTGATCATAAGTGTCTTTTCTTAGTTTGAAAGATATACATATTTTGATTGAGAAAAACCACATAAGAGTATGTTCAGACCAGTAAAATCTGTCAGTAAGTGCGATGAGATTTGGGCTGCTTTATTAGCATAGGGTGCAAAAGATATCTTGCCAAAATTTGTTAGATACACATGACATGTGGGATGACACTACTTCTATTTTACCATTGATTTGTTTTCTGCAACTGTATTTTTAGGTATTGACTGCTGCTGTTCTTTACTGCATGATAAACTATGGTATCTTCTTTTATAATCAAATAATTCACAAAAATATTTTGTTAATGACAGCAAATAGAAATTGGTATAGATACATCTGATGATGTTTGGCTGACATCATTGTTTATAGGTGCACATATCTCCATAGAGTGGGTGAGGAGGTGAAGTTTCTTTTAACAATGAAGTATGAGTGGAACTTGAGGTCATTTTACAAGAGGGCAAAAATGGGTATGTTTGAAAGTATAGCAGTCCCAAAAAAGTTGCATCAATGCTAGGCATGGGCTGTAGATGATGATGTCCCGGCAAAGGTGGGAGTGAAACGTCTGAGAACAAAATGAAGTGAAAGTCTGATCGAGTAAGTAATAAAAGTATAAGAGAAAATGTGGTAATAAAAAGAACGTGGTTGGGCAAGGAAGAAGGTGTGCTGACATGGTCTGGACATATGGAGAGAATGAGTAAGGAGAGGTGAACAAAGATGTGTGTCAAAAATAAAGGGAACAAGCAGAAGGGGTACCTCTAACTGGAGATGGAAAGATGGAGTGAAACACATTTTGAGATACTGTGGCCTGCACAGAGTAGGGTGAACTGTAAAGATGTGGTATTCAGGGTGTCACCATGCTGTCACTGGACTGAACCTAGGCATGTGAAGTGGCAGGGGGAAAACATGGAACTAGGTTGTGGAATGGGTGCTGCAATTTTGATGTATTGCATATGAGAACTAAAAAATGGATGAGAGAATATGACCTTTCTTTGTTCCTGGCACTACCTTGCTGTTGCAGGAAATGGAGTTCAAGTAAAAACCTGATTGATAGGCATAAAACAAAGAGACTTTTGGATGTAAATGTGCTGAGAGGAGGAGCAGCTGGCATTGATGTCTGATCATTACTTTGTGGAGGCAAAGGTGAAAAATTATAGATTTTTCAGAAAAGACAAAACACTATTAGAGCAAAGAGTGGTAATGAGAAGAGTGGCAAGAGTAGGCAAGCTTGTAAAAGAATTGTGTGAAGAAGTAACAGGAAAAACTGAGAGTAAAATGTCAATAGGAAAAAAAAAAAAAAAAAAAAAAAAAAAAACTTGGGGAATGAGAGAGGAGTAGGAGAGATTTAGGGAAGCAGTGCTGGCATATGTGAGAGATGCATGAGGCACGCGTAAATTGGGAGTCCTATGATGCACAAAGGGGTAAAGGTTCTAGGAATTTTGAAAAATGTGTGAAAAGAAGTCAAAGTCTGGGAAGGCAAAAATAGGTATGTTTGAAGGTACTGTAGTTCCAACAATGTTACAAGGATGTGAGGCATGGGCTATAGATGTGGATGTGCAGACGAGAGTGGATGTTTTGAAAATGAAATGTTTGAGGACATTATGTGGTGCAATGTTCTTTGATCAAGTAATAAAAGGGTAAGAGAGAGATGTGGTAATAAATAGAATGTGGTTGAGAGAGATAAAGAGGGTATCCTGAAATGGTTTGGACAAATGGAAAGAATGAGTGAGGAATGAGTAAGGAGAGATTATCAAAAAAGCTACATGTGTCAGACGTAGAGGGAACAAGAAGAGGCACATAAAATAGGAGATGGAAGGATAGAATGAAAAAGACTGAGTGATCAGGACCTGGACATGCAGGAGGGCAAAAGGCATGTACGGGAGAGAGTGAAATGAAACTATGAGGTATACTGGGGTCAATGTACTGTTAATGGACTGAACCAGAGCCTGTAAAGTGGCTGGGATAAATGATGGGATAGTCTGTGGGGCCTGGTTGTGCACAGAGAGCTATGGTTTTAGTGCAATACACATGACAGCCAGAGAACGAGAGCAAGCAAGTGCAGCCATTCTTCATCTGTTTTTGGCACTATATTACTAATGTGGGAAATAACAATCAAGTATGAAAGAAAGAAGAAAGAGAGAATAACAATCTGTAATAATTTTCTCAAGTGTTGGTAAAATAGCCTGTAAAATATGCACAGTGGCAACTCATTTGACACTCCAGACATTACTCTCACACTTTTTAGTGCATTGTGCTGAAACATCTACAAAACTTTGACATACCATCAGAGTGAAAGAAAGGATGAAATACAACTATGATGTAACTTTTTCATTTATCCATGTATTTATTAGCAGTGGATGGACCCATGAAAGCAGGAGTAACACGGTTGGGGAAGGGGTAAAGGTTCTGAAAGCGATGAAGAATGTGTGGAAGGAGAGAACTTAATCTCAAGAGTGCAAAATGGGAATGTTTGAAGGAATAGCATGGGCTATAGAAAGGGTTGTATGGAGGAGGGTGGATGTGTTGGAAATGAAATGTTTGAGGACAGTATGTGGTGAGGTGGTTTGATCAAGTAAGTTATGTAAGGGTAAGAGAGAGGTGTGGAAATAAAAAGAGTATGGTTGAGAGAGCAGAAGAGGGTGTGTTGAAATGGTTTGTACATAAGGAGAGAATGAGTGAGGATAGATTGATAAAGAGGATATATGTGTCAGAGGAGGAGAAAATAGGAGAAGTGGGAGACCAAATTGGAGGAAGAAGGATACATTGAAAAAAATTTGAGCAATTAGGGCCTGAACATATCAGGAGGGTGAGAGGCACGCAAGGAACAGAGTGAATTGGAAGTATGTGGTATACCGGGGTCGATGTGCTGTCAATGGACTGAACCAGGGCATGTGAAGCATCTAGGGTAAACCATGGAAAGGTCTCTGGGGTATAGATGTGGATAGGGAGTGGTGGTTTCAGTGTATTACACATGACAGTTAAAGACTGACTGTGAGCGAAAGGGCAATTTTGTCAACCCCTGTGTACCACATCATTCCAATTCATTCTATTACTTGCACACCTCTCACCCTTGTGTACCATATCATTCCAATTCATTCTATTCCTTGCACACCTCTCACCCTTCTCTATGTCTAGGCCCCGATCACTCAAAATCATTTTCACTCCATCCATCCGCCTCCAATTTGGTCTCCAGCTTCTTGTTCCCTCCACCTCTGACACCTTTCTTTGTCAATCTTTCCTCACTCTTTCTCTCCATACAACCAAACCATCTCAACACACCCTCTTCTGATCTCTCAACCACTTTCTCTTTACTTCCACATATCTCTCTTGCCCTTTTATGACTTAATCAAACCACCTCACCCCACATATTATCCTCAAACATTTCATTTCCAACCACTATTCCTTCAAGCATACCCATTTTTGCTAAGATAACATTCTCTCCTTCCACACACTCTTCATCGCTCCAGGAACCTTTGCCCCCTCCCGCACCCTGTGACTCACTTATGCTTCCATGGTTCCATCCAATGCTAAGTCCACTCCCACATATCTAAAACACCACTTCCTCCAATTTTTCTCCATTCAAACTTGTATCCCAATTAACTTGTCCTCCACCCTAATGAACTTAATAACCTTTCTCTTATTCACATTTACTCTCAACTTTCCCCTTTCACACACTTCCAAACTCAGTCACCAACTTCAGCAGTTTCTCACTCAAATCAGCCACTAGAGCAAACAACAACTGACTCGCTTCCCAAGCCCTCCCATCCCCAACAGACTGCATACTTGCCCCCTCTCCAAAACTTGTATTTACCTCCCTAACCACCCAATCCATAAACAAATCAAACAACCATGGGGACATCACACATACCTGCCAAAGAATGACACTTGCTGGGAACCAATCACTCTCCTCTCTTCCTACTCATACACGTGCCTTACATCCTTGGTAAAGTCTTTTCACTGCTTCAAGCAACTTACCTCCCACATCATATACTCTTAAAACCTTCCACAAAGCATCTCTATCAACCCTATCATATGCCTTCTCCAGATCCATAAATGCTACATACAAATCCATCTATATTACTAAGTATTTCTCACATACATCTCCAAAGCAAACGCCTGATCCACACATCCTCTACCACTTCTGAAACCACACTGCTCTTCTCTAATCTGATGCTCCGTACATGCCTTCACCCTCTCGATCAATAACCTCCCATATAATATCCCAGGAATACTCAACAAACTTATGCCTCTGTAGTTTGAACACTCATCTTTATCCCCTTTGCCTTTGTACAAAGGCACTAGGCATGAATTCCGCCAATCCTCAGGCACTTCATCATGGTCCATACATACAATGAATATTCTTACCAACCAATCAACAACACAGTCCCCGGAAACTTACTTTCAGTAATAAGGTGTTACACTTGAAAATCCCTGAATTCTTAAAGTAGGGAAAGGAAAACAGTTCTAAATGTTATAGGGTTAGAAAAGCATGGTGACGGCTCAAACTCTTAATACAAACCCATGTCTACCAACAACCATCTGCACTTCACCTTTCTAACTTATATTCATGTCCTACTCTCTGCTAAAAGCTCATCGCTGCTTGTAGTACCTTTCCTCCAACACATTTGTAGCCCCTTCCACAAAATATCTCTCCCTCTCTACCCTATCACATATTTTCTCCTAATCCATAAATGCCATATCCAAATCCCTCTCTTTCTCTTAGTATTTCTCCCACATATTCTTCAGAACAAACATCTGGTCCACAAATCTTCTACCAATCCTAAAGCAATATTGCTTCTCCCCAAGCTGATACTCTATGCATACCATGACACTCTCAATCACCACTCTGCCATACAACTTACCAGGAGACATTCCACCAGTCCTCATGCACCTCACTCAACTTGGGCAATAAATACATCGAAAAACTAAACTAACCAATCAGCAACAGTGCCAACCCCTTTAACTGAGAAATTCAATTGCAATCCCATCTACTTCAGCTGTTTTGCCACTCATCATATGTGGGGCTTTCACCTGCAAATCAATCACAATGGCAATCACTTCATATATCTCTACAACCTAAACACCCAGATTTCTGCATCTCATCATATGCAGAATAACAGAAGATATCAGTGGGTATATATATATATTTCTCATGCGGAAAGTTTGTCATAAAAAACTACAGTGTTAGTTTATCCATGAAAACTTAAATAGCACTAAGTTGTCCTCAAAAGTAGTATTTGGACAATTGCTTGGAATGGAACCTCCCTTATTTAAGCACATATAAATTTGCTTACACTGAATTATCTCATTCTAACCGTTTCTAGAAATGCACCTCCTGGAATAAACAAGAGAGACCAGTAAATACTACCCCACTTATTCTAAAGATACAAATTGATTCATAGTAATTCAACTATAAACAATTTTTATTTCAATAAAATGGATTAGTAGTAATGATTCCTAGAGTGGTGTCCGTAACCACAGATGTCATGATGCACTTCAAAAGTTTCTGTATGTCTACATATTAGAAGAAGTAGTCTAAGACATATTAGTCACACAGGTGAACAAACAATGTATCAATATCAACAATCTACATGACCAACAAGAAACCCTCACCACCACCAGCAGCAATAACAAGGCACCAATTAAGCCAGTATGTATCTCTGATTTTTAACAAGGATTTACAGTTCTGTATAACTTACGAGAAGCTCCTCCTTAGGCACCCCTCTACGCTCCTCCTGAGAGATCTGCGGCACAACCTCGGTTAGTCACACAGGCACACACACTAACTATAGGGTTATTACGATACACCCATTATGAGGGAAAACTTGCATCCCGTTATAGTGGCCCTATGAATTCTCTACTCTTTAAATAGTTTTCTTTCTAGATATCGAGCTACTCATAAAATATAAACATTAAAATAAGTGTACTTTAAATCATTTATGATTATAGAGTCTTGAAGGGATATCTTACTTTATATACATAAGCAATATTACTTGACTATTAAAATGGCCATTACAACAGGACTCCTCTCCATACATACCAGGGTTACTACAACTCTATAATCTAATCTCACTACAGTTGTTAAAAGTGTAGGATGCTGGGTAGACAGCCCATCCTATGTTACATAAAAGTAATTTACCTAGTAAATTAAATAATATTCATTTACTTTATTTGATTGTTGTTTCCCATGTTGGTGAGGTAGCACCAGGAAACAGACGAAGAAAGACCCGTCCACTCATATACACACATATATACATACATGCACATAAAATTACATACACATATCAACATATCTATAAGTTTCAGAAGTGGCACAGGATGTGTGGATCAGGTGTTTGCTTTGAAAAACATATGTAAGAAATACATAAAAAAACAAATGGATTTATATGTAGCATTTATAGATCTGGAGAACGCATATGATAGAGTTGATAGAGATGCTCTGTGGAAAGTATTAAGAGTATATGGTGTGGGACGCAAGTTGCTAGAAGCAGTGAAAAGTTTTTATCAAGGATGTAAGGCATGTGTACGAGTAGGAAGAGAGGAAAGTGATTGGTTCCCAGTGAATGTCGGTTTGCGGCACGAGTGTGTGATGTCTCCATGGTTGTCTAATTTGTTTATGGATGAGGTTGTTAGGGAGGCGAATGCAAGAGTTTTGGAGAGAGGGGCAAGTATGCAGTCTCTTGTTAATGAGAGGGCTTGGGAAGTGAGTCATTTGTTGTTCGCTGATGATACAGCATTGGTGGCTGAGTCAGGTGAGAAACTGCAGACGTTGGTGACTGAGTTTGGTAAAGTGTGTGAAAGAAGAAAGCTAAGAGTAAATGTGAATAAGAGCAAAGGCATTAGGTACAGTAGGGTTGAGGGACAAGTCAATTGGGAGGTATGTTTGAATGGAAAAAACTGGAGGAAGTGAAGTGTTTTAGATATCTGGGAGTGGATTTGGTAGCGGATGGAACCATGGAAGCAGAAGTGCATCAGAGGGTGGGGGAGGGGGCGAATGTTCTGGGAGCGTTGAAGGATGTGTGGAAGGCAAGAACGTTATCTTGGAGAGCAAAAATGGCTTCGTTTGAAGGAATAGTGGTTCCAACAATGTTATATGCTTGTGAGCCATGGGCTATATATACGGTTGTGCAGAGGAGGGTGGATTTGTTGGAAATGAGATGTTTGAGGATCATATGTGGTGTGAGGTGGTTTGATCGAGTAACTAATGAAAAGGTAAGTGAGATGTGCAGAAATAAAAAGAGTGTGGTTGAGAGAGCAGAAGAGGGTGTATTGAAAAGGTTTGTTCACAGGGAGAGGATGAGTGAGAAAAGATTGACAATGAGGATATATGTGTCAGAGGTGGAGGGAAGGAGAAGTGGGAGACCAAATTGGACGTGGAAGGATGGAGTGAAAAAGATTTTGAGTGATAGGGGCCTGAACATACAGGAGGGTGGAAGGCTTACAAGGAATAGAGTGAACTGGAATGATGTGGTATACCGGGGCCGACGTGCTGCCAATGGATTGAACCTGGGCATGTGAAGCATCTGGGGTAAACCATGGAAAGTTTTGTGGGGCATGGATGTGGAAAGGGAGCTGTGGTTGCGGTGCATTATACATGACAGCTAGAGACTGAGTGTGAACGAATGTGGCCTTTGTTGTCTTTTCCTAGCACTACCTCATGCACATGCAGGGGGAGGGGGTTGTCATTTCATGTGTGGTGGGGAGGCGACAGGAATGAATAAGGGCAAAAAGTATGAATTATGTACATGTGTATATATGTATATGTCTGTGTGTGTATATATATGTATATGTTGAGATGTATAGGTAGGTATATGTGCGTGTGTGGACGTGTATGTATATACACGTGTATGTGGGTGAGTTGGGCCATTCTCTCATCTGTTTCCTTGTGTTACCTCCAACACAAGAGACAGCGACAAAGTATAACAAGTAATTCTTATTTTTTCATACTATTCACCATTTCCCACATTAGTGAATTAATGTTAAGAACAGAGGACTGGGCCTTTGAGGGAATATCCTCACCTGGCCCCCTTCTCTGTTTCTTCTTTTTGGAAAAAAAAAAAAAAGACGGGAAAATTTCCAGCCCCCTGTTCCCTCCCCTTTTAGTCGCCTTCTACAACACGCAATAAATAAATAAATAATATATATATATATATATATATATATATATATATATATATATATATATATATATATATATATATATATATATTTATATATATATATATATTTGCTTTTGCTTTGTCGCTGTCTCCCGCGTTTGCGAGGTAGCGCAAGGAAACAGACGAAAGAAATGGGCCAACCCACCCCCATACACAATGTATACACACACACGTCCACACACGAAAATATACATACCTATACATCTCAATGTATACATATATATACATACACAGACACATACATATATACCCATGCACACAATTCACACTGTCTGCCCCCATTCACTCACATCGCCACCTCGCCACACATGGAATACCTTCCCCCTCCCCCTCATGTGTGCGAGGTAGCACTAGGAAAAGACAACAAAGGCGACATTCGTTCACACTCAGTCTCTAGCTGCCACGTAATAATGCCCGAAACCACAGCTCCCTTTCCACATCCAGGACCCACACAACTTTCCATGGTTTACCCGAGACGCTTCACATGCCCTGATTCAATCCGCTGACAGCACGTCAACCCCGGTATACCACATCGATCCAATTCACTCTATTCCTTGCCCGCCTTTCACCCTCCTGCATGTTCAGGACCCGATCACACAAAATCTTTTTCACTCCATCTTTCCACCTCCAATTTAGTCTCCCACTTCTCCTCGTTCCCTCCACCTCCGACACATATATCCTCTTGGTCAATCTTTCCTCACTCATTCTCTCCATGTTCCCAAACCATTTCAAAACACCCTCTTCTGCCCTCTCAACCACGCTCTTTTTATTTCCACACATCTCTCTTACCTTTACATTACTTACTCGATCAAACCACCTCACACCACACACTGTCCTCAAACATCTCATTTCCAGCACATTCCACCCTCCTGTGCACAACTCTATCCATAGCCCACGCCTTGCAACCATACAACATTGTTGGAACCACTATTCCTTTAAACATACCCATTTTAGCTTTCCGAGATAATGTTCTCGACTTCCACACATTCTTCAAGGCTCCCAGAATTTTCGCCCCCTCCCCCACCCTATGATTCACTTCCGCTTCCAAGGTTCTATCCGCTGCCAGATCCACTCCCAGATATCTAAAACACTTTACTTCCTCCAGTTTTTCTCCATTCAAACTTACCTCCCTATTGACTTGACCCTCAACCCTACTGTACCTAATAACCTTGCTCTTATTCACATTTACTCTTAACTTTCTTCTTTCACACACTTTACCAAACTCAGTCACCAGCTTCTGCAGTTTCTCATATGAATCAGCCACCAGAGCTGTATCATCAGCGAACAAAGACTGACTCACTTCCCAAGCTCTCTCATCCCCAACAGACTTCATACGTGCTCCTCTTTCCAAAACTCTTGCATTCACCTCCCTAACAACCCCATCTATAAACAAATTAAACAACCATGGAGACATCACACACCCCTGCCGCAAACCTACATTTACTAAGACACAATCACTTTCCTCTCTACCTACACGTACACATGCCTTACATACTCGATGAAAACTTTTCACAGCTTCTAACAACTTGCCTCCCACACCATATACTCTTAATACCTTCCACAGAGCATCTCTATCAACTCTATCATATGCCTTCTCCAGATCCATAAATGCTACATACAAATCCATTTGCTTTTCTAACTATTTCTCACATACATTCTTCATAGCAAACACCTGATCCACACATACTCTACCACTTCTGAAACCAAACTGCTCTTCCCCAATCTGATGCTCTGTACATACCTTCACACTCTCAATTAATCAATATATATATATATATATATATATATATATATATATATATATATATATATATATATTTTCTCATACTATTCGCCATTTCCCGCGATAGCGAGGTAGCGTTAAGAACAGAGGACTGGGCCTTTGAGGGAATATCCTCACCTGGCAATCTTCTCTGTTCCTTTTTTTGGAAAATTAAAAAAAAAAAATGAGAGGGGAGGATTTCCAGCCCCCCGCTCCCTTCCCTTTTAGTCGCCTTCTATGACACGCAGGGAATATGTGGTAAGTATTCTTTCTCCCCTATCCCCAGGGAATATATATATATATATATTCTTGCTTTGTCGCTGTCTCCAGCGTTTGCGAGGTAGCGCAAGGAAACAGACGAAAGAAATGGCCCAACCCACCCCCAAACACATGTATATACATACATCCAAACACGCAAATATACATACCTACACAGCTTTCCATGGTTTACCCCAGAAGCTTCAAATGCCCTGATTCAATCCACTGACAGAACGTCAACCCCGGTATACCACATCGATCCAATTCACTCTATTCCTTGCCCTCCTTTCACCCTCCTGCATGTTCAGGCCCCGATCACACAAAATCTTTTTCACTCCATCTTTCCACCTCCAATTTGGTCTCCCACTTCTCCTCGTTCCCTCCACCTCCGACACATATATCCTCTTGGTCAATCTTTCCTCACTCATTCTCTCCATGTGCCCAAACCATTTCAAAACACCCTCTTCTGCTCTCTCAACCACGCTCTTTTTATTTCCACACATCTCTCTTACCCTTAGTTACTTACTCGATCAAACCACCTCACACCACATATGGTCCTCAAACATCTCATTTCCAGCACATCCATCCTCCTCCGCGCAACTATATCCATAGCCCACGCCTTGCAACCATACAACATTGTTGGAACCACTATTCCTTCAAACGTACCCATTTTTGCTTTCCGAGATAATGTTCTCGACTTCCACACATTCTTCAAGGCTCCCAGAATTTTCGCCTCCTCCCCCACCCTATGATCCACTTCTGCTTCCATGATTCCATCCGCTGCCAGATCCACTCCCAGATATCTAAAACACTTTACTTCCTCCAGTTTTTCTCCATTAAAATTTACCTCCCTATTGACTTGACCCTCAACCCTACTGTACCTAATAACCTTGCTCTTATTCACATTTACTCTTAACTTTCTTCTTTCACACACTTTACCAAACTCAGTCACCAGCTTCTGCAGTTTCTCATATGAATCAGCCACCAGCGCTGTATCATCAGCGAACAACAACTGACTCACTTCCCAAGTTCTCTCATCCCCAACAGACTTCATACTTGCCCCTCTTTCCAAAACTCTTGCATTCACCTCCCTAACAACCCCATCCATAAACAAATTAAACAACCATGGAGACATCACACACCCTTGCCGCAAACCTACATTCACTGAAAACCAATCACTTTCCTCTCTTCCTACACATACACATGCCTTACATCCTCGATAAAAACTTTTCACTGCTTCTAACAACTTGCCTCCCACACCATATATTCTTAATACCTTCCACAGAGCATCTCTATCAACTCTATCATATGCCTTCTCCAGATCCATAAATGCTACATACAAATCCATTTGCTTTTCTAAGTATTTCTCACATACATTCGTCAAAGCAAACAACTGATCCACACATACTCTACCACTTCTCAAACCACACTGCTCTTCCCCAATCTGATGCTCTGTACATGCCTTCACCCTCTCAATCAATACCCTCTCATATAATTTCCCAGGAATACTCAACAAACTTATACCTCTGTAATTTGAGCACTCACTCTTATCCCCTTTGCCTTTGTACAATGGCACTATGCACGCATTCCGCCAATCCTCAGGCACCTCACCATGAGTCATTTTTTTTTTTTTTTTTTTTTTTATACTTTGTCGCTGTCTCCCGCGTTTGCGAGGTAGCGCAAGGAAACAGACGAAAGAAATGGCCCAACCCCCCCCCCCCCATACACATGTATATACATACGTCCACACACGCAAATATACATACCTACACAGCTTTCCATGGTTTACCCCAGACGCTTCACATGCCCCGATTCAATCCACTGACAGCACGTCAGCCCCGGTATACCACATCGCTCCAATTCACTCTGTTCCTTGCCCTCCTTTCACCCTCCTGCATGTTCAGGCCCCGATCACACAAAATCTTTTTCACTCCATCTTTCCACCTCCAATTTGGTCTCCCTCTTCTCCTTGTTCCCTCCACCTCCGACACATATATCCTCTTGGTCAATCTTTCCTCACTCATCCTCTCCATGTGCCCAAACCACTTCAAAACACCCTCTTCTGCTCTCTCAACCACGCTCTTTTTATTTCCACACATCTCTCTTACCCTTACGTTACTCACTCGATCAAACCACCTCACACCACACATTGTCCTCAAACATCTCATTTCCAGCACATCCATCCTCCTGCGCACAACTCTATCCATAGCCCACGCCTCGCAACCATACAACATTGTTGGAACCACTATTCCTTCAAACATACCCATTTTTGCTTTCCGAGATAATGTTCTCGACTTCCACACATTCTTCAAGGCCCCCAAAATTTTCGCCCCCTCCCCCACCCTATGATCCACTTCCGCTTCCATGGTTCCATCCGCTGCCAGATCCACTCCCAGATATCTAAAACACTTCACTTCCTCCAGTTTTTCTCCATTCAAAGTCACCTCCCAATTGACTTGACCCTCAACCCTACTGTACCTAATAACCTTGCTCTTATTCACATTTACTCTTAACTTTCTTCTTCCACACACTTTACCAAACTCAGTCACCAGCTTCTGCAGTTTCACACATGAATCAGCCACCAGCGCTGTGTCATCAGCGAACAACAACTGACTCACTTCCCAAGCTCTCTCATCCCCAACAGACCGCATACTTGCCCCTCTTTCCAAAACTCTAGCATTCACCTCCCTAACAACCCCATCCATAAACAAATTAAACAACCATGGAGACATCACACATCCCTGCCGCAAACCTACATTCACTGAGAACCAATCACTTTCCTCTCTTCCTACATGTACAAATGCCTTACATCCTCGCTAAAATCTTTTCACTGCTTCTAACAACTTGCCTCCCACACCATATATTCTTAATACCTTCTACAGAGCATCTCTATTAACTCTATCATATGCCTTCTCCAGATCCATAAATGCTACATACAAATCCGTTTGCTTTTCTAAGTATTTCTCACATACATTCCTCAAAGCAAACACCTGATCCACACATCCTCTACCACTTCTCAAACCATACTGCTCTTCCCCAATCTAATGCTCTGTACATGCCTTCACCCTCTCAATCAATACCCTCACATATAATTTCCCAGGAATACTCAACAAACTTATACCTCTGTAATTTGAGCACTCGCCTTTGTCCCCTTTGCCTTTGTACAATGGCACTATGCAAGCATTTCGCCAATCTTCAGGCACCTCACCATGAATCATATATACATTAAATAACCTTACAACCAGTCAACAATACAGTCACCCCCTTTTTTTTATAAATTCCACTGCAATACCCTCCAAACCCGCAGCCTTGCTGGCTTTCATCTTCCACAAAGCTTTTACTACCTCTTCTCTGTTTATGAAATCATTTTCCCTAACCCTCTCACTTTGCACACCACCTCGACAAAAACACCCTATATCTGCCACTCTATCATCAAACACATTCAACAAACCTTCAAAATACTCACTGCACCTCCTTCTCACATCACCACTACTTGTTATCACCTCCCCATTAGCCTCCTTCAATGAAGTTCCCATTTGTTCCCTTGTCTTATGCACTTTATTTACCGCCTTCCAAAACCTCCTTTTATTCTCCCTAAAATTTTATGATACTCTCTCACCCCAACTCTCATTTGCCCTCTTTTTCACCTCTTGCGCCTTTCTCTTGACCTCCTGCCTCTTTCTTTTATACATCTCCCACTCATTTGCATTATTTCCCAGCAAAAATCATCCAAATGCCTTTCTCTTCTCTTTCACTAATAATTTTACTTCTTCATCCCACCACTCACTACCCTTTCTAATCTGCCCACCTCTCACGCTTCTCATGCCACAAGCATCTTTTGCGCAAGCCATCACTGCTTCCCTAAATGCATGCCAATCCTCCCCCACTCCCCTTACCTCCTTTGTTCTCACCTTTTTCCATTCTGTACTCAGTCTCTCCTAGTGCTTCCTCACACAAGTCTCCTTCCCAAACTCACTTACTCTCACCATTCTCTTCACCCCAACATTCTCTCTTCTTTTCTAAAAACCTCTACAAATCTTCACCTTCGCCTCCACAAGATAATGATCAGACATCCATCCAGTTGCACCTCTCAGCACATTAACATCAAAAAGTCTCTCTTTTGCACGCCTATCAATTAACACGTAATCCAATAACGCTCTCTGGCCATCTCTCCTACTTACATACATATACTTATGTACATCTCTCTTTTTAAACCAGGTATTCCCAATCACTAGTCCTTTTTCAGCATATAAATCTACAAGCTCTTCACCATTTCCATTTACAACACTGAACACCCCATGTATACCAATTATTCCCTCAACTGCCACATTACTCACCTTTGCATTCAAATCGCCCACACTATAACCCTGTCTCGTGCATCACAACCACTAACACACTCATTCAACAGTTCCCAAAACACTTGCCTCTCATGATCTTTCTTTTCATGCCCAGGTGCATATGCACCAATAATCACCCATCTCTCTCCATACACTTTCAGTTTTACCCATATCAATCTAGAGTTTACTTTCTTACACTATCACATACTCCCACCACTCCTGTTTCAGGAGTAGTGCTACTCCTTCCCTTGCTCTTGTCCTCTCACTAACCCCTGACTTTACTCCCAAGACATTCCCAAACCACTCTTCCCCTTTACCCTTGACCTTCGTTTCACTCAGAGCCAAAACATTCAGCTTCCTTTCCTCAAACATACTACCTATCTCTCCTTTTTTCTCATCTTGATCACATCCCCACGCATTTAGACACCCCAATCTGAGCTTTCGAGGAGGATGAGCACTCCCCATGTGACTCCTTCTTCTGTTTCCTCTTTTAGAAAGTTAAAATACAAGGAGGGGAGGGTTTCTAGCCCCCCGCTCCCATCCCCTTTATTTGCCTTCTACGACACGTGAGGAATGCATGGGAAGCATTCTTTCTCTGCTATCCCCAGGGATATATATATATATATATATATATATATATATATATATTTTTTTTTTTTTTTTTTTATACTTTGTCGCTGTCTCCCGCGTTTGCGAGGTAGCGCAAGGAAACAGACGAAAGAAATGGCCCAACCCCCCCCATACACATGTACATACATACGTCCACACACGCAATATACATACCTACACAGCTTTCCATGGTTTACCCCAGACGCTTCACATGCCTTGATTCAATCCACTAACAGCACGTCAACCCCTGTATACCACATCGCTCCAATTCACTCTATTCCTTGCCCTCCTTTCACCCTCCTGCATGTTCAGGCCCCGATCACACAAAATCCTTTTCACTCCATCTTTCCACCTCCAATTTGGTCTCCCTCTTCTCCTCGTTCCCTCCACCTCCGACACATATATCCTCTTGGTCAATCTTTCCTCACTCATTCTCTCCATGTGCCCAAACCACTTCAAAACACCCTCTTCTGCTCTCTCAACCACGCTCTTTTTATTTCCACACATCCCTCTTACCCTTACGTTACTTACTCGATCAAACCACCTCACACCACACATTGTCCTCAAACATCTCATTTCCAGCACATCCATCCTCCTGCGCACAACTCTATCCATAGCCCACGCCTCGCAACCATACAACATTGTTGGAACCACTATTCCTTCAAACATACCCATTTTTGCTTTCCGGGATAATGTTCTCGACTTCCACACATTTTTCAAGGCTCCCAAAATTTTCGCCCCCTCCCCCACCCTATGATCCACTTCCGCTTCCATGGTTCCATCCGCTGACAGATCCACTCCCAGATATCTAAAACATTTCACTTCCTCCAGCCTCTCACCATTCAAACTCACCTCCCAATTGACTTGACCCTCAACCCTACTGTACCTAATAACCTTGCTCTTATTGACATTTACTCTTAACTTTCTTCTTCCACACACTTTACCAAACTCCGTCACCAGCTTCTGCAGTTTCTCACATGAATCCGCCACCAGCGCTGTATCATCAGCGAACAACAACTGACTCACTTCCCAAGCTCTCTCATCCCCAACAGACTTCATACTTGCCCCTCTTTCCAAAACTCTTCCATTTACCTCCCTAACAACCCCATCCATAAACAAATTAAACAACCATGGAGACATCACACACCCCTGCCGCAAACCTACATTCACTGAGAACCAATCACTTTCCTCTCTTCCTACACGTACACATGCCTTACATCCTCGATAAAAACTTTTCACTGCTTCTAACAACTTGCCTCCCACACCATATATTCTTAATACCTTCCACAGAGCATCTCTATCAACTCTATCATATGCCTTCTCCAGATCCATAAATGCTACATACAAATCCATTTGCTTTTCTAAGTATTTCTCACATACATTCTTCAAAGCAAACACCTGATCCACACATCCTCTACCACTTCTGAAACCACACTGCTCTTCCCCAATCTGATGCTCTGTACATGCCTTCACCCTCTCAATCAATACCCTCCCATATAATTTACCAGGAATACTCAACAAACTTATACCTCTGTAATTTGAGCACTCACTCTTATCCCCTTTGCCTTTGTACAATGGCACTATGCAAGCATTCCGCCAATCCTCAGGCACCTCACCATGAGTCATACATACATTAAATAACCTTACCAACCAGTCAACAATACAGTCACCCCCTTTTTTAATAAATTCCACTGCAATACCATCCAAACCTGCTGCCTTGCCGGCTTTCATCTTCCGCAAAGCTTTTACTACCTCTTCTCTGTTTACCAAATCATTTTCCCTAACCCTCTCACTTTGCACACCACCTCGACCCAAACACCCTATATCTGCCACTCTGTCATCAGACACATTCAACAAACCTTCAAAATACTCATTCCATCTCCTTCTCACATCACCACTACTTGTTATCACCTCCCCATTTACGCCCTTTACTGAAGTTCCCATTTGCTCCCTTGTCTTACGCACCCTATTTACCTCCTTCCAGAACATCTTTTTATTCTCCCTAAAATTTACTGATAGTCTCTCACCCCAACTCTCATTTGCCCTTTTTTTCACCTCTTGCACCTTTCTCTTGACCTCCTGTCTCTTTCTTTTATACTTCTCCCACTCAATTGCATTTTTTCCCTGCAAAAATCGTCCAAATGCCTCTCTCTTCTCTTTCACTAATACTCTTACTTCTTCATCCCACCACTCACTACCCTTTCTAAACAGCCCACCTCCCACTCTTCTCATGCCACAAGCATCTTTTGCGCAATCCATCACTGATTCCCTAAATACATCCCATTCCTCCCCCACTCCCCTTACTTCCATTGTTCTCACCTTTTTCCATTCTGTACACAGTCTCTCCTGATACTTCTTCACACAGGTCTCCTTCCCAAGCTCACTTACTCTCACCACCTTCTTCACCCCAACATTCACTCTTCTTTTCTGAAAACCCATACTAATCTTCACCTTAGCCTCCACAAGATAATGATCAGACATCCCTCCAGTTGCACCTCTCAGCACATTGACATCCAAAAGTCTCTCTTTCGCACGCCTGTCCATTAACACGTAATCCAATAACGCTCTCTGGCCATCTCTCCTACTTACATAAGTATACTTATGTATATCTCGCTTTTTTAAACCAGGTATTCCCAATCATCAGTCCTTTTTCAGCACATAAATCTACAAGCTCTTCACCATTTCCATTTACAACACTGAACACCCCATGCATACCAATTATTCCCTCAACTGCCACATTACTCACCTTTGCATTCAAATCACCCATCACTATAACCCGGTCTCGTGCATCAAAACCGCTAACACACTCATTTAGCTGCTCCCAAAACACTTGCCTCTCATGATCTTTCTTCTCATGCCCAGGTGCATATGCACCAATAATCACCCACCTCTCTCCATCAACTTTCAATTTTACCCATATTAATCGAGAATTTACTTTCTTACATTCTATGACATACTCCCACAACTCCTGTTTCAGGAGTATTGCTACTCCTTCCCTTGCTCTTGTCCTCTCACTAACCCCTGACTTCACTCCCCAGACATTTATATATATATATATTTATATATATATATATTTTTTTTTTTTATACTTTGTCGCTGTCTCCCGCGTTTGCGAGGTAGCGCAAGGAAACAGACGAAAGAAATGGCCCAACCCCCCCCCCATACACATGTATATACATACGTCCACACACGCAAATATACATACCTACACAGCTTTCCATGGTTTACCCCAGACGCTTCACATGCCTTGATTCAATCCACTGACAGCACGTCAACCCCGGTATGCCACATCGCTCCAATTCACTCTATTCCTTGCCCTCCTTTCACCCTCCTGCATGTTCAGGCCCCGATCACACAAAATCTTTTTCACTCCATCTTTCCACCTCCAATTTGGTCTCCCTCTTCTCCTTGCTCCCTCCACCTCCGACACATATATCCTCTTGGTCAATCTTTCCTCACTCATCCTCTCCATGTGCCCAAACCACTTCAAAACACCCTCTTCTGCTCTCTCAACCACGCTCTTTTTATTTCCACACATCTCTCTTACCCTTACGTTACTCACTCGATCAAACCACCTCACACCACACATTGTCCTCAAACATCTCATTTCCAGCACATCCATCCTCCTGCGCACAACTCTATCCATAGCCCACACCTCGCAACCATACAACATTGTTGGAACCACTATTCCTTTAAAGATACCCATTTTTGCTTTCCGAGATAATGTTCTCGACTTCCACACATTCTTCAAGGCCCCCAGAATTTTCGCCCCCTCCCCCACCCTATGATCCACTTCCGCTTCCATGGTTCCATCCGCTGCCAGATCCACTCCCAGATATCTAAAACACTTCACTTCCTCCAGTTTTTCTCCATTCAAACTCACCTCCCAATTGACTTGACCCTCAACCCTACTGTACCTAATAACCTTGCTCTTATTCACATTTACTCTTAACTTTCTTCTTCCACACACTTTACCAAACTCAGTCACCAGCTTCTGCAGTTTCTCACATGAATCAGCCACCAGCGCTGTATCATCAGCGAACAACAACTGACTCACTTCCCAAGCTCTCTCATCCCCAACAGACTTCATACTTGCCCCTCTTTCCAAAACTCTTGCATTTAACTCCCTAACAACCCCATCCATAAACAAATTAAACAACCATGGAGACATCACACACCCCTGCCGCAAACCTACATTCACTGAGAACCAATCACTTTCCTCTCTTCCTACACGTACACATGCCTTACATCCTCGATAAAAACTTTTCACTGCTTCTAACAACTTTCCTCCCACACCATATATTCTTAATACCTTCCACAGAGCATCTCTATCAACTCTATCATATGCCTTCTCCAGATCCATAAATGCTACATACAAATCCATTTGCTTTTCTAAGTATTTCTCACATACATTCTTCAAAGCAAACACCTGATCCACACATCCTCTACCACTTCTGAAACCACACTGCTCTTCCCCAATCTGATGCTCTGTACATGCCTTCACCCTCTCAATCAATACCCTCCCATATAATTTACCAGGAATACTCAACAAACTTATACCTCTGTAATTTGAGCACTCACTCTTATCCCCTTTGCCTTTGTACAATGGCACTATGCAAGCATTCCGCCAATCCTCAGGCACCTCACCATGAGTCATACATACATTAAATAACCTTACCAACCAGTCAACAATACAGTCACCCCCTTTTTTAATAAATTCCACTGCAATACCATCCAAACCTGCTGCCTTGCCGGCTTTCATCTTCCGCAAAGCTTTTACTACCTCTTCTCTGTTTACCAAATCATTTTCCCTAACCCTCTCACTTTGCACACCACCTCGACCCAAACACCCTATATCTGCCACTCTGTCATCAGACACATTCAACAAACCTTCAAAATACTCATTCCATCTCCTTCTCACATCACCACTACTTGTTATCACCTCCCCATTTACGCCCTTTACTGAAGTTCCCATTTGCTCCCTTGTCTTACGCACCCTATTTACCTCCTTCCAGAACATCTTTTTATTCTCCCTAAAATTTACTGATAGTCTCTCACCCCAACTCTCATTTGCCCTTTTTTTCACCTCTTGCACCTTTCTCTTGACCTCCTGTCTCTTTCTTTTATACTTCTCCCACTCAATTGCATTTTTTCCCTGCAAAAATCGTCCAAATGCCTCTCTCTTCTCTTTCACTAATACTCTTACTTCTTCATCCCACCACTCACTACCCTTTCTAAACAGCCCACCTCCCACTCTTCTCATGCCACAAGCATCTTTTGCGCAATCCATCACTGATTCCCTAAATACATCCCATTCCTCCCCCACTCCCCTTACTTCCATTGTTCTCACCTTTTTCCATTCTGTACACAGTCTCTCCTGATACTTCTTCACACAGGTCTCCTTCCCAAGCTCACTTACTCTCACCACCTTCTTCACCCCAACATTCACTCTTCTTTTCTGAAAACCCATACTAATCTTCACCTTAGCCTCCACAAGATAATGATCAGACATCCCTCCAGTTGCACCTCTCAGCACATTGACATCCAAAAGTCTCTCTTTCGCACGCCTGTCCATTAACACGTAATCCAATAACGCTCTCTGGCCATCTCTCCTACTTACATAAGTATACTTATGTATATCTCGCTTTTTTAAACCAGGTATTCCCAATCATCAGTCCTTTTTCAGCACATAAATCTACAAGCTCTTCACCATTTCCATTTACAACACTGAACACCCCATGCATACCAATTATTCCCTCAACTGCCACATTACTCACCTTTGCATTCAAATCACCCATCACTATAACCCGGTCTCGTGCATCAAAACCGCTAACACACTCATTTAGCTGCTCCCAAAACACTTGCCTCTCATGATCTTTCTTCTCATGCCCAGGTGCATATGCACCAATAATCACCCACCTCTCTCCATCAACTTTCAATTTTACCCATATTAATCGAGAATTTACTTTCTTACATTCTATGACATACTCCCACAACTCCTGTTTCAGGAGTATTGCTACTCCTTCCCTTGCTCTTGTCCTCTCACTAACCCCTGACTTCACTCCCCAGACATTTATATATATATATATTTATTTTTTTTTTTTTTTTTTTTTTTTTTTTTATACTTTGTCGCTGTCTCCCGCGTTTGCGAGGTAGCGCAAGGAAACAGACGAAAGAAATGGCCCAACCCCCCCCCCCCATACACATGTACATACACACGTCCACACACGCAAATATACATACCTACACAGCTTTCCATGGTTTACCCCAGACGCTTCACATGCCTTGATTCAATCCACTGACAGCACGTCAACCCCTGTATACCACATGACTCCAATTCACTCTATTCCTTGCCCTCCTTTCACCCTCCTGCATGTTCAGGCCCCGATCACACAAAATCTTTTTCACTCCATCTTTCCACCTCCAATTTGGTCTCCCTCTTCTCCTCGTTCCCTCCACCTCCGACACATATATCCTCTTGGTCAATCTCTCCTCACTCATTCTCTCCATGTGCCCAAACCATTTCAAAACACCCTCTTCTGCTCTCTCAACCACGCTCTTTTTATTTCCACACATCACTCTTACCCTTACGTTACTTACTCGATCAAACCACCTCACACCACACATTGTCCTCAAACATCTCATTTCCAGCACATCCATCCTCCTGCGCACATCTCTATCCATAGCCCACGCCTCGCAACCATACAACATTGTTGGAACCACTATTCCCTCAAACATACCCATTTTCGCTTTCCGAGATAATGTTCTCGACTTCCACACATTTTTCAAGGCTCCCAAAATTTTCGCCCCCTCCCCCACCCTATGATCCACTTCCGCTTCCATGGTTCCATCCGCTGACAGATCCACTCCCAGATATCTAAAACACTTCACTTCCTCCAGTTTTTCTCCATTCAAACTCACCTCCCAATTGACTTGACCCTCACCCCTACTGTACCTAATAACCTTGCTCTTATTCACATTTACTCTCAACTTTCTTCTTCCACACACTTTACCAAACTCAGTCACCAGCTTCTGCAGTTTCTCACATGAATCAGCCACCAGCGCTGTATCATCAGCGAACAACAACTGACTCACTTCCCAAGCTCTCTCATCCCCAACAGACTTCATACTTGCCCCTCTTTCCAGGACTCTTGCATTTACCTCCCTTACAACCCCATCCATAAACAAATTAAACAACCATGGAGACATCACACACCCCTGCCGCAAACCTACATTCACTGAGAACCAATCACTTTCCTCTCTTCCTACACGTACACATGCCTTACATCCTCGATAAAAACTTTTCACTGCTTCTAACAACTTGCCTCCCACACCATATATTCTTAATACCTTCCACAGAGCATCTCTATCAACTCTATCATATGCCTTCTCCAGATCCATAAATGCTACATACAAATCCATTTGCTTTTCTAAGTATTTCTCACATACATTCTTCAAAGCAAACACCTGATCCACACATCCTCTACCACTTCTGAAACCGCACTGCTCTTCCCCAATCTGATGCTCTGTACATGCCTTCACCCTCTCGATCAATACCCTCCCATATAATTTACCAGGAATACTCAACAAACTTATACCTCTGTAATTTGAGCACTCACTCTTATCCCCTTTGCCTTTGTACAATGGCACTATGCACGCATTCCGCCAATCCTCAGGCACCTCACCATGAGTCATACATACATTAAATAACCTTACCAACCAGTCAACAATACAGTCACCCCCTTTTTTAATAAATTCCACTGCAATACCATCCAAACCTGCTGCCTTGCCGGCTTTCATCTTCCGCAAAGCTTTTACTACCTCTTCTCTGTTTACCAAATCATTTTCCCTAACCCTCTCACTTTGCACACCACCTCGACCAAAACACCCTATATCTGCCACTCTGTCATCAGACACATTCAACAAACCTTCAAAATACTCATTCCATCTCCTTCTCACATCACCGCTACTTGTTATCACCTCCCCATTTGCGCCCTTCACTGAAGTTCCCATTTGCTCCCTTGTCTTACGCACCCTATTTACCTCCTTCCAGAACATCTTTTTATTCTCCCTAAAATTTACTGATAGTCTCTCACCCCAACTCTCATTTGCCCTTTTTTTCACCATATATCCCTGGGGATAGGGGTGAAAGAATACTTCCCACGTATTCCTCGCGTGTCGTAGAAAGCGACTAGAGGGGACGGGAGCGGGGGGCCGGAAATCCTCCCCTCCTTGTATTAACTTTCTAAAATGGGAAACAGAAGAGGGAGTCACGCGGGGAGTGATCATCCTCCTCGAAGGCTCAGAGTGGGATGCCTAAATGTGTGTGGATGTAACCAAGATGTGAAAAAAGGAGAGATAGGTAGTATGTTTGAGGAAAGGAACCTGGATGTTTTGGCTCTGAGTGAAACGAAGCTCAAGGGTAAAGGGGAAGAGTGGTTTGGAAATGTCTGGGGAGTGAAGTCAGGGGTTAGTGAGAGGACAAGAGCAAGGGAAGGAGTAGCAATACTCCTGAAACAGGAGTTGTGGGAGTATGTGATAGAATGCAAGAAAGTAAATTCTCGATTAATATGGGTAAAACTGAAAGTTGATGGAGAGAGGTGGGTGATTATTGGTGCATATGCACCTGGGCATGAGAAGAAAGATCATGAGAGGCAAGTGTTTTGGGAGCAGCTAAATGAGTGTGTTAGCGGTTTTGATGCACGAGACCGGGTTATAGTGATGGGTGATTTGAATGCAAAGGTGAGTAATGTGGCAGTTGAGGGAATAATTGGTATGCATGGGGTGTTCAGTGTTGTAAATGGAAATGGTGAAGAGCTTGTAGATTTATGTGCTGAAAAAGGACTGATGATTGGGAATACCTGGTTTAAAAAGCGAGATATACATAAGTATACTTATGTAAGTAGGAGAGATGGCCAGAGAGCGTTATTGGATTACGTGTTAATTGACAGGCGCGCGAAAGAGAGACTTTTGGATGTTAATGTGCTGAGAGGTGCAACTGGAGGGATGTCTGATCATTATCTTGTGGAGGCTAAGGTGAAGATTAGTATGGGTTTTCAGAAAAGAGGAGTGAATGTTGGGGTGAAGAAGGTGGTGAGAGTAAGTGAGCTTGGGAAGGAGACCTGTGTGGGGAAGTACCAGGAGAGACTGTGTACAGAATGGAAAAAGGTGAGAACAATGGAAGTAAGGGGAGTGGGGGAGGAATGGGATGTATTTAGGGAATCAGTGATGGATTGCGCAAAAGATGCTTGTGGCATGAGAAGAGTGGGAGGTGGGCTGTTTAGAAAGGGTAGTGAGTGGTGGGATGAAGAAGTAAGTGTATTAGTGAAAGAGAAGAGAGAGGCATTTGGACGATTTTTGCAGGGAAAAAATGCAATTGAGTGGGAGAAGTATAAAAGAAAGAGACAGGAGGTCAAGAGAAATATATTTATATATATATATATTTTTTTTTTTTATACTTTGTCGCTGTCTCCCGCGTTTGCGAGGTAGCGCAAGGAAACAGACGAAAGAAATGGCCCAACCCCCCCCCCATACACATGTATATACATACGTCCACACACGCAAATATACATACCTACACAGCTTTCCATGGTTTACCCCAGACGCTTCACATGCCTTGATTCAATCCACTGACAGCACGTCAACCCCGGTATGCCACATCGCTCCAATTCACTCTATTCCTTGCCCTCCTTTCACCCTCCTGCATGTTCAGGCCCCGATCACACAAAATCTTTTTCACTCCATCTTTCCACCTCCAATTTGGTCTCCCTCTTCTCCTTGCTCCCTCCACCTCCGACACATATATCCTCTTGGTCAATCTTTCCTCACTCATCCTCTCCATGTGCCCAAACCACTTCAAAACACCCTCTTCTGCTCTCTCAACCACGCTCTTTTTATTTCCACACATCTCTCTTACCCTTACGTTACTCACTCGATCAAACCACCTCACACCACACATTGTCCTCAAACATCTCATTTCCAGCACATCCATCCTCCTGCGCACAACTCTATCCATAGCCCACACCTCGCAACCATACAACATTGTTGGAACCACTATTCCTTTAAAGATACCCATTTTTGCTTTCCGAGATAATGTTCTCGACTTCCACACATTCTTCAAGGCCCCCAGAATTTTCGCCCCCTCCCCCACCCTATGATCCACTTCCGCTTCCATGGTTCCATCCGCTGCCAGATCCACTCCCAGATATCTAAAACACTTCACTTCCTCCAGTTTTTCTCCATTCAAACTCACCTCCCAATTGACTTGACCCTCAACCCTACTGTACCTAATAACCTTGCTCTTATTCACATTTACTCTTAACTTTCTTCTTCCACACACTTTACCAAACTCAGTCACCAGCTTCTGCAGTTTCTCACATGAATCAGCCACCAGCGCTGTATCATCAGCGAACAACAACTGACTCACTTCCCAAGCTCTCTCATCCCCAACAGACTTCATACTTGCCCCTCTTTCCAAAACTCTTGCATTTAACTCCCTAACAACCCCATCCATAAACAAATTAAACAACCATGGAGACATCACACACCCCTGCCGCAAACCTACATTCACTGAGAACCAATCACTTTCCTCTCTTCCTACACGTACACATGCCTTACATCCTCGATAAAAACTTTTCACTGCTTCTAACAACTTTCCTCCCACACCATATATTCTTAATACCTTCCACAGAGCATCTCTATCAACTCTATCATATGCCTTCTCCAGATCCATAAATGCTACATACAAATCCATTTGCTTTTCTAAGTATTTCTCACATACATTCTTCAAAGCAAACACCTGATCCACACATCCTCTACCACTTCTCAAACCACATTGCTCTTCCCCAATCTGATGCTCTGTACATGCCTTCACCCTCTCAATCAATACCCTCCCATATAATTTACCAGGAATACTCAACAAACTTATACCTCTGTAATTTGAGCACTCACTCTTATCCCCTTTGCCTTTGTACAATGGCACTATGCACGCATTCCGCCAATCCTCAGGCACCTCACCATGAGTCATACATACATTAAATAACCTTACAAACCAGTCAACAATACAGTCACCCCCTTTTTTAATAAATTCCACTGCAATACCATCCAAACCTGCTGCCTTGCCGGCTTTCATCTTCCGCAAAGCTTTCACTACCTCTTCTCTGTTTACCAAATCATTTTCCCTAACCCTCTCACTTTGCACACCACATCGGCCAAAACACCCTATATCTGCCACTCTATCATCAAACACATTCAACAAACCTTCAAAATACTCACTCCATCTCCTTCTCACATCACCACTACTTTTTTTTGCTTTGTCGCTGTCTCCCGCGTTTGCGAGGTAGCGCAAGGAAACAGACGAAAGAAATGGCCCAACCCACCCCCATACTCATGTATATCCATACGTCCACACACGCAAATATACATACCTACACAGCTTTCCATGGTTTACCCCAGACGCTTCACATGCCCCGATTCAATCCACTGACAGCACGTCAACCCTGGTATACCACATCGCTCCAATTCACTCTATTCCTTGCCCTCCTTTCACCCTCCTGCATGTTCAGGCCCCAATCACATAAAATCTTTTTCACTCCATCTTTCCACCTCCAATTTGGTCTCCCTCTTCTCCTCGTTCCCTCCACCTCCGACACATATATCCTCTTGGTCAATCTTTCCTCACTCATTCTCTCCATGTGCCCAAACCATTTCAAAACACCCTCTTCTGCTCTCTCAACCACGCTCTTTTTATTTCCACACATCTCTCTTACCCTTACGTTACTCACTCGATCAAACCACCTCACACCACACATTGTCCTCAAACATCTCATTTCCAGCATATCCATCCTCCTGCGCACAACTCTATCCATAGCCCACGCCTCGCAACCATACAACATTGTTGGAACCACTATTCCTTCAAACATACCCATTTTTGCTTTCCGAGATAATGTTCTCGACTTCCACACATTCTTCAAGGCTCCCAGAATTTTTGCCCCCTCCCCCACCCTATGATCCACTTCCGCTCCCATGGTTCCATCCGCTGCCAGATCCACTCCCAGATATCTAAAACACTTCACTTCCTCCAGTTTTTCTCCATTCAAACTCACCTCCCAATTGACTTGACCCTCAACCCTACTGTACCTAATAACCTTGCTCTTATTCACATTTACTCTTAACTTTCTTCTTTCACACACTTTACCAAACTCAGTCACCAGCTTCTGCAGTTTCTCACATGAATCAGCCACCAGTGCTGTATCATCAGCGAACAACTACTGACTCACTTCCCAAGCTCTCTCATCCCCAACAGACTTCATACTTGCCCCTCTTTCCAAAACTCTTGCATTCACCTCCCTAACAACCCCATCCATAAACAAATTAAACAACCATGGAGACATCACACACCCCTGCCGCAAACCTACATTCACTGAGAACCAATCACCTTCCTCTCTTCCTACACGTACACATACATATATATATATATATATATATATATATGTATATATAATATATATATATATATATATATCCTTTCCAATAGGGTCACAATTTTTGTAAATGTGAACATGTAAATGTAAATATGAACAAATGGGGCCTTTGTTGTCTTTTCCTATCGCTACCTCGCACACATGAGGGGGGAGGGTTTTCTTATTCCATGTGTGGCGGGGTGGCGATGGGAATGAATAAAGGCAGACAGTATGAATTATGTACATGGGTATATATGTATTTGTGTGTGTGTGTATATATATATGTGTACACTGAGATATATACGTATGTATATGTGCTGTGTGTGGATGTGTATGTATATACATGTGTATGTGGGTGGGTTGGGCCATTCTTTTGTCTGTTTCCTTGTACTACCTTGCTAATGTGGGAGACAGCGACAAAGCAAAATAAATAATAAATAAAATAAATAAAAAAAAAAAATATATATATATATATATATATATATATATATATATATATATATATATATATATATATATATATATATATATATCATCCTGGGGATAGGGGAGAAAGAATACTTCCCACGTATTCCCTGCGTGTTGTAGAAGGCGACTACAAGAGAAGGGAGTGGGGGGCTGGAAATTCCCCCCCTCTTGTTTTTTTTTTATTTTCCAAAAGAAAGAAGAGAGAAGGGGGCCAGGTGAGGATATTCCCTCAAAAGCCCAGTCCTCTGTTCTTAACACTACCTCGCTAATGCGGGATATGGCAAATAGTATGAAAGAAATTATATTTTTTTATTATTTTCCTTTGTCGCTCTCTCACGCGTTTGCAAGGTAGCGCAAGGAAACAGACGAAAGAAATGACCCAACCCACCCCCATACACATGTATATACATACGCGTCCACACATGCAAATATACATACCGATACATCTCGATGTACACATATATACACACAAAGACACATACATATATACACATGCACACAATTCACACTGTCTGCCTTTATTCATTCCCATCGCCACCTCGCCACATATGGAATAACATCCCCCTCCCCCCTCCTGTATGCAAGGTAGCGCTAGGAAAAGACAACAAAGGCCCCATTTGTTCACAATCAGTCTCTAGCTGTCATGCAATAATGCCCGAAACCACAGCTCCCTTTCCACATCCAGGCCCCACACAACTTTCCATGGTTTACCCTATACGCTTCACATGTCCTGATTCAATCCATTGACAGCACGTCGACCCCGGTATACCACATCAATCCAATTCACTCTATTCCTTGTCCGCCTTTCACCCTCCTGCATGTTCAGGCCCCGATCACAAAATCTTTTTCACTCCATCTTTCCACCTCCAATTTGGTCTCCCACCTCTCCTCGTTCCCTCCACCTCCGACACATATATCCTCTTGGTCAATCTTTCCTCACTCATTCTCTCCATGTGCCCAAACCATTTCAAAACACCCTCTTCTGCTCTCTCAACCGCACTCTTTTTATTTCCACACATCTCTCTTACCATTACATTACTTACTTGATCAAACCACCTCACACCACACATTGTCCTCAACCATCTCATTTCCAGCACATCCACCCTCCTGCGCACAACTCTATCCATAGCCCACGCCTTGCAACCATACAACATTGTTGGAACCACTATTCCTTCAAACGTACCCATTTTTGCTTTCCGAGATAATGTTCTCGACTTCCACACATTCTTCAAGGCTCACAGGATTTTTGCCCCCTCCCCCACTCAATGATTCACTTCCACTTCCATGGTTCCATCCGCTGCCAGATCCACTCCCAGATATTTACAACACTTTACTTCCTCCAGTCTTTCTCCATTCAAACTTACCTCCCAATTGACTTGACCCTCAACCCTATTGTACCTAATAACTTTGCTCTTATTCACATTTACTCTTAACTTTCTTCTTTCACACACTTTACCAAACTCAGTCACCAGCTTCTGCAGTTTCTCACATGAATCAGCCATCAGCGCTGTATCATCAGCAAACAACAACTGACTCACTTCCCAAGCTCTCTCATCCACAACAGACTTCATACTTGCCCCTCTTTCCAAAACTCTTGCATTCATCTCCCTAACAACCCCATCCATAAACAAATTAAACAACCATGGAGACATTACACACCCCTGCCGCAAACCTACATTCACTGAGAACCAATCACTTTCCTCTCTTCCTACACGTACACATGCCTTACATCCTCGATAAAAACTTTTCACGGCTTCTAACAACTTGCCTCCCACACCATATATTCTTAGTACTTTCCAAAGAGCATCTCTATCAACTCTATCATATGCCTTCTCCAGATCCATAAATGCTACATACAAATCCATTTGCTTTTCTAAGTATTTATCACATACATTCTTCAAAGCAAACACCTGATCCACACATCCTCTACCACTTCTCAAACCACACTGCTCTTCCCCAATCTGATGCTCTGTACATGCCTTCAACCTCTCAATCATTTCCCTCCCATATAATTTACCAGGAATACTCAACAAACTGATACCTCTGTAATTCGAGCACTCACTCTTATCCCCTTTGCCTTTGTACAATGGCACTATGCACGCATTCCACCAATCCTCAGGCACCTCACTATGAATCATACATACATTAAATAACCTTACCAACCAGTCAACAGTACAGTCCCCTCCTTTTTTAATAAATTCCACTGTAATACCATCCAAACCTGCTGCCTTGCCGGCTTTCATCTTACGCAAAGCTTTTACTACCTCTTCTCTGTTTACCAAATCATTTTCCCTAACCCTCTCACTTTGCACACCACCTCGACAAAAACACCCTATATCTGCCACTCTATCATCAAACACATTCAACAAACCTTCAAAATAGTCACTCCATCTCCTCCTCACATCACCACTACTTGTTATCACCTCCCCACTAGCCCCCTTCACTGAAGTTCACATTTGCTCCCTTGTCTTATGCACTTTATTTACCCCCTTCCAGAACATCTTTTTATTCTCCCTAAAATTTAATGATACTCTCTCACCCCAACTCTCATTTGCCCTCTTTTTCACCTCTTGCACCTTTCTCTTGACCTCCTGTCTCTTTCTTTTATACCTCTCCCACTCATTTGCATTTTTTCCCTGCAAGAATCGTCCAAATGCCTCTCTCTTCTCTCTCACTAATAATCTTACTTCTTCATCCCACCACTCACTACCCTTTCTAATCAACCCACCTCCCACGCTTCTCATGCCACAAGCATCTTTTGCGCAAGCCATCACTGCTTCCCTAAATACATCCCGTTCCTCCCCCACTCCCCTTACCTCCTTTGTTCTCACCTTTTTCCATTCTGTTCTCAGTCTCTCCCGGTACTTCCTTACACAAGTCTCCTTCCCAAGCTCACTTACTCTCACCACCCTCTTCACCCCAACATTCATTCATTCTTTTCTGAAAACCCATACAAATCTTCACCTTAGCCTCCACAAGATAATGATCAGACATCCCTCCAGTTGCACCTCTCAGCACATTAACATCAAAAAGTCTCTCTTTCGCGCGCCTGTCAATTAACACGTAATCCAATAACGCTCTCTGGCAATCTCTCCTACTTACATACGTATACTTATGTATATCTCGCTTTTTAAACCAGGTATTCCCAATCACCAGTCCTTTTTCAGCACATAAATCTACAAGCTCTTCACCACTTCCATTTACAACACTGAACACCCCATGTATACCAATTATTCCCTCAACTGCCACATTACTCACCTTTGCATTCAAATCACCCATCACTATAACCCAGTCTCGTGGATCAAAACCACTAACACACTCATTCAGCTGCTCCTAAAACACTTGCCTCTCATGATCTTTCTTCTCATGCCCAGGTGCATATGCACCAATAGTCACCCATCTCTCTCCATCAACTTTCAGTTTTACCCATATTAATCGAGAATTTACTTTCTTACATTCTATCACATACTCCCACAACTCCTGTTTCAGGAGTACTGCTACTCCTTCCCTTGCTCTTGTCCTCTAACTAACCCCTGACTTTACTCCCAAGACATTCCCAAACCACTCTTCCCCTTTACCCTTGAGCTTCATTTCACTCAGAGCCAAAATATCCAGGTTCCTTTCCTCAAACATACTACCTATCTCTCCTTTTTTCACATCTTGGTTACATCAACACACATTTAGACACCCCAATCTGAGTCTATGAGGAGGACGAGCACTCCCCGCGTGACTCCTTCTGTTTCCCATTTTTAGAAAGTTAAAATACAAGGAGGGGAGGATTTCTGGCCCCCTGCTCCCGTCTCCTCTAGTCGCATTCTATATAGGGCATGTGTGGATCAGGTGTTTGCTTTGAAGAATGTATGTGAGAAATACTTAGAAAAGCAAATGGATTTGTATGTAGCATTTATGGATCTGGAGAAGGCATATGATAGAGTTGACAGAGATGCTCTGTGGAAGGTATTAAGAATATATGGTGTAGGAGGCAAGTTGTTAGAAGAAGTGAAAAGTTTTTATCAAGGATGTAAGGCATGTGTACGTGTAGGAAGAGAGGAAAGTGATTGGTTCTCAGTGAATGTAGGTTTGTGGCAGGGGTGTGTGATGTCTCCATGGTTGTTTAATTTGTTTATGGATGGGGTTGTTAGGGAGGTGAATGCAAGAGTTTTGGAAAGAGGGGCAAGTATGAAGTCTGTTGGGGATGAGAGAGCTTGGGAAGTGAGTCAGTTGTTGTTTGCTGATGATACAGCGCTGGTGGCTGATTCATGTGAGAAACTGCAGAAGCTGGTGACTGAGTTTGGTAAAGTGTGTGAAAGAAGAAAGTTAAGAGTAAATGTGAATAAGAGCAAGGTTATTAGGTACAGTGGGATTGAGGGTCAAGTCAGTTGGGAGGTAAGTTTGAATGGAGAAAGACTGGAGGAAGTAAAGTGTTTTAGATATCTGAGAGTGGATCTGGCAGCGGATGGAACCATGGAAGCGGAAGTGAATTATGGGGTGGGGGAGGGGGTGAAAATCCTGGGAGCTTTGAAGAATGTGTGGAAGTCGAGAACATTATCTTGGAAAGCAAAAATGGGTATGTTTAAAGGAACAGTGGTTCCAACAATGTTGTATGGTTGCGAGGCGTGGGCTATGGATAGAGTTGTGCACAGGAGGGTGGATGTGCTGGAAATGAGATGTTTGAGGACAATATGTGGTGTGAAGTGGTTTGATTGAGTAAGTAATGTAAGGGTAAGAGAGATGTGTGGAAATAAAAAGAGCATGGTTGAAAGAGCAGAAGAGGGTGTTTTGAAATGGTTTGGGCACATGGAGAGAATGAGTGAGGAAAGATTGACCAAGAGGATATATGTGTCGGAGGTGGAGGGAACAAGGAGAAGCGGGAGACCAAATTGGAGGTGGAAAAATGGAGTGAAAAAATTTTGAGTGATCGGGGCCTGAACATGCAGGAGGGTGAAAGGCGTGCAAGGAATAGAGTGAATTGGAACAATGTGGTATACATATTGTCCTCAAACATCTCATTTCCAGCACATCCACCCTCCCGCGCACAACTCTATCCATAGCTCACGCCTCGCAACCATACAACATTGTTGGAACCACTATTCCTTCAAACATACTCATTTTTGCTTTCCGAGATAATGTTCTCGACTTCCAAACATTCTTCAAGGCTCCCAGAATTTTCGCCCCCCTCCCCCACCCTATGATTCACTTCCGCTTCCATGGTTCAATCCACTGCCAGATCCACTCCCAGACATTTAAAACACTTTACTTCCTCCAGTTTTTCTCCATTCAAACTTACCTCCCAACTGACTTGACCCTCAACCCTACTGTACCTAATAACCTTGCTCTTATTCACATTCACTCTTAACTTTCTTCTTTCACACACTTTACCACAGAGCATCTCTATCAACTCTATCATATGCCTTCTCCAGATCCATAAATGCTACATACAAATCCATTTGCTTTTCTAAGTATTTCTCACATACATTCTTCAAAGCGAACGCCTGATCCACACATCCTCTACCACTTCTGAAACCACACTGCTCTTCCCCAATCTCATGCTCTGTACATGCCTTCACCCTCTCAATCAATACCCTCACATATAATTTCCCAGGAATACTCAACAAACTTATGCCTCTGTAATGTGACCAGTCACTTTTATCCCCTTTGCCTTTGTACAATGGCACTATGCAAGCATTCCGCCAATCCTTAGACACCTCACCATGAGACATACATACATTAAATAACCTTACCAACCAGTCAACAATACAGTCACCCCCTTTTTTAATAAATTCTACTGCAATACCATCCAAACCCGCTGCCTTGCCGGCTTTTATCTTCTGCAAAGCTTTTACTACCTCCTCTCTGTTTATGAAATCATTCTCCCTAACCCTCTCACTTTGCAAACCATCTTGACCAAAACACCCTATATCTGCCACTCTATCATCAAACACATCCAACAAACCTTCAAAATACTCACTCCATCTCCTCCTCACATCACCACTACTTGTTATCACCTCCCCATTAGCCCCCTTCACTGAAGTTCCCATTTGTTCCCTTGTCTTATGCAATTTATTTACCTCCTTCCAAAACATCTTTTTATTCTCCCTAAAATCTAATGATACTCTCTCACCCCAACTCTCATTTGCCCTCTTTTTCACCTCTTGCACCTTTCTCTTGACCTCCTGTCTCTTTCTTTTATACGTCTCCCACTCATTTGCATTATTTACCTGCAAAAATCATCCAAATGCCTCTCTCTTCTTTTTAACTAATAATCTTACTTCTTCATCCCACCACTCACTACCCTTTCTAATCAACCCACCTCCCACGCTTCTCATGCCACAAGCATCTTTTGCGCAAGCCATCACTGCTTCCCTAAATACATCCCATTCCTCCCCCACTCCCCTTTCATCCTTAGTTCTCACCTTTTTCTATTCTGTACTCAGTCTCTCCTGGTACTTCCTCACACAAGTCTCCTTCCCAAGCTCACTTACTTTCTTACTTTCAAGCTCACTTACTTTCTTACTTTCACCACTCTTTTCACCCCAACATTCTCTCTTCTTTTCTGAAAACCTCTAAAAACCTTCACCTTTGCCTCCACAAGATAATGATCAGACATCCCTCCAGTTGCACCTCCCAGCACATTAACATCCAAAAGTCTCTCTCGTGTGCCTATCAATTAATACGTAATCCAATAACGCTCTCTGCCCATCTCTCCTACTTATATACGTATACTTATGTATATCTCTCTTTTTAAACCAGGTATTCCCAATCACTAGTCCTTTTTCAGCACATAAATCTACAAGCCCTTCACCACTTCCATTTACAACACTGAACACCCCATGCACACCAATTATTCCCTTAACTGCCACATTACTCACCTTTGCATTCAAATCATCCATCACTATAACCCGGTCTCGTGCATCAAAACTACTAACACTCTCACTCAGCTGCTCCCAAAACACTTGCCTCTCATGATCTTTCTTCTCATGCCCAGGTGCATATGCACCAATAATCACCCATCTCTCTCCATACACTTTCAGTTTTACCCATATCAATCTAGAGTTTACTTTCTTACACTCTATCACATACTCCCACCACTCCTGTTTCAGGAGTAGTGCTACTCCTTCCCTTGCTCTTGTCCTCTCACTAACCCCTGACTTTACTCCCAAGACATTCCCAAACCACTCTTCCCCTTTACCCTTGAGCTTCATTTCACTCAGAGCCAAAACATCCAGGTTCCTTTCCGCAAACATACTACCTATCTTTTCTCATCTTAGTTACATCCACACACATTTAGACACTCCAATCTGAGCCTTCGAGGAGGATGAGCACTCCCCGCGTGACTCCTTCTCCTGTTTCCCCTTTTAGAAAGTTAAAATACGAGGAGGGGAGGGTTTCCAGCTCCCCGCTCCCGTCCCCTTTAGTCGCCTTTTACGACACGTAAGGAATGCGTAGGAAGTACTCTTTCTCCCCTATCCCCAGGGATAATACAAATATAGAAGCAGTGAAAAGTTTTTATCGAGGATGTAAGGCATGTGTACGTGTAGGAAGAGAGGAAAGTGATTGGTCCTCGGTGAATGTAGGTTTGCAGCAGGGGTGTGTGATGTCTCCATGGTTGTTTAATTTGTTTATGGATGGGGTTGTTAGGGAGGTGAATGCAAGAGTTTTGGAAAGAGGGGCAAGTATGAAGTCTGTTGGGGATGAGAGAGCTTGGGAAGTGAGTCAGTTGTTGTTCGCTGATGATACAGCGCTGATGGCTGATTCATGTGAGAAACTGCAGAAGCTGGTGACTGAGTTTGGTAAAGTGTGTGAAAGAAGAAAGTTAAGAGTAAATGTGAATAAGAGCAAGGTTATTAGGTACAGTAGGGTTGAGGGTCAAGTCAATTGGAAGGTAAGTTTGAATGGAGAAAAACTGGAGGAAGCGTTTTAGATATCTGGGAGTGGATCTGGCAGCGGATGGAACCATGGAAGCAGAAGTGGATCATAGGGTGGGGGAGGGGGTGAAAATTCTGGGAGCCTTGAAGAATGTGTGGAAGTCGAGAACATTATCTCGGAAAGCAAAAATGGGTATGTTTGAAGGAATAGTGGTTTCAACAATTCTGTATGGTTGCGAGGCGTGGGCTATGGATAGAGTTGTGCGCAGGAGGGTGGATGTGCTGGAAATGAGATGTTTGAGGACAATGTGTGGTGTGAGGTGGTTTGATCGAGTAAGTAACGTAAGGGTAAGAGAGATGTGTGGAAATAAAAAGAGCGTGGTTGAGAGAGCAGAAGAGGGTGTTTTGAAATGGTTTGGGCACATGGAGAGAATGAGTGAGGGAAGATTGACCAAGAGGATATATGTGTCGGAGGTGGAGGGAACGAGGAGAAGTAGGAGACCAAATTGGAGGTGGAAAGATGGAGTGAAAAAGATTTTGTGTGATCGGGGCCTAAACATGAAGGAGGGTGAAAGGAGGGCAAGGAATAGAGTGAATTGGATCAATGTGGTATACCGGTATTGACGTGCTGTCAGTGGATTGAATCAGGGCATGTGAAGCGTCTGGGGTAAACCATGGAAAGCTGTGTAGGTATGTATATTTGCGTGTGTGGACGTGTATGTATATACATGTGTATGGGGGTGGGTTGGGCCATTTCTTTCGTCTGTTTCCTTGTGCTACCTCGCAAATGCGGGAGACAGCGACAAAGCAAAAAAATATATATATATATATATATATATATATATATTTCTTTCTTTTAAACTCTTCGCCATTTCCCGCGTTAGCGAGGTAGCGTTAAGAATAGAGGACTGGGCTTTTTTGGAATATCCTCACCTGGCCCCCTCTGTTCCTTCTTTTGGAAAATTAAAAAAAAAAACACTGGAAGTAACTGAATAATGAAAATCATACTGACCACATTAATTATTTATCACAATAAAACTCCAGGGTAAAAATTATATGAAAACCTAAGAAAATTTTGTAGCAAGCCTTCATGCAGTGCACTATTGTGATTAACTAACAATATTTACAAACAAATATGAAGAGACAAAACTGGATATATCCACTTACTGACTGCAAACATCAAGATCTGAACAAATCATTAAACTTTTTAAAATCAAAATCAAAGTTACTGTATTTTGATAAAGTTGCCAGCTCCTTTATGAAATGCTTTATGTAAGATAAATCTGCTTCATATTTTTATGGGTAAAAAATATAACATGCATCTCCTTATTGGTGTATACAGTATAGTATACTGAATCAAAATAAACAAGACATTTATATGAAGAAACAAAAGCATGGCTCTTCAAGGGCAGGCAAATTCAAATAATGATGTTAAATAGCAATATGGGAGGAGCAATATATATATAGTAGTAGTACGTTGGAATATTTAGGCAGGAGCACTTAGTAGTAGCAGTAGCACTTAGCAGGAGCATTAGGTAGTAAAAGTCAGTAGGAACATTAAGTAGGAGCCTTTGCAAACACTGCTCTAGAGTTGTCTTCAGCCAGTGGCCTGTAAATGGTGAGGAACGAAAGGCTAAGAAGCAACACAAGTTCACTAGTTATGGAGACTCTATTGTCATGGCCACCCCCTTGAGGGTTGGAAAAGGCATCACTGATAGATGTTATTTGAGAACTACATTTACACGAGCCACACTTCCTTGCCGATATTTGTATATACCTGGTTTTGACAGAGCAAGGCCAAATTATTGAGTTGTTTCGCAACATCAGGATGGTCACGACCCAACACCTTCTCACGAATTTCCAAAGCACGCTTGCAAAGTGGCTCTGCTTCCTTGTATTTTCCCCGTTTACCATACAAGACCTGAAGGATATATCATCAAAATCAATAAAATAAAAATCTTTTCCCAAATACATAGATTAGATGCATATGGGCAATCACCAATGACAAAAATCTATTTTGAAGAACTGAGCTCCCCCAACTAACCCTGCAATAATGGAGTTCTGGGGCATTTTAAAAATAACTGCAACCCACAGTTCCCTTAATATTTGACTACATGTCTATTCACTTACTCATCTCAACACATTTACAGATCCTTACACAAACACATAATATTTCCAAACACTTTCAAACATAACCTGACTGAATTGCATCTTGCTGAAATGAAACACCACTATCTACACATTCCATGACAATATAACAAGTTATAGCATCTATGCTCAGCTTCATAAATATAAGTCAATGACTAGTGTGGGTGACAGGAAAGACTGAAATTGTGAAATATGCATGAGTATGCGTATATGCACCAGTGAATATGAAGACTGCACAAGGTAAGGATGAAATGAAGCATTTCTGGAAAAATTCTAATGACTTTGAGAATGAGAGAAACAGGGTTGTAATCCATGATATAAATGCAAAAGTGGGATGTGATGAAATTGGTGAGATAGTTGCTAAATGGGGAGTGCCTAAAGTAAATGAGAGTGGAAGTTATCTTGTGGATATTGGTGCTGAGAGGGGTTTATTCCTTGCAAACACCTTTTTTCAGTGCAAGATGATCTACAGATATATTTGAATGAGGAATGATGGAAGAGAGGAGCAAAAGGCTTTGACTGACTATATGAAAGGAGATGAAAGATTGTGAAAGGCTGTGCTAGATGCTAGAGTTGTGAGATGGTTTTTTGAGATGCTGACCATCTCACAGTTCTTGTGGGGATGGGGATCAGGGAGAAGTGGAGATATAGAGTAAGGAAGAATAGAGGTATAAGTGTTGGCAAGCAAAATGAATAAAAAAATGTAAGCAGGAGTATGAAAGGAAAGTAAGTGAAAGCTTAGATGGAAGGGCAGTGAAAGTTAGAATGTGTAAATGAGGTGATTAAAACGTTTAGAGAAACACTATTAAAGGCTGAAGAATTAGTAGTTACATATAAGACTGTGAGGTATAGGACTAAAAAGGGCAATGCAAGGCGGACTGAAGAGATCAGAAATGCTGAGGCAGAGAAGTAAAAGGCATATAGCAGATTGCTCAACAGGAATGTGCCAGTGGAAGTTTAGCGGAGGAGGAGGGAAGAATATAAAGAGTGCAAGCAGAATATTAAGCAGCACATAAAGGTAAGCAAAGAAAGAGTACATGAAGATTTTGGAAGATAGTTAAACAAAAAGTTTTGCGATAGCAAGAAACTATAATGGAAGAACATGAAAAAAGAAAAGAGGTGGATGAAAAAGTGGAAATGTTAAAGTGAGGAGAAAGGATGGGGTTACTGAATCAAAAGGAGGAAAAGAAAGGAAATTGGAAAGAGCATTTTGAGGAACTGATGAATGTGGGAAAAGTGAGGCAGCAGTTGTCACATGCATGGGTATGGAGGATGGAAGGAAGAGGTTACAATAACAAGGGCTTAGAGCATAAAGGAGGTAAGATGGGCAATAATAATGCTGAAGGTAAAAAAGGCACCTGGAGTGAATGGGATTACAGCTGAAATGCTGAAGTATGGAGGAGAAAGTGTGATACAGTGGATGCATCTTATATGCAATTTTGCTGAAGGACTGGATGAAAGCTATTACTATTCCTTTATTCAAAGGAAAAGGTGCTAAGGATGCATGTAGCAATTATTGGGGAATAAGTCTGTTAAGTATACCAAGAAAAGTGTATGCAAGAATGCAGAATAAGTAAAGAGCAAGTGGATCAGATTTTTGTGGCAAAGATGACCATGGAAAAGTATTTAGCAAAAGGTAAGACTTTGTATGCAGCTTTTATGGATCTGGAGAAAACAAATGACAGAGGTGACTGGAATGCTTTATGGGATGTGTTAAGGATAAACGGTGTAGGGGGACAACTGTTGGATGATGTGAAAACCTTCTATAGAGCAAACACATCTGTAAGAGTGATTGGAGAGTTGAGTAAAAGTTTCAGTATACATGTGGCTGTGAGGCAGGACTGTAAGTTGTCACCATGGCTTTTTAATTTGTTTATGGATGGGGTTGTAAAGGAGGTAAATGCAAGAGTCCTGGAAAGAGGGGCAAGTATGAAGTCTGTTGGGGATGAGAGAGCTTGGGAAGTGAGTCAATTGTTGTTCGCTGATGATACAGCGCTGGTGGCTGATTCATGTGAGAAACTGCAGAAGCTGGTGACTGAGTTTGGTAAAGTGTGTGGAAGAAGAAAGTTGAGAGTAAATGTGAATAAGAGCAAGGTTATTAGGTACAGTAGGGGTGAGGGTCAAGTCAATTGGGAGGTGAGTTTGAATGGAGAAAAACTGGAGGAAGTGAAGTGTTTTAGATATCTGGGAGTGGATCTGTCAGCGGATGGAACCATGGAAGCGGAAGTGGATCATAGGGTGGGGGAGGGGGCGAAAATTTTGGGAGCCTTGAAAAATGTGTGGAAGTCGAGAACATTATCTCGGAAAGCAAAAATGGGTATGTTTGAGGGAATAGTGGTTCCAACAATGCTGTATGGTTGCGAGGCGTGGGCTATGGATAGAGATGTGCGCAGGAGGATGGATGTGCTGGAAATGAGATGTTTGAGGACAATGTGTGGTGTGAGGTGGTTTGAGCGAGTAAGTAACGTAAGGGTAAGAGAGATGTGTGGAAATAAAAAGAGCGTGGTTGAGAGAGCAGAAGAGGGTGTTTTGAAATGGTTTGGGCACATGGAGAGAATGAGTGAGGAGAGATTGACCAAGAGGATATATGTGTCGGAGGTGGAGGGAACGAGGAGAAGAGGGAGACCAAATTGGAGGTGGAAAGATGGAGTGAAAAAGATTTTGTGTGATCGGGGCCTGAACATGCAGGAGGGTGAAAGGAGGGCAAGAAATAGAGTGAATTGGAGTCATGTGGTATACAGGGGTTGACGTGCTGTCAGTGGATTGAAGCAAGGCATGTGAAGCGTCTGGGGTAAACCATGGAAAGCTGTGTAGGTATGTATATTTGCGTGTGTGGACGTGTGTATGTACATGTGTATGGGGGGGGGGGGTTGGGCCATTTCTTTCGTCTGTTTCCTTGCGCTACCTCGCAAACGCGGGAGACAGCGACAAAGTATAAAAAAAAAAAAAAATAAAAAAAATATATATATGGATGGAGTGATACGAGAGATGAAAGCAAAACTAGGAAAAGAGGTGCAGAGATGGAATGTGTGGTGAGACAGTGGCTAGTGGCAGGCCTGTTTGCATATGATACTGTGTTACTTGCTGTGAGTGAAGAAGAGTTGCAAAAGGTTATGTGTCTTATGTAGGTAAATGCAAAGTAAAAGAAAAGTACTGGTGTTTGACAGGAAGCACAGTGAAAGTATATATTTTGTAAAACCATATATAGTGAAAGAAGAAAGTGTAGTAAATTGTGCTTTGGATACGGGAGAAAAAAGACTGTTCGAGGTGAGAGTTTAAATATCTAGGAGCTGTCTTGGGGAAGTTTGGTGATATGGAATGAGATAACAGAGAGAGCGGTACAAGGTAGAAGAGTCATTGGATCCCTTAACAGAAGAATGAAGGGTAGAAGTGTAAGTATGGAAGTGAAGAGAGGATTAAAGGTCAGCATAGGCCTCTTAAACCTGATCAATGCAGTTGAAACATGGACATGGCATGAGTCACAGAGGTCAAGAATGCTGGCTATGGAAATGAGCTATAAGAGAAGAGCAAGTGATGCGACTTAGATGGAATGACAAAAGAAATGAAGGGGTGTACAAAAGATGTGGTATGGCTGGGAGAGCAAAGGGAATGAATTGTGGAGTGGTACAGTGGGTGAAATGTAATACTTTAAGTTGGTTTGGGCATGTGGAAAGAATGCAAGATTGGAAGTTTACAAGGAGTGTGCATTACAGTACAATTAAAGGGGTTGGTGTGAGAGGAAGACCATCTGTGACATGGGCTAATAGAATGGAAGAATACTGGAGGGGAGAAATGGTGGAAGAATGCATGGAAGGTATGTAAGGGCAGGGATAAGAGGAGACTATTTTGCCATGGTCATCCCTAGATGGGAGTTCCTGGAGGAAAAGGGCATCAGAGATATTGATAGACAGATAGACTAGCACTTTCATCTCAAATAATTTTTCACATCCAATCATCACAAATCATAACATAACAGGACAAAATCATTTAGCCCTATTCTTCATCAAACAAGTTCAAATATCATGAATGAAAAATGAGCAAACTCACCGCTAAGTTGTTGAGTGTGGCAGCAACTGCTGGATGGTTCTCACCAAGTGTTTTTTCTCGGATTGTAAGCGCATCATTTAGGAGGTTGGCAGCCTCCTTAAACTTATTCTGATCCCTATGAGTAAACAAAGCAGAGACATTGGATAATGAGAAAATACTAATACCTTATCATCAGTCATGATTTCATCAATAACAACAACTGTGCGGTAAGAAACCTTTCCTCCTATATCTCTCTCCTTTATCTAACAGCATCTACCTATCTATCAAACTCACTAGCCCTGTCTTTTGGCAAAATCTCATTGCAAGCAATTTAAAGTAAATGCATAATCTATTAGCTTTAATCAGTTCCCATCTTTAAGAGGTGGCTATGGACCAAACTTTTCAGTTTATGATATACGTCCTTAATCAATGTTAAGTGTGTTAAGGAGAAAATCAAACATCAATGATAAGTAAATGCTTCTTACTATAACTTTACACACAAAGCTGATTCACTATGTGGAACTAAAGCTTCCACTCACACAATCTGATGTTCTGTGCATGCCACCACCTCAATCACTTCTACCATACGACTTACCAAGTGCACTCAAAGAACTTATACCTCCGTAATTCAACAATGTTGTATGGTTGCGAGGCGTGGGCTATGGATAGAGTGGTGCGCAGGAGGATGGATGTGCTGGAAATGAGATGTTTGAGGACAATGTGTGGTGTGAGGTGGTTTGATCGAGTAAGTAACGTAAGGGTAAGAGAGATGTGTGGAAATAAAAAGAGCGTGGTTGAGAGAGCAGAAGAGGGTGTTTTGAAATGGTCTGGGCACATGGAGAGAATGAGTGAGGAAAGATTGACCAAGAGGATATATGTGTCGGAGGTGGAGGGAACGAGAAGAGGGAGACCAAATTGGAGGTGGAAAGATGGAGTGGAAAAGATTTTGTGTGATCGGGGCCTAAGCATGCAGGAGGGTGAAAGGAGGGCAAGGAATAGAGTGAATTGGAGCGATGTGGTATACCGGGGTTGACGTGCTGTCAGTGGATTGAATCAGGGCATGTGAAGCGTCTGGGGTAAACCATGGAAAGCTGTGTAGGTATGTATATTTGCGTGTGTGGACGTATGTATATACATGTGTATGGGGGTGGGTTGGGCCATTTCTTTCGTCTGTTTCCTTGTGCTACCTCGCAAACGCGGGAGAAAAAAAAAAAAAAAAAAAAAAAAAAAAAAAAAAATCAAACTTTCACCTTTGTACCCCTTGCAGTTCTATTACCATAACTCTCTTTTACCAATTACTTAATCAAACCACTTCACACATCAAACATTTCATATCCAACACATCTAACCTCCTCCACACAGCCTTATCTATAGCCCATGCCTTGCATCCATACAATATTAATGGAACTACTAAATCTTCACATACATCCATTTGTGCCCTTCCAGATAACATTCTTTCCACAAATTCTTCAATGCTCACAAAACCTTTGCCCCCTCACCCACCATATGACTCACTTCTACTTATATGGTTCCATTCACAGCCATGCCCACTCCCAGATATCTAAAACACTTCACTTCCTCCAAGTTTTCTCCATTACGACACCCCAACCCCAACTAATCTAATCCATGACCCTGCTGAATCTAATAACCTTGCTTTTATTCACATTTACTCTCAACCTCCTCCTTTCACACACTCTTCCAAACTCAGTCACCAACTCCTGCAATTTCTCACTCGAATTGGCACTAGTGCTGTATCATCAGCAAACAACAAATGACTCACTTCCCAAGCCCTCTCATCCCCTACAGACTGCATACTGCATACTCCATACTTGCCCCTCTTTCAAAGACTCTTGCAACTGCCTCCCTCAACACTTATAAAAAAAAAAAAAATAAAAATAAAAAAAATCAAGCCTCCACATCCTCTCCTTTGCCACACACCAGCCTTCACTGGGAACCACTCTTGTCTTCCTACTCATACACATAACTTACAACCTTGATAAAAACTTCTTAGTGCTTCTACCAGCTTACCTCCCACACCACACCTTGCTTAAGACCTTCCACAAAGTACCTCTATCAACCCTATCATATGCCTTCTTCAGATACATAAATGCTACATACAAATCCATCTGTTTTTCTAAGTATTTCTCACACACATTCTTTAAAGCCAATGCCTGATCCACGCATCTTTTACCACTTATGAAGCCACAGTGCTCCTCCCCAATTTGATGCTCTGTACATACCTTCACCCTCTCAATCAACACCCTCCCATTCAATTTTCCAAGTATACTCAACAAACTTATGCCTCTGTAGTTTAAGCACTCCCCTTTATCCCCTTTGCCTTTATACAATGGCATTACACATGGATTCCCCTAATCCTTAGGCACTTCAACATGATCTATACATACACTAAATATCCTTACTAAGCAAACAACAACAACAACACACACACACCCATTATTTCATTATTCATTACTCTTGTTTGCCGCTTCCCATGTCAGCAAGGTAGCGCCAGGAAACAGACGAAAAATGACCAATCCCCTCATACACTGTTTTCATTATGATAATTATACTAAGTCGCTATTTCCCTGCATCAGAGGTAGCGCCAAGAAACATTCGAAGAATGGCCCTTTTACTCACACCCACACATATATATCAACTGATTATTATGTTTCTCTCTTGTGTCTCCCCTGATGATGTGATTATTACATGAAAGTGCACTTGGGAATTTATCGTGTTTCATTTTCCCCGTGGACTAACAGAAACATATATATATATATATATATATATATATATATATATATATATATATATATATATATATATATATATATATATATATATATTTTTTTTTTTTTTTATACTTTGTCACTGTCTCCCGCGTTTGTGAGGTAGCGCAAGGAAACAGACGAAAGAAATGGCCCCACCCCCCCCCCCCATACACATGTATATACATACGTCCACACACGCAAATATACATACCTACACAGCTTTCCATGGTTACCCCAGACGCTTCACATGCCTTGATTCAATCCACTGACAGCACGTCAACCCCGGTATACCACATTGCTCCAATTCACTCTATTCCTTGCCCTCCTTTCACCCTCCTGCATGTTCAGGCCCCGATCACACAAAATCTTTTTCACTCCATCTTTCCACCTCCAATTTGGTCTCCCTCTTCTCCTTGCTCCCTCCACCTCCGACACATATATCCTCTTGGTCAATCTTTCCTCACTCATCCTCTCCATGTGCCCAAACCACTTCAAAACACCCTCTTCTGCTCTCTCAACCACGCTCTTTTTATTTCCACACATCTCTCTTACCCTTACGTTACTCACTCGATCAAACCACCTCACACCACACATTGTCCTCAAACATCTCATTTCCAGCACATCCATCCTCCTGCGCACAACTCTATCCATAGCCCACGCCTCGCAACCATACAACATTGTTGGAACCACTATTCCTTCAAACATACCCATTTTTGCTTTCCGAGATAATGTTCTCGACTTCCACACATTCTTCAAGGCCCCCAGAATTTTCGCCCCCTCCCCCACCCTATGATCCACTTCCGCTTCCATGGTTCCATCCGCTGCCAGATCCACTCCCAGATATCTAAAACACTTTACTTCCTCCAGTTTTTCTCCATTCAAACTCACCTCCCAATTGACTTGACCCTCAACCCTACTGTACCTAATAACCTTGCTCTTATTCACATTTACTCTTAACTTTCTTCTTCCACACACTTTACCAAACTCAGTCACCAGCTTCTGCAGTTTCTCACATGAATCAGCCACCAGCGCTGTATCATCAGCGAACAACAACTGACTCACTTCCCAAGCTCTCTCATCCCCAACAGACTTCATACTTGCCCCTCTTTCCAAAACTCTTGCATTTACCTCCCTAACAACCCCATCCATAAACAAATTAAACAACCATGGAGACATCACACACCCCTGCCGCAAACCTACATTCACTGAGAACCAATCACTTTCCTCTCTTCCTACACGTACACATGCCTTACATCCTCGATAAAAACTTTTCACTGCTTCTAACAACTTTCCTCCCACACCATATATTCTTAATACCTTCCACAGAGCATCTCTATCAACTCTATCATATGCCTTCTCCAGATCCATAAATGCTACATACAAATCCATTTGCTTTTCTAAGTATTTCTCACATACATTCTTCAAAGCAAACACCTGATCCACACATCCTCTACCACTTCTCAAACCACACTGCTCTTCCCCAATCTGATGCTCTGTACATGCCTTCACCCTCTCAATCAATACCCTCCCATATAATTTACCAGGAATACTCAACAAACTTATACCTCTGTAATTTGAGCACTCACTCTTATCCCCTTTGCCTTTGTACAATGGCACTATGCACGCATTCCGCCAATCCTCAGGCACCTCACCATGAGTCATACATACATTAAATAACCTTACCAACCAGTCAATAATACAGTCACCCCCTTTTTTAATAAATTCCACTGCAATACCATCCATACCTGCTGCCTTGCCGGCTTTCATCTTCTGCAAAGCTTTTACTACCTCTTCTCTGTTTACCAAATCATTTTCCCTAACCCTCTCACTTTGCACACCACCTCGACAAAAACACCCTATATCTGCCACTCTATCATCAAACACATTCAACAAACCTTCAAAATACTCACTCCATCTCCTTCTCACATCACCACTACTTGTTATCACCTCCCCATTTGCGCCCTTAACTGAAGTTCCCATTTGCTCCCTTGTCTTACGCACTTTATTTACCTCCTTCCAGAACATCTCCCCAAAATTTAATGATACTCTCTCACCCCAACTCTCATTTGCCCTCTTTTTCACCTCCTGCACCTTTCTCTTGACCTCCTGTCTCTTTCTTTTATACTTTTTTTTTTTTATTGCCGCTGTCTCCCGCGTTTGCGAGGTAGCGCAAGGAAACAGACGAAAGAAATGGCCCAACCCACCCCCATACACATGCATATACATACGTCCACACATGCAAATATACATACCTACACAGCTTTCCATGGTTACCCCAGACGCTTCACAAGCCCCGATTCAATCCACTGACAGCACGTCAACCCCGGTATACCACATTGCTCCAATTCACTCTATTCCTTGCCCTCCTTTCACCCTCCTGCATGTTCAGGCCCCGATCACACAAAATCTTTTTCACTCCATCTTTCCACCTCCAATTTGGTCTCCCACTTCTCCTCGTTCCCTCCACCTCCGACACATATATCCTCTTGGTCAATCTTTCCTCACTCATTCTCTCCATGTGCCCAAACCATTTCAAAACACCCTCTTCTGCTCTCTCAACCACGCTCTTTTCATTTCCACACATCTCTCTTACCCTTACATTACTTACTCGATCAAACCACCTCACACCACACATTGTCCTCAAACATCTCATTTCCAGCACATCCATCCTCCTGCGCACAACTCTATCCATAGCCCACGCCTCGCAACCATACAACATTGTTGGAACCACTATTCCTTCAAACATACCCATTTTTGCTTTCCGAGATAATGTTCTCGACTTCCACACATTCTTCAAGGCTCCCAGAATTTTCGCCCCCTCCCCCACCCTATGATCCACTTCTGCTTCCATGGTTCCATCCGCTGCCAGATCCACTCCCAGATATCTAAAACACTTTACTTCCTCCAGTTTTTCTCCATTCAAACTCACCTCCCAATTGACTTGACCCTCAACCCTACTGTACCTAATAACCTTGCTCTTATTCACATCTACTCTTAACTTTCTTCTTTCACACACTTTACCAAACTCAGTCACCAGCTTCTGCAGTTTCTCACATGAATCAGCCACCAGCGCTGTATCATCAGCGAACAACAACTGACTCACTTCCCAAGCTCTCTCATCCCCAACAGACTTCATACTTGCCCCTCTTTCCAAAACTCTTGCATTCACCTCCCTAACAACCCCATCCATAAACAAATTAAACAACCATGGAGACATCACACACCCCTGCCGCAAACCTACATTCACTGAGAACCAATCACTTTCCTCTCTTCCTACGCGTACACATGCCTTACATCCTCGATAAAAACTTTTCACTGCTTCTAACAACTTGCCTCCCACACCATATATTCTTAATACCTTCCACAGAGCATCTCTATCAACTCTATCATATGCCTTCTCCAGATCCATAAATGCTACATACAAATCCATTTGCTTTTCTAAGTATTTATCACATACATTCTTCAAAGCAAACACCTGATCCACACATCCTCTACCACTTCTCAAACCACACTGCTCTTCCCCAATCTGATGCTCTGTACATGCCTTCACCCTCTCAATCAATACCCTCCCATATAATTTACCAGGAATACTCAACAAACTTATACCTCTGTAATTTGAGCACTCACTCTTATCCCCTTTGCCTTTGTACAATGGCACTATGCACGCATTCCGCAAATCCTCAGGCACCTCACCGTGAGTCATACATACATTAAATAACCTTACCAACCAGTCAACAATACAGTCACCCCCTTTTTTAATAAATTCCACTGCAATACCATCCAAACTTGCTGCCTTGCCGGCTTTCATCTTCCGCAAAGCTTTTACTACCTCTTCTCTGTTTACCAAATCATTTTCCCTAACCCTCTCACTTTGCACACCACCTCGACCAAAACACCCTATATCTGCCACTCTATCATCAAACACATTCAACAAACCTTCAAAATACTCACTCCATCTCCTTCTCACATCACCACTACTTGTTATCACCTCTCCACTAGCCCCCTTCACTGAAGTTCACATTTGCTCCCTTGTCTTACGCACTTTATTTACCTCCTTCCAGAACATCTTTTTATTCTCCCTAAAATTTAATGATACTCTCTCACCCCAACTCTCATTTGCCCTTTTTTTCACCTCTTGCACCTTTCTCTTGACCTCCTGCCTCTTTCTTTTATACGTCTCCCACTCAACTGCATTTTTTCCCTACAAAAATCGTCTAAATGCCTCTCTCTTCTCTTTCACTAATACTCTTACTTCTTCGTCCCACCACTCACTACCCTTTCTAATCAACCCACCTCCCACTCTTCTCATGCCACAAGCATCTTTTGCGCAATCCATCACTGATTCCCTAAATACATCCCATTCCTCCCCCACTCCCCTTACTTCCATTGTTCTCACCTTTTTCCATTCTGTACTCAGTCTCTCCTGGTACTTCCTCACACAAGTCTCCTTCCCAAGCTCACTTACTCTCACCACCCTCTTCACCCCAACATTCACTCTTTTTTTCTGAAAACCCATACAAATCTTCACCTTAGCCTCCACAAGATAATGATCAGACATCCCTCCAGTTGCACCTCTCAGCACATTAACATCAAAAAGTCTCTCTTTCGCGCGCCTGTCAATTAACACGTAATCCAATAACGCTCTCTGGCCATCTCTCCTACTTACATAAGTATACTTATGTATATCTCGCTTTTTAAACCAGGTATTCCCAATCATCAGTCCTTTTTCAGCACATAAATCTACAAGCTCTTCACCATTTCCATTTACAACACTGAACACCCCATGTATACCAATTATTCCCTCAACTGCCACATTACTCACCTTTGCATTCAAATCACCCATCACTATAACCCGGTCTCGTGGATCAAAACCACTAACACACTCATTCAGCTGCTCCCAAAACACTTGCCTCTCATGATCTTTCTTCTCATGCCCAGGTGCATATGCACCAATAATCACCCATCTCTCTCCATCAACTTTCAGTTTTACCCATATTAATCGAGAATTTACTTTCTTACATTCTATCACGTACTCCCACAACTCCTGTTTCAGGAGTACTGCTACTCCTTCCCTTGCTCTTGTCCTCTCACTAACCCCTGACTTTACTTACTTTATACATCTCCCATATATATATGCTCTCTCAACCACACTCTTTTTATTACCACACATCTCTCTTACCCTTTCATTACTTACTTAATCAAACCACCTCACACCACATATTGTCCTTAAACATCTCATTTCCAGCACATCCACCCTCCTCTGCACAACACTATCTATAGCCCACGCCTCACAATCATATAACATTGTTGGAACTACTATTCCTTCAAACATACCCATTTTTGTGGGTATATATGTATGTGCTGTCAGTGGACTGAACCAGGGCATGTGAAGTGTGTGGGTTAAACCATGGAAAGGTCTTTGGGGCCTGGATGTGGATAGGTAGCTGTGATTTTGGTGTGCTACGCATGACAGATAGAGACCGAGTGTGAACGAATGTGGTCTTTTTTGTCTGTTTTCCCGGCACTACCTCTCTGAAGCGGTGGGTAGTGATGCTATTTCGTGTGTGGTGGTGTCGTGACAGGAATGGATGAAGGCAAGCAGGTATATGTACATGTGTATATATGTATTTATACGTATATGTGCTTTATAGGCATTTATGTCTCTAGCTGTTATGTATAATGCGCTCAAACCACAGCACCCTTTCCACATCCAGGCCCCACAGAACTTTCCATGGTTTATCCCAGACGCTTCACACACCCTGGTTCAATCCACTGATAGCACGTCGACCCCAGTATACTACAACGTTCCAATTCACTCTATTCCTTGCATGCCTTTCACCCTCCTGCAAGTTCAGGCCCCGATCACTCAAAATCTTTTTCACTCCATCTTTCCACCTAGAATTTGGTCTCCCACTTCTCCTTGTTCCCTCCACCTCTGACACGTATATCCTCATGGTCAGTCTTTCCTCACTCATTCTCTCCATGTGATGGTCAGTCTTTCCTCACTCATTCTCTCCATGTGACTGAACCATTTCAAAACACCCTCTTCTCCTCTCTCAACCACACTCTTTTCATTACCACACATCTCTCTTACCCTTACATTACTTACTCGATCAAACCACCTCACACCACATATTGTCCTCAAACATCTCATTTCCAGCACAACTCTATCTATAGCCCATGCCTTGCAACCATATAACATTGTTGGAACCACCATTCCTTCAAACATACCCATTTTTGCTTTCTGAGATAATATTCTCAACTTCCACACATTCTTCAACACTCCCAGAACTTTTGCCCCCTCCCCCACCCTATGATTCACTTCCACTTCCATGGTTCCATCTGCTGCCAAATCCACTCCCAGATATCTAAAACACTTCACTTCCTCTAGTTTATCTCCATTCAAACCTACCTCCCATTTGACTTGTCCCTCAACCATACTGTACCTAATAATTACCTTGCTCTTATTTACATTTACTCTCAGCTTTCTTCTTTCACACACTTTACCAAACTCAGTCACCACCTTCTGCAGTTTCTCTTATGAATCAGCCACCAGAGCTGTATCATCAGCAAACAACAACTGACTCACTTCCCAAGCTCTCTCATTCACAACAGACTGCATACTTGCCCCTCTTTCCAAAACTCTTGCATTCACCTCCCTAACAACCCCATCCATAAACAAATTAAACAACCATGGAGACATCACACACCCCTGCCGCAAACCAACATTCACTGAGAACCAGTCACTTTCCTCTCTTCCTACACATACACATGCCTTACATCCTCAAAAAAACTTTTCACTGCTAACAACTTGCCCCCACACCATATGCTCTTAATACCTACCACAGAGCATCTCTATCAACTCTATCATATGCTTTCTCCAGATCCATAAATGCTACATACAAATCCACTTGCTTTTTTGAGTATTTCTTGCATACATTCTTCAAAGCAAACACCTGATCCACACATCCTCTACCACTTCTCAAACCACACTGCTCTTCCCCAATCTGATGCTCTGCACATGCCTTCACCCTCTCAATCAATACCCTTCTTTATAATTTCCCAGGAATACTCAACAAACTTATACCTCTGTACTTTGAGCTCTCACTTTTATCCCCTTTGCCTTTGTACAATGGCACTATGCAAGCATTCCTCCAATCATCAGGCACCTCACCATGAGTCATAAATACATTAAATAACCTTACCAACCAGTCAACAATACAGTCACCCCCTTTTTTAATAAATTCCACTGCAATACCATCCAAACCCGCTTCCTTGCCGGCTTTCATCTTCCACAAAGCTTTTACACTTCACTTCCTCTAGTTTATCTCCATTCAAACCTACCTCCCATTTGACTTGTCCCTCAACCCTACCGAACCTAATAACCTTGCTCTTATTCACATTTACTCTCAGCTTTCTACTTTCATATACTTTACCAAACTTGTCCCTCAACCCTACTGAACCTAATAACCTTGCTCTTATTCACATTTACTCTCAGCTTTCTTCTTTCCCACACTTTACCAAACTCAGTCAGACTGAATGTGAACGAATGTGGCCTTTGTTGTCTTTTCCTAGCACAACTTTGCACACACGTGGGGGGAAGGGGGTTCCATTTCATTTGTGGTGGGGTGGTGGCAGGAATGGATGAAGGCAGCATGTATGAATATGTACATGTGTATTTATCTATATATTTTATTTATTTATTTTGCTTTGTCGCTGTCTCCCGCGTTAGCGAGGTAGCACAAGGAAACAGACGAAAGAATGGCCCAACCCACCCACATACACATGTTTATACATACATGTCCACACATGCAAATATACATACCTATACATCTCAACATATACATATTTATACACACACAGATATATACATATGTACACATGTACATAATTCATACTGTCTGCCTTTATTCATTCCCATCGCCACCATGCCACACATGAAATAACAATCCCCTTCCCCTCATGTGTGCGAGGTAGTGCTAGGAAAAGACAACAAAGGCCACATTCGTTCACACTCAGTCTCTAGTTGTCATGTAATAATGCACCGAAACCACAGCTCTCTTTCCACATCCAGGCCCCACAGACCTTTCCATGGTTTACCCCAAATGCTTCACATGCCCTGGTTCAATCCATTGACAGTACGTCTACCCTGGTATACCACATCGTTCCAATTCACTCTATTCCTTGCACGCCTTTCACCCTCCTGCTTGTTCAGGCCCTGATCACTCAAAATCTTTTTCACTCTAACTTTCCACCTCTAATTTGGTCTCCCACTTCTCCTCGTTCCCTCCACCTCTGACATATATATCCTCTTGGTCAATCTTTCCTCACTCATTCTCTCCATGTGACCAAACCATTTCAAAACACCCTCTTCTGCTCTCTCTACCACACTCTTTTTATTACCACACATCTCTCTTACCCAATTATCACTTACTCGATCAAACCACCTCACACCACATATTGTCCACACACCTTTCATCCTCCTGCATGTTCAGGCCCCGATCACTCAAAAGCTTTTTCACTCCATCTTTCCACCTCCAATTGGGTCTCCCACTTCTCCTCGTTCCCTCCACCTCCGACACATATATCCTCTTGGTCAATCTTTCCTCACTCATTCTCTCCATGGGACCAAACCATTTCAAAACACCCTCTTCAGCTCTCTCAACCACACTCTTTTTATCACCATATATCTCTCTTACCCTATTATTACTTACTCGATCAAACCACCACACACCACATATTGTCCTCAAACATCTCATTTCTAGCATATCCACCCTCCTCCGCACAACTTTATCCATAGCCCACGCCTCGCTACAATACAACATTGTTGGAACCACCATTCCTTCAAACATACCCATTTTTGCTTTCCGAGATAATGTTCTCGACTTCCACACATTCTTCAATGCTCCCAGAATTTTCGCCCCCTCCCCCACTCTATGATTCCCTTCCACTTCTATGGTTCCATCTGCTGCCAAATCCACTCCCAGATATCTAAAACACTTCACTTCCTCCAGTTTTTCTCCATTTAAACTTACCTCCCAATTGACTTAACCCTCAACCCTACTGTACCTAATAACCTTGCTCTTATTTACATTAACTCTCAGCTTTCTTCTTTCACACACTTTACCAAACTCAGTCACCAACTTCTGCAGTTTCTCACATGAATCAGCCACCAGCGCTATATCATCAGCAAACAACAACTGACTCACTTCCCAAGCTCTCTCATCCACAACAGACTGCATACTTGCCCCTCTTTCCAAAACTCTTGCATTCACCTCCCTAACAACCCCCTCCATAAACATATTAAACAATCATGGAGACATCACACACCCCTGCCGCAAACCTACATTCACTTAGAACCAATCACTTTCCTCTCTTCCTACACGTACACATGCCTTACATCCTCAATAAAAACTTTTCACTGCTTCTAACAACTTGCCTCCCACACCATATATTCTTCATACCTTCCACAGAGCATCTCTATCAACTCTTATCATATGTCTTCTCCAGATCCATAAATGCTTTTCTAAGTATTTCTCACATACATTCTTCAAAGCAAACACCTGATCCACACATCCTCTACCAATTCTCAAACCACACTGCTCTTTCCCAATCTGATGCTCTGTACATGCCTTCACCCTCTCAATCAATACCCTCCCATATTATTTACCAGGAATACTCAACTTTTTTTTTTTTTTATTTTTATTATACTTTGTCGCTGTCTCCCGCGTTTGCGAGGTAGCGCAAGGAAACAGACGAAAGAAATGGCCCAACCCCCCCCCATACACATGTATATACATACGTCCACACACGCAAATATACATACCTACACAGCTTTCCATGGTTTACCCCAGACGCTTCACATGCCCTGCTTCAATCCACTGACAGCACGTCAACCCCGGTATACCACATCGCTCCAATTCACTCTATTCCTTGCCCTCCTTTCACCCTCCTGCATGTTCAGGCCCCGATCACACAAAATCTTTTTCACTCCATCTTTCCACCTCCAATTTGGTCTCCCTCTTCTCCTTATTCCCTCCACCTCCGACACATATATCCTCTTGGTCAATCTTTCCTCACTCATCCTCTCCATGTGCCCAAACCACTTCAAAACACCCTCTTCTGCTCTCTCAACCACGCTCTTTTTATTTCCACACATCTCTCTTACCCTTACGTTACTCACTCGATCAAACCACCTCACACCACACACTGTCCTCAAACATCTCATTTCCAGCACATTCATCCTCCTGCGCACAACTCTATCCATAGCCCACGCCTCGCAACCATACAACATTGTTGGAACCACCATTCCTTCAAACATACCCATTTTTGCTTTCCGAGATAATGTTCTCGACTTCCACACATTCTTCAAGGCCCCCAGGATTTTCGCCCCCTCCCCCACCCTATGATCCACTTCCGCTTCCATGGTTCCATCCGCTGACAGATCCACTCCCAGATATCTAAAACACTTCACTTCCTCCAGTTTTTCTCCATTCAAACTCACCTCCCAATTGACTTGACCCTCAACCCTACTGTACCTAACAACCTTGCTCTTATTCACATTTACTCTTAACTTTCTTCTTCCACACACTTTTCCAAACTCAGTCACCAGCTTCTGCAGTTTCTCACATGAATCAGCCACCAGCGCTGTATCATCAGCGAACAACAACTGACTCACTTCCCAAGCTCTCTCATCCCCAACAGACTTCATACTTGCCCCTCTTTCCAAAACTCTTGCATTTACCTCCCTGACAACCCCATCCATAAACAAATTAAACAACCATGGAGACATCACACACCCCTGCCGCAAACCTACATTCACTGAGAACCAATCACTTTCCTCTCTTCCTACACGTACACATGCCTTACATCCTCGATAAAAACTTTTCACTGCTTCTAACAACTTGCCTCCCACACCATATATTCTTAATACCTTCCACAGAGCATCTCTATCAACTCTATCATATGCCTTCTCCAGATCCATAAATGCTACATACAAATCCATTTGCTTTTCTAAGTATTTCTCACATACATTCTTCAAAGCAAACACCTGATCCACACATCCTCTACCACTTCTGAAACCACACTGCTCTTCCCCAATCTGATGCTCTGTACATGCCTTCACCCTCTCAATCAATACCCTCCCATATAATTTACCAGGAATACTCAACAAACTTATACCTCTGTAATTTGAGCACTCACTCTTATCCCCTTTGCCTTTGTACAATGGCACTATGCACGCATTCCGCCAATCCTCAGGCACCTCACCATGAGTCATACATACATTAAATAACCTTACCAACCAGTCAACAATACAGTCACCCCCTTTTTTAATAAATTCCACTGCAATACCATCCAAACCCGCTGCCTTGCCGGCTTTCATCTCCAGCAAAGCTTTCACTACCTCTTCTCTGTTTACCAAATCATTTTCCCTAACCCTCTCACTTTGCACACCACCTCGACCAAAACACCCTATATCTGCCACTCTATCATCAAACACATTCAACAAACCTTCAAAATACTCACTCCATCTCCTTCTCACATCACCACTACTTGTTATCACCTCCCCACTTGCGCCCTTCACCGAAGTTCCCATTTGCTCCCTTGTCTTACGCACTTTATTTACCTCCTTCCAGAACATCTTTTTATTCTCCCTAAAATTTAATGATACTTTCTCACCCCAACTCTCATTTGCCCTTTTTTTCACCTCTTGCACCTTTCTCTTGACCTCCTGTCTCTTTCTTTTATACATCTCCCACTCAATTGCATTTTTTCCCTGCAAAAATCGTCCAAATGCCTCTCTCTTCTCTTTCACTAATACTCTTACTTCTTCATCCCACCACTCACTACCCTTTCTAATCAACCCACCTCCCACTCTTCTCATGCCACAAGCATCTTTTGCGCAATCCATCACTGATTCCCTAAATACATCCCATTCCTCCCCCACTCCCCTTACTTCCATTGTTCTCACCATTTCCATTCCAACAAACTTATACCTCTGTAATTTGAGCACTCACTCTTATCCCCTTTGCCTTTGTACAAAGGCACAATGCAAGCGTTCCTCCATTCCTCAGGCACCTCACAATGAGTCATTTTTTTTTTTTTTTTATACCTCGTCGCTGTCTCCCGCGGTTGCGAGGTAGCGCAAGGAAACAGACGAAAGAAATGGCCCAACCCCCCCCATACACATGTACATACACACGTCCACACACGCAAATATACATACCTACACAGCTTTCCATGGTTCACCCCGGACGCTTCACATGCCTTGATTCAATCCACTGACAGCACGTCAACCCCTGTATACCACATCGCTCCAATTCACTCTATTCCTTGCCCTCCTTTCACCCTCCCTGAGTCATACATACATTAAATAACCTTACCAACCAGTCAACAATACAGTCACCCCCTTTTTTAATAAATTCCACTGCAATACCATCCATACCCGCTGCCTTGCCGGCTTTCATCTTCCGCAAAGCTTTTACTACCTCTTCTTTGTTTACCAAATCATTTTCCCTAACCCTCTCACTTTGCACACCACCTCGACCAAAACACCCTATATCTGCCACTCTATCATCAAACACATTCAACAAACCTTCAAAATACTCACGTCATCTCCTCACATCACCACTTCTTGTTATCACCTCTCCATTAGCCCTCTTCACTTTATTTACCTCCTTCTAAAACCTCTTTTTATTCTCCCTAAAATTTAACAATACTCTCTCACCCCAACTCTCATTTCTTTTTCACCTCTTGCACCTTTCTCTTGACCTCCTGCCTCTTTCTTTTATACATCTCCCACTCATTTGCATTATTTCCCTGCAAATATCGTCCAAATGCCTCTCTCTTCTCTTTCACTAATAATCTTCCTTCTTCATCCCACCACTTACTACCCTTTCTAATCTGCCCACCTCCCACGCTTCTCATGCCACAAGCATCTTTTGCGCAAGCCATCACTGCTTCCCTAAATACATCCCATTCCTCCCCCACTTCCCTTACGTCCTTTGTTTACACCTTTTTCCATTCTGTATCCAGTCTCTCCTGGTACTTCCTCACACAAGTCTCCTTCCCAAGCTCACTTACATGTGTATATATGTATATGTCTATCGTCCAAATGCCTCTCTCTTCTCTTTCACTAATAATCTTCCTTCTTCATCCCACCACTTACTACCCTTTCTAATCTGCCCACCTCCCACACTTCTCATGCCACAAGCATCTTTTGCGCAAGCCATCACTGCTTCCCTAAATACATCCCATTCCTCCCCCACTTCCCTTACGTCCTTTGTTCACACCTTTTTCCATTCTGTATCCAGTCTCTCCTGGTACTTCCTCACACAAGTCTCCTTCCCAAGCTCACTTACATGTGTATATATGTATATGTCTATGTATATGTATGTATATATGTTGAAATGTATCAGTATGTATACGTGCAAGTATGGGCATTTATGTATATACATGTGTATGTGGGTGGGTTGGGCTATTCTTTCATCTGTTTTACTTGCGCTACCTCGCCGACACGGGAGACAGCGACAAAGTATAATAAAGAACATATGAATAAAAAAAAAAATACAAGGAAACTGGTAACCTCATTCTTTATATCATTATTAATTCTTCAACCTGTAATACTGTAGCTGGCATTATGTTTTTGGAAAGATGAAAAATGAAACAAATAACTATCAAAAGAACAAAGTGGGGTAAAGCAATGTTTCAACCTCACCTATAAACAAGAGCCAGGATATTGAGCATGGTAGCAACATCTGGATGGTCATGACCGGAAGTTTTTTCTAAATCCTCCAGAGCCTGTTTACAAAGAGGGACAGCAACCTCATACCTGAAAATACACAGAAAAAATATATATTTTTACATTTCAAATTGTACAATTATTTACAGAATATCAATGAAAAATCTAATTTGGGAGTAATAGCCCTATGGTTTCCCATTGGAATATTCTACGTCACAAAATACAATTGGATTACACGTTAACTGATAGGCACATGAAAGAGAGACTTTTGGATGTTAATGTGCTGAGAGGAGCAACTGGAGGGATGTCTGATCATGATCTTGTGGAGGTGAAGATTTGTAGAGGTTTTCAGAAAAGAAGAGAGAATGTTAGGGTGAAGAGAGTGGTGAGAGTCAGAGAGCTTGGGAAGGAGACTTGTGTGAGGAAGTAGAGGAGAGATTGAGTGCAGAATGGAAAAAGGTGAAAGCAAAGGATGTAAGGGGAGTGGGGGAAGAATGGGATGTATTTAGTGAAGTAGTGATGGCTTGCGCAAAAGACGTTTGTGGCATGAGGAGCGTGGGAAGTACAGATTAGAAAGGGTAGTGAGTGGTGGGATGAAGAAGTAAGATTATTAGTGAAAGAGAAGAGAGACGCATTTGGATGAGTTTTGCTGGGAAATAGTGCAAATGACTGGGAGATGTATAAAAGAAATAGGCAGGAGGTCAAGAGAAAGATGCAAGAGGTGAAAAAGAGGGCAAATGAGAGTTAGGGTGAGAGAGTATCATTAAATTTTAGGGAGAATAAAAAGATGTTTTGGAAGGAAGTAAATAAAGTGCGTAAGAAAAGAGAACAAATGGGTACATCAGTGAAGGGGGATAATGGGGAGGTGATAACAAGTAGTGGTGATGTGAGAAGATGGAGTGAGTATTTTGAAGGTTTATTGAATGTGTTAGATGATAAGAGAGGCAGATATAGGGTGTTTTGGTCGAGATGGTGTGCTAAGTGAGAGGGTTAGGGAGAATGATTTGGTAAACAGAGAAGAGGTAGTGAAAGCTTTGCAGAAGATGAAAGTTGGCAAGGCAGCAGGTATGGATGGCACTGCAGTGGAATATATTAAAAATGGAGGTGACTATGTTGTTGACTGGTTGGTGAGGTTATTCAATGTATGTACGACTCATGGTGAGGTGCCTGAGGATTGGCAGAATGCATGCATAGTGCCATTGTACAAAGGCAAAGGTGAGTGTTCAAATTACAGAGGTATAAGTTTGTTGAGTATTCCTGGGAAATTATATGGGAGGGTATTGAAGGCATGTACAGGGTGAAGGCATGTACAGAGCATCAGATTGGGGAAGAAGAACAGGAGAAGAATTGAATGCACTGTTCAGTCATGTTAAAAATTATGATCATTGTATTGACTGGAGTTGTGCTAATTCAGTTCTAAATTGTAACTCCTTGACCAAGGGAAATATTGATGAATCTTCTCTTATCAAATACAAAAAGAAGTGTAGCATGAATATCAGTGAAGGTCTATCCAAACTTGATAGCAATGTTGTATGCAAAAGAATTCAATATTTCCCTGTCTTGTTCACATAATAAAATCTTATGACAGGCACAGTGCTAAACCCGAACACCACAAATCAGAAACACTTGTGTACCAATGACATCTTAGCTCCACCTCTTCTTTGTACATAAACTAACTGTTCTAAGTCTTCTATCTTGTTGCATCTCCCTTGACGATGTGATTATTACTAAGGAGTATTTCATTCTCTCTTGGTTATCAAAAAGTACTAGATCACACACACCACACTGCCCTACTGCAATTTAGATACCACAAGGCTCTTCCAGTACTTTTCTACAAGCTTGCCTGGTCTTTCCTACTTCACTACTGCTCACCCCATACTGTTAATCAAGGCCCACAAACTGAAGTTTTGAGTGGAATTCCTTAACAGATGTCTCAATGAACAAATACAAGTGTTTCCCAGATCCATCCTGCTGTAACAGCTGGTGTTGAAGTCTGGTCAGCCATTTGATGACTTTCAAGGCATCATTTTAAAGAAACATTGAACAAACAAAGATTGAGATGGAGGAGGCCTTTCACGATTCAAAAGAGAAGAAATACACCTTTCAAATGGTGCTATACCTACAAAGTGGAAGAACTATAAACTGGACTATTGCTAAGACATGTTAAGAAGTGAACAGAACAGTCTTCAAAGCAAACTGAACTGGAAGATAGCCCACCTTAAAGTGACTGGACTAAGGGCACAAACCCTTCATTTGTGATGATCCTTTCTAATAATCAACTTGGCAAGGATTCTTTGTGTGCCCCTTGTTATAGTACATATTTTGTCTTCTCAAACTATGAAGTTAAGTGTTGATATTTTAAGATCTTCTGTAATTTGTAAAATTAGAGTGAATCATCCAATAATGAAGTGAATATCTGTAAAGGTGTAGTGTATGCCAGTTTGTTAAAACCAGACGCTCCAAACTGTCCAAAAAGATTCATTAGTGCTTTGAACAATTTTATGAAAGACAGTGAACTACACATAACTAAAGCATATAAAGCTAACAAAGTTGTGATTACGATGGACATAGGTGATTATGTCAAAAATGAATGATCTTTTACATGATGATACAACATACTTTACACTCAGAGGAAATCCCCTAGATGCAGTTAATTTTCATATTAATATACAACTTAAGCTATTGAAAGGAAATGATACTTTCATCAAAATATTTTCATCATTGTTCCCCTCAGTACCATATGTGTATGGACTTACTAAAACACATAAGCCAAACAATTCAGCAAGACCCATTGTGAGTTCAGTGGGCTTAATCACATGCAAGTCATCAAAATGTTTAGTTTATCAAGCTCACTAAATGATAGTCATTATTTCTTTTTAATTATACTTGGTATATACAAGGTAGCGAAAGGAAACTGACGAAAGAATGGCCCAACCCACCCATGTACACATACATAAATGCCCACACACACACATATACATTTCAATGTATACATACATATACATACACAGACATATACATATATACACATGAACAAATTCATACTTCGTGCCTTTATCCATTCCTGTTGCCACCCACCACACATGAAACAGCACCCCCCTCCCGCACAGGCGTGCGAGGTAGCCCTAAGAAAAGACAACAAAGGCCACATTCATTAACACTCAGTCTATAGCTGTCATGTGTAATCCACCAAAACCACAGCTCCCTTCCAACATCTAGGCCCTACAAAACTTTCCATAGTTTACCCTAGACACTTCACATGCCCTGGTTCAATCCACTGACAGCAAGTTCACCCCAGTATACCACATCGCTCCCATTCACTCTATTCTTTGCATGCCTTTCACCCTTCTGTAAGTTCAAGTCCCAATCACTAAAAATCTTTTTCACTCCATCCTTCCACCTCCAATTTGGTCTCCCACTTCTTGTTCCCTCCACCTCTGACACATATATCCTCTTGGTCAATTTTTCATCACTCATTCTCTCCATATGATCAAACCATTTCACTACACCCTCTTCTGCACTCTCAACTACACTCTTTCTTTTGCCACACATCTCTCTTACCTTTTCATAACTTACTCAATTAAACCACCTCACACCACATATTATCCTCAAACATTTCATTTCCAACACATCCACCCTCCTCCGCACAACCTTTTGTATAGCCCATGCCTTGCAACCATATAACGTTGTTGGAATCACTATTCCTTCAAACATGCCCATTTTTGCTCTCCGAGATAATGTTCTCCCCTTCCACACATTCTTTAACGCTCCCAAAACTTTCGGCCCCTCCCCCACTCCATGACTCACTTCCGCTTCCATGGTTCCATCCGCTGCCAAATCCACTCCCAGATATCTAAAACACCTCACTTCCTCCAGTTTTTCTCCACTCAACCCTACTGAACCTAATAACCTTGCTCTTGTTCACATTTGCTCTCAGCTTTCTTCTTTCAAACACTTTACCAAACTCAGTCACCAACTTCTGCAGTTTCTCACCCAAATCTGCCACCAGTGCTGCATCATCAGCGAACAACAACTGACTCACTTCCCATACCCTCTCATCCACAACAGACTGCTGCATACTTGCCCCTCTCTCCAAAACTCTTGCATTCACCTCCCTAACAACCCCATCCATAAACAAATTAAACAACCATGGAGACATCATACATCCCTGCCGCAAACCGACATTCACCGGGAATCAATCACTTTTCTCTCTTCCTACTTGTACACATGCCTTACAGCCTTGATAAAAACTTTTTACTGCTTCTAGCAACTTACCTCCCACACCAAATACTCTTAAAACCTTCCTGTGGAAGGTATTAAGAATATATGGTGTGGGAGGCAAGTTGTTAGAAGCAGTGAAAAGTTTTTATCGAGGATGTAAGGCATGTGTACGTGTAGGAGGAGAGGAAAGTGATTGGTTCTCAGTGAATGTAGGTTTGCGGCAGGGGTGTGTGATGTCTCCATGGTTGTTTAATTTGTTTATGGATGGGGTTGTTAGGGAGGTGAACGCAAGAGTTTTGGAAAGAGGGGCAAGTTTGAAGTCTGTTGGGGATGAGAGAGCTTGGGAAGTAAGCGAGTTGTTGTTCGCTGATGATACAGCGCTGGTGGCTGATTCATGTGAGAAACTGCAGAAGCTGGTGACTGAGTTTGGTAAAGTGTGTGAAAGAAGAAAGTTAAGAGTAAATGTGAATAAGAGCAAGGTTATTAGGTACAGTAGGGTTGAGGGTCAAGTCAATTGGGAGGTGAGTTTGAATGGAGAAAAACTGGAGGAAGTGAAGTGTTTTAGATATCTGGGAGTGGATCTGGCAGCGGATGGAACCATGGAAGCGGAAGTGGATCATAGGGTGGGGGAGGGGGCGAAAATTCTGGGAGCCTTGAAGAATGTGTGGAAGTCGAGAACATTATCTCGGAAAGCAAAAATGGGTATGTTTGAAGGAATAGTGGTTCCAACAATGTTGTATGGTTGCGAGGCGTGGGCTATGGATAGAGTTGTGCGCAGGAGGATGGATGTGCTGGAAATGAGATGTTTGAGGACAATGTGTGGTGTGAGGTGGTTTGATCGAGTAAGTAACGTAAGGGTAAGAGAGATGTGTGGAAATAAAAAGAGCGTGGTTGAGAGAGCAGAAGAGGGTGTTTTGAAATGGTTTGGGCACATGGAGAGAATGAGTGAGGAAAGATTGACCAAGAGGATATATGTGTCGGAGGTGGAGGGAACGAGGAGAAGAGGGAGACCAAATTGGAGGTGGAAAGATGGAGTGAAAAAGATTTTGTGTGATCGGGGCCTGAACATGCAGGAGGGTGAAAGGAGGGCAAGGAATAGAGTGAATTGGAGCGATGTGGTATACCGGGGTTGACGTGCTGTCAGTGGATTGAATCAAGGCATGTGAAGCGTCTGGGGTAAACCATGGAAAGCTGTGTAGGTATGTATATTTGCGTGTGTGGACGTATGTATATACATGTGTATGGGGTGGGTTGGGCCATTTCTTTCATCTGTTTCCTTGCGCTACCTCCCAAACGCGGGAGACAGCAACAAAAAAAAAAAAAAAAAAAAATTACTAAGGGACATCTTCCCACCTAAGGCAATCTGGTTTAGGTATGTAGATGCTGTTCTTTATGTTTGGCCAACAAGTGAAAATTCACAAACATTTCTCCCTTTACCTCACAATCTAGTACCTTCTAATTCACAATGGAGGAGGAAAATAAGTTACCACTTTTAGACTGCATGACCCATAGGGCTGGAAACATGTTTAAGCTTAGCATATAAAGAAAACCTGCTAATGTTTGTTTTTACATTCATTATTACTCAGCTCTACATGACAGAGTTGAACAATCATCATTCCACTCGATGTTCTTGAGGGTATAACGTATATGCAGTCCAGAATCTATTAATAATGAATCTGAGAAGATACATTCAATTGGATCCAAGTTAAAGTATCTTAGATATTTCATGGATAAATCTCTTAAGCTGGTAAAGAAATTATTTTACAAAAACCCCAAACCTCCCCTTGATACCAAGATTCGTTTAGATCTACAATTTAGTGATAATAATATGTTAGTCCCCAGGTTGCTTAAATTCTACAGGCTGTGTTTACAGAATCCCTTATAATAGCTGTAATGCATTTCATACTGGGCAGATTGGTTAGGAGCTTTCTGTTAGACTTAAGCAACATAAACAGTGTATAAGAACAGGATAAGAATCAAATGCATTGTTTAATCATAATAAAGATTAAAACACTATATTGGCAGGAGTAATGCTAATTAAGTTATAAACCACAACTCCCTGATCAAGAGAAATATCAAAGGATAAGAATTAACATGTAATCTAATGATACCTGTCGACCATTTCTCCAACTCACATAAGTTTACTTATGTATATCCATCTTTTTAAACCAGGTATTCCCAATTGCCAATCTTTTTTCACCACACAACTCCACAAGCTCTTCACCATTTCCGCTCATAACACTGAATAAACCGTGCACACAAATCATACTCTCAACAGCTACATTACTTACATTTATTTATATTCATTTTGCTTTGTCGCTGTCTCCCACGCCTGTGAGGTAGCGCAAGGAAACAGACGAAAGAAATGGCCCAACCCACCCCCACACACATGCACACACACACACACGTCCACACACACAAACATACATACCCACACATCCCAACGTACACACATATATACACAGACACACACATATACACACATGCACACAATTCACACTGCCCCTACTCACCCCCATCGCCACCCCACCACACACGGAATAACATCCTCCTCCCCCTCATGTGCGCGAGGCAGTGCCAGGAAAAGACAACAAAGGCCCCATTTGCTCACACTCAGTCTCCAGCTGTCATGCAATTACTTATCTTCACATTTAAATCATCCATAACTAATACCCAGTCATGCACCAAAACTGCAGACACACTCACTCAGCTGTTTCTAAAATGCTTGCCTCTCATGATTTTTCTTCCCATGACTAGGTGCACAAGCACCAATAATCACCCATCTGTTGCCATCCACTTTCAGTTCTAGCCACATTAATCCAGAATTTACTTCCTTACACTCTATCACACACTTCCGCAACTCCTGCTCCATGAGTAGCGCCAATCCTTATGTTGCCCTTGTCCTTTCACTAAACCCTATCTTTATTCCCAAGATATTTCCAAACCATTCTTCCCCTTTACCCTTCAGCTTTGTTTCACCCGGAGCCAGAACATCCGGGTGTCTTTCCTTAAACATGCTACCTATCTCTCCTCTCTTCTCATCCTGGTTACAACCACACTTATTTAGGCATCCCAATCACAGCCTTGAAGGAGGATGAGCACTCCCTGCTTGACTCCTTCCATTTCCTCTTTTAGAAATAAAAATACAGCAAGGGGAGGGCTTCCAGCACCAACTACCCTTAGTCATCTTCTACAACACTTGGGAAATACGAAGGTAGAATTCTTTTCTCTTACCTCATGGATATATATTTATATTTGATTTCATTTATCATGCTTGATTGCCATTTCCCATATCAGTGAGACAGCACCAGGATACAGACAAATTTGTTCACGGATGGGGTGGTTAAGGAGGTAAATGCAAGAGTTTTGGAGAGTGGGGCACATATGTAGTCTGTTGTGGATGAGAGGGCTTGGGAAGTGAGTCAGTTGCTGTTTGCTGATGATACGGCACTGGTGGCTGATTCGGGTGAGAAACTGCAGAAGCTGGTGACTGAGTTTGATAAAGTGTGTGAAAGAAGAAAGCTCAGAGTAAATGTGAATAAGAGCATGGTTATTAGGTTCAGTAGGGTTGAGGGACAAGTCAATTGGGAGTTAAGTTTGAATGGAGAAAAACTGGAGGAAGTGAAGTGTTTTAGATTTCTGGGAGTGGATTTAGAAGCGGATGGAACCATATAAGCAGACACGAGGCATAGGATGGGGGAGGGGGTGAAGGTTCTAGAAGCATTGAAGAATGTGTGGAAGGCGAGAATGTTATCTCGGACAGCAAAAATGGGTATGTTTGAAGGAATAGTGGCTCCAACAATGTTATGTGGTTGTGAGACATGGGCTATAGATAGGGTTGTGCAGAGGAGGGTGGATGTGTTGGAAATGAAGTGATTGAGGACAATATGTGGTGTGAGGTAGTTAGATCGAGTAAGTAATGAAAGGGTAAGTGAGAGGTGTGGTAATTAAAAAGTGTGGTTGACATAGCAGAGGGTGTATTGAAATGGTTTGGTCACATGGAGAGAATGAGTGAGGAAAGATTGACAAAGAGCATATATGTGTCAGAGGTGGAGGGAATGAGGAGAAGTGGGAGACCAAATTGGAGGTGGAAGGATGGAGTGAAAAAGATTTTGAGCGATCGGGGCCTGAACATACAGGAGAGTGAATTGGAATGATGTGATATACCTAGGTCGACGAGCTGTCAATGGATTGAACCATGGTAAGTGAAGCGTCTGGGGTAAACAAAGATAAGTTTTGTGGGGCCTGGATGTGGAAAGGGAGCTGTGGTTTCAGTGCATTACACATGACAGCGAGAGACTAAGTGTGAACAAATGTGGCCTATGTTGTCATTTCCTAGCACTATCTGACACACACACAGGGGGAGGGGGGGTACCATTTCATGTGTAGAAAGGGGGAAATGGGAATGGAGAAAGGCAGCAAGTATGAATATGTACATGTGTATATATGTATATGTATGTACACGTTGAAATCTATAGGTATGTATATGGGCGCATGTGGGCATTTATATATAAACTTGTGTATGTGGGTGGGTTGGGCCATTCTTTCATCTGTTTCCTCACGCTACCTTGCTAACGTAGGGGACAGCGACAAAGTATAATAATAATAATGATAATAATAATAGTAATAGTAATAATAATAATAATAATAATAATAATAATAATAATAATAATAATAATAATAACAATATATATATCCTCCCCTCTCATTTTCAATTTTCCAAAAGAAGGAACAGAGAAGGATGCAAGTGAGAATATTCCCTCAAAGGCTCAGTCTTCTGTTCTTATTGCTATTTTTTCATTTATTATACTTTCTCGCTGTCTCCCACATCAGCGAAGTAGCACAAAGAAACAGACGAAAAAATGGCCCAATCCATCCACATACACATGTAAAAGCCCACACACGCACATATACGTGCCTATACATTTCAACGTATACATACATATATACACATCCACTATTGCTGCCTTCATCCATTCCCATCTCCATTCCGTCACATATGAAATGGCACCCCTTGCCACCACACGCACTAGAGGTAGCGCTAGGAAAAGACAACTGAGGTCACATTCGTTCACCCTCGGTCACTAGCTGTCATGTATAATGCACCGAAACAACAGCTCCCTTTACACATGCAGGCCCCACAAAACTTTCCATGGTTTACCCCAGACACTTCACATGCCCTAGTTCAATCCATTGACAGCATGTCCACCTCGGTATACCACATCATTCCAATTCACTCAATTCCTTGCGCGCCTTTCACCCTCCTGTATGTTCAGGCCCCAATCGCTCAAAATCTTTTTCACTCCATCCTTCCACTTCCAATCTGGTTTCCCACTTCTCCTTGTTCCCTCCTCCTCTGACACATATATGCTCTTTGTCAATCTTTCCTCACTCATTCTCTCCATGTGACCAAACCATTTCAATACACCCTCTTCTGCTCTCTCAACCACATTCTTTTCATTACCACAAATCTCTCTCACCCTTTCATTACTTACTCGATCACACCACCTCACACCATATATTGTTTTCAAACATCTAACTTCCAACACATCCACCCTTCTCCCTACAACCCTATCTATAGCCAATGCCCCACAGCCATATAACATTGTTGGAACCATTATTCCTTCAAACATACCCATTTTTGCTGTCCAAGATAACATTCTCGCCTTCCACACATTCTTCAATGCTCCCAGAACTTTCGCCCCCTCCCCACCTTATGACTCACTTCTGCTTCCATGGTTTCATTCACTGCTAAACCACTCCCAGATATCTAAAACTCTTCACTTCCTCCAGTTTTTCTCCATGGAAACTTACCTCCCAATTGACTTGTCCCTCAACCCTACTGTACCTAATAACCTTGCTCTTATTCACATTTACTATCAGCTTTCTTCACTCCCGGCGCCATCCCGCCACACATGAAATGACAACCCCCTCTCCCCTTACACGTGCGTGGTAGCGCTAAGAAAAGACAACAAAGGCCACATTGGTTCCCACTCAGTCTCTAGCTGTCATGTATAATGCACCGAAACCACACCTCCCTTTCCACATGCAGGCCCCACAAAACTTTCCATGGTTTACCCCAGACACTTCACATGCCCTAGTTCAATCCATTGACAGCGTGTCGACCCTGTTATACCACATCGTACCAATTCACTCTATTCCTTGCACACCTTTCACCCTCCTGCATATCCAGACCCCGATCGCTCAAAATCTTTTATGCTTCGTCCTTCCACATCCTCTTTGGTCTCCCACTTCTCGTTCCCTCCACCTTTGACACATATATCCTCTTTGTCAGTCTTTCCTCACTCATTCTCTCCATGTGACCAAACCATTTCATTACACCCTCTTCTGCTCCCTCAACCACGCTCTTTTTATTACCGCACATCTCTCTTACCCTTTCATTACTTACTCGATCAAACCACCTCTCACCACATATTGTCCTCAAACATCTCATTTCCAACACATCCACCCTCCTCTGCACAACCCTATCTATAGCCCACACCTTGCAACAACATAACATTGTTGGAACCACTATTCCTTCAAACATACCCATTTTTGCTTTCCGAGATGATGTTCTCACCTTCCACACATTTTTCAACGCTCCCAGAACTTTCACCCCCTCCCCTACCCTGTGACTCACTTCCGCCTCCATGGTTCAATCCGCTGCCACAGCCACTCCCAGATATCTAAAACACTTCACTTCCTCCAGTTTTTCTCCATTCAAACTTACCTCCCAATTGACTTGTCGCTCAAACCTACTGTACCTAATAACCTTGCTCTTATTCACATTTACTCTCGGCTTTCTTCTTTCACACACTTTACCACATACACACATATCCCTATACACATACAGACATTACATACATACACATGCACATATTCATACTTGCTTGCCTTCATCCATTCCTGTCACCACCCTGCCCAACAGGAAACCAACATCACTGCCACTGCCTCAGTGAGGCAGCACCAGGAAAACAGATAAAAAGGCCAGATTTGTTCACACTCAGTCTCTACCTGTCATGTGTAATGCACCAAAACCACAGCTCCCTATCCACATCCAGGACCCACAGACCTTTCCATGGTTTACCCCAGACGTTTCACATGCCCTGGTTTAGTCCATTGACAACATGGTATAACACATTGTTCCATTTCACTCTATTCCTTGCATGCCTCACACCCTCCTCTATGTTCAGGCCCCGATCACTCAAAATCTTTTTCGCCCAATCCTTCCACCTCCAGTTTGGTCTCCCACTTCTTGTTCCCTCCATCTCTGACACATATATCCTCTTTGTCAACCTTTCCTCACTCATTCTATCCATGTGTCCAAGACATTTCAACGCACCCTTCTCTGCTTTCTCAACCACTCTTTTTTTATTACCACACATCTCGTTTACCTTTTCATTACTTGCTTGATTAAACCACCTCACACCACACATTGTCCTCAAACATTTAATTTCAACACATCCATCCTCCTCTGTACAACCCTATCTATAGCCCATTCCTCGCAAGTATATAACATTGTTGGAACCACTATTCCTTCAGACATACCCATTTTTGCTATCTAAGATAATATTTTCTCCTTCCACATATTCTTCATCGGTGTCGGAACCTAAGCCCCCTCCTCCACCGTATCCTCGCTTAGAGGGAGGAAAACGTGTCCATTAAAGATATTTGTGCCCGAGTTGGACGTTCTCGGTCGACCACCTTGAGGCTTCTCACTGCCGGCAGGGCGCTTTCCCCCAACCAGGTTCTGGCCCCTAAACCACGCTCTGGGAGGCCAAGAAAAACCTCTCAGAAGACAGACAATATCCTACAGCATGAAGTGTTGAAAAACCTATTTATTACGTCCACAGAACTCAAGAAAATGTACCCTGAGCTGCTAGGAAACGTTGCTACCTGCACCATTCGCGAACGCTTGCAGCGTCACCTCCACCTCTCATCATGACACGCAGCAGTTAAGCCACTTGTAACAGCCGGCATGAAGTGCTGTAGACTTCAATTTGCACGAAGATACCAAGACTGGACTCCAGAGAAATGGATGCAGACCTGTTTCTCCGATGAATTGACCTTCAAGACAGTACGTGTGAGTTAAGCACTGCCGCTGAAGCCCAAACTCCAACCGCTACCATCCTAGATACACCGTAAAAGTCGTCAAAAACTTCCTTCAGTGATGGTTTGGGGAATTTTCAGTAGCACCAACGGAGCTGGGGACTTATTTTTTCTCCCTAAAAGCAAGACAATGCGTGCTGCAAATCATTTGGATGTGCTGAAGGATCACGTGCACCATTTCTATGACCTTCATCGGCCCGAAGGCGTGTTTTTGCATGACAAGGCCCCTTGTCATGGCTCAGACCTCGTCAAAGAGTGGCTAGAGGACACAAACATCTAAATGCTTGAGTGGCCAGGAAATTCCCCAGATCTCAACCCGATTGAGAATGCCTGGGCATACATCAAGCATGAGTTATCCCTTATCCAGACGACGCCCATCCCACGCCTAAAAGAGGCGATCACCAAGGTGTGGAAAAATATTAACAAAGATTACTTCAGATCCTTGGCCAGGAGCATGCCAGACCGTCTTGAAGAAGTTAGGAAGCTCAGAGGAGACATCACGAAGTATTAGGATGAATAAAAATACCCTGATTGATAACTTTTTCCCCTATTTCCCATATTTTATGTTCATTTTCATTGTAGGTGTCATTTCTTTCCGCCGACACTGTATGTATATACATGTGTATGTGGGTGGGTTGGGCCATTCTTTCGTCTGTTTCCTTGTGCTGCCTCGCTAATGCGGGAGACAGTGACAAAGCAAAATAAAAAAAAATATATATATGCCCATACACACACATATGCATAATATACATATCAACACAAACATACATATACATACACAGAAATATACACATATACCTATTCATACTTGCTTGCCTTCATCCATCCCTGGTGCTACCCTGCCCCATTGGAAACAGCAATGCTACCCCCCTCTTCAGCAAGGTAGTGCCAGGAAAACAGACAAAAAAAAGGCCAAATTCTTTCATACTCAGTCTCTAGCTGTCATGTGCAAAGCACCGAAACCACATCAGGGTCATGCCTTAACTGAAATAAGGTTAATGAAAGGGGAGAAAAGATGAGAGTATAAACAAATTCAGGAGGATTTGAAAAACGTTTTCTTTAAAATGTACCAGGTCACAGTTACTAGGAGAGTGTGGTCTAGCTAGTGGTTAGGGTATACAAGCAGCTAGCTCCTAAGCAAAAACCAAAGTAATACTAATAAAAGAGGGAAAGTATACCAACACTGCAGCATAAGGCAAGCATGTCAAGTTTTTAAGTTAGTCTGAGAGAGGCTATAAGTTGGATCAACTTCGACTCTGTCAAGTAAAGATACTGAGCCAGAAACCATTCAAGATGTGAGCAGTAATCCATACAAGAAAGGATCTATCCACTGCATTTACAGTGCAACTGTTTGAAAGAAAAGAACTTCTGCATTTGTAAATAGGACTCCCAATTTCTTAGAGGCAGACTTAGCTATTCTGTGCTGTTGGGTTTCCAAGACAAAGTAGATGTTACAGTGATACCAAATATGTTCCTTGAGTTAAGAGGTGAAGTTACAGAATCACCAAAGGAAAGAGGAAAGTTGTGAGAATTTTTGAAAGAGAAATGGGCAAAATCTGGGCCTTGGAGGTATTGAACTTAACCTGGTTTTGTCTAACCCACTAAGATATCCCATCCAAGTCAAAGTTTATTGAGGAAATTAAGATGAGACATATGTTGAGATGTGTAGGAGATTGAGGGAGAGAAGATGGAGCAGAATTGAAGGATGTGGATGCATGCATTGTTGAGGCAACAGTGTAAAAGTGCACTTGGTTATCTGTGGAAGTTCTGAAAAATAAGGAGAAAAAATGTACGACATATGAAAGAACCTTGATGGAAAAAGAGGGACAGGTTGATCCATCAACAACCATGGAGATAGGTGAGTCACAGAGGAAGCTAGATATAATGGAACAAAGTAAGGGAGGGAAACCAAAAGAGGAGCTTAGAAAAATGTCGTACTCTGACAAAAGCTTTGAATATATCAAGAGCAACTACATGGGATTTCTGAAAATCTCTCAGGGATACTGACAAGACATTTCAAGGATAGGAAAGAATATCAGTCGATCTTGCCTTATGGACACCATACTGATGGTCTGAGAGAAGACTGTGCGACTCAAGACGTCTGAGGAAATGGGAATTGATGAGAAATCTAAAGACTTTGGAAAAAGCATATGTCAAAGAAACATAATGATAGTTACAGGGGTTAGAACAGTCACCCTTCTTAAGAATGGCATGTACCAATGCAAGCTTCCAAGAAAAAGGGAACGCTTTGATTTTAAACAAAAACAAAACAGATGAGTAAGTACAGGTGCAAATTCAGAGGCACACTCAGTACAGAGGGCTGGATGCCATCAAGACCATAAGCCATGCTTGTCTAAAGAGAGAAATGCCCTTTGTACAGTTCAAAAAAAAAAAAAGAGATTAAGGAAAGGGGCATAGGATTGGTAATAAGAGCATCAGGGGGTGAAGGAATGTTAGAGTCATCCAAGGTAGAGTTAGAAGAGAAATGGGAACCAACAAGAGTTACTTTGTTTACATGAGAGACGGATACAGTACCATCAGAATGGAAAGAGAAGGAAAGGTAGAGTGACAGAAGCTGTTTGCAATGCCCTTAGTTAAAGACAAGAAAGACTTAAAGCAGATGATAAGAAGAGGGTATCACTCTTCTTTGAATACATGAGTGCTTTGCCTCATGGATAATGTGCTTACTATGATTGTGGGTAGCGATAATTGCTGAATGGGAGTTGAAGAAAGACGAGTTTTTTCAAGCCCAATATGCCTGATCCCTTGCTTGAATAAAAATAACTGTACTATTTCATGCAACTCTAGCTTAATCAATAGATGCAATATCAGTCCACACTTTTCCATCTCCTTTCACTTTACTTTGTAACTCAGGGAGTAAAATCATTTCCTTGTGACATCATCTCAAGAGCCATTCGAAAGATTTTCCTGGTCAAATTCACTGGCACTGTCAAATGTATAAATTCTTAATTTCCTTTATTTCTCTAAAATGCATTATCATTTCAGAGATTCATCAATGATCTATGTCATAGAGTAACTAGACCAACCTGGCCGAGGCAGTAATTTATGTATAGTTTTCAAATGTTGCAAGTTATTAACATTTTTTTGTGCAGCACACACCCATGCATCTTACTTCCAAGAGTTATGTTGGATCTCTTATGATCAAAACCATGTTTAACATCTACCAGAGATATTCACTAATAGGCTGGGTTAAGCACACATGGCTGTATGGAAGTTGAAAAAAATTACTGAATGAACACACTAGAGAGGGACAAAGCCGTACCTTCTACCTCTCTGCTATACAGGTAACCAACATCAGGATTTTCCCAATGCTAATCACAGTATTGTCATAAGATGCTGTGCAATCCATTAAGTAAATTTTAGAGGTGGTATTTCATTATACTGCTAATCCATGGTGAACAAGATATACTGCATTCCCATGAATGGATTGTGTATAAAATCAGATAAGTTCAAGTGAATGTAGGTTTGCGGCAGGGGTGTGTGATGTCTCCATGGTTGTTTAATTTGTTTATGGATGGGGTTGTTAGGGAGGTAAATGCAAGAGTTTTGGAAAGAGGGGCAAGTATGAAGTCTGTTGGGGATGAGAGAGCTTGGGAAGTGAGTCAGTTGTTGTTCGCTGATGATACAGCGCTGGTGGCTGATTCATGTGAGAAACTGCAGAAGCTGGTGACTGAGTTTGGTAAAGTGTGTGGAAGAAGAAAGTTAAGAGTAAATGTGAATAAGAGCAAGGTTATTAGGTACAGTAGGGTTGAGGGTCAAGTCAATTGGGAGGTGAGTTTGAATGGAGAAAAACTGGAGGAAGTGAAGTGTTTTAGATATCTGGGAGTGGATCTGGCAGCGGATGGAACCATGGAAGCGGAAGTGGATCATAGGGTGGGGGAGGGGGCGAAAATTCTGGGGGCCTTGAAGAATGTGTGGAAGTCGAGAACATTATCTCGGAAAGCAAAAATGGGTATGTTTGAAGGAATAGTGGTTCCAACAATGTTGTATGGTTGCGAGGCGTGGGCTATGGATAGAGTTGTGCGCAGGAGGATGGATGTGCTGGAAATGAGATGTTTGAGGACAATGTGTGGTGTGAGGTGGTTTGATCGAGTGAGTAACGTAAGGGTAAGAGAGATGTGTGGAAATAAAAAGAGCGTGGTTGAGAGAGCAGAAGAGGGTGTTTTGAAGTGGTTTGGGCACATGGAGAGAATGAGTGAGGAAAGATTGACCAAGAGGATATATGTGTCGGAGGTGGAGGGAACGAGGAGAAGAGGGAAACCAAATTGGAGGTGGAGAGAGGGAGTGAAAAAGATTTTGTGTGATCGGGGCCTGAACATGCAGGAGGGTGAAAGGAGGGCAAGGAATAGAGTGAATTGGAGCGATGTGGTATACCAGGGTTGACGTGCTGTCAGTGAATTGAATCAAGGCATGTGAAGCGTCTGGGGTAAACCATGGAAAGCTGTGTAGGTATGTATATTTGCATGTGTGGACGTATGTATATACATGTGTATGGGGTGGGATGGGCCATTTCTTTCGTCTGTTTCCTTGCGCTACCTCGCAAACGCGGGAGACAGCGACAAAGTATAATAAAATATAATGAATAAAGTTCAATCCTCATTCATTGCAAACTATCAGGAGTTATTCTAATCATATGTGTTCCTGTCTCAACAAAACCGAATCCAGGACTGAGACAAACCTGCATGAAAGTCCCACATCAATATTTGATAATAAGTCTCTGCTCAGGATATGTGTAATGTGACTTTACTTGCTTGTCATCTCACTAAGGATAATCTAACTCTTCATCCTTTTCGTTATCTCACAAGGTTAGGTTTAACCATCCATCTCACTAAATTTGCAGTCTGGATGTGCCAAGAGAGAGTTCAATATCTTGCTTAAACAGCACAAGCTAGGAGCATTTGCATGGAATCAACCTTTCATGAAATTATGGATGGGTCTGTACTATTTGTATGACCAGAAGACTGGCAGCTGATCTCCTACTCTAAAAGTCTTCATCTAATGGATTTCTCCATTTTTAACACATGCCAAAAGGAAATTAACAAAATACTCAAGGCTCAATTGTGCTCAGCCCTACTTTCCTCTTGAAAATCCAATGACTTACCCAATGTCAACTTGCTATCGATCACCGATAATTTATAGGATGCTAAAATCAAGTTAAAAGCAATCTGACTCCTCAGCTCTCCCAAGCTGACTTCAACTTGACCCACTCACCATATGCCACAATGTTGCTTCACTTTCCCTCTTCTATAGGTATTACTTTGGTCTTTGCTCACAAGAGCTGGCTGCTTGTGTTCCTCACCACTAACCAGACCATGCAATACTCAGCAAGATGCTGTCACATGATTACTGTGTGGCTGTTGGCAACTTAAGGGTAATTGTTTCCTTCCCTGTACCTTGAAGTTCTGGAATGCTCTACCCTCTCATGTTTTTCCCAATATTTATGACCTCGCACATTTTAAAAGACAGGCTTTTCACTTACTCTAAAATTCATTAACACTTTCCTTCATCTCTTCTTTTTAGTTTTCATTAACCTCTCCATACTTCAATTAAGGCCCAGCCTTGATGTGGACTTAGGTTCATGACGGGAGCCTCCATCTTTTTTTTTCACACCAAGTAAATGACTTGCTAAAACTGCTTAACTGGTACCACATCACTTTAGCTCTGACAAGGGAATCCTTATGTCTGACTCACCTTATCTCAATTCAATATATGCTGCAGCCATGCATCAAACCCATTTCTGCTCCTGCATACCATTTGCCTCATGCACTGAGACCATGTGAGAAAAATATGTTGCAGCAAAGATGTATTCAGTCCTCCATGTTCCCACAGAATGCCTACCTCATCACTGCTCCCTAAATGGACTCTAATTTGTGACCCATGATAGATTATCAAGCATTCAAATGAGTCACCATACTTGAGAGATTTCCTTAAACAGTCCTGATTGACTTATTCTATAGCATGATCAAAAACAAGATTTTTCCAACATGACCTCCACAGCTTCTGGCAAAGTTCATTTGATCCCAAGAGTCTGCCTCTAATCACTTTCAGCATGCCTTTGCTCAAGTCATAATACTTTCTTATGGGTTATGACTAACACACTCAGGTAGCTTAATTTTCAATAAAAAAGTAAGAAGTACTATTGTAAGCGTGGAATCCAAGTTTCACTATAATACAGAACCACCAATTGGGGAAGCATGAGAGTAATTTCAGGTACTGCATGCATTCATCTGTCCCATGTGGACAGGAATGGAGTCAATGAAAATACACAGAAGAAACATAAGTGAAAGCTTCTTTCCAACTGCACACCTGACTGCTCATTCTTATTTGCTATCTGCATCAGTGCAACAATATTTCTAACTGCCTTAACAGATTAGATACACTATCGTTCATGATGTTCATTAAAATCTATCATTTATCTAGAACTTTTATCATTCATTCACACATTTTTTGTAAAGAAACTGTCTCTCTTCCATATTCATTAGTGGTCATTTTTCACCCCCCCAAGTGATTTATGAGAAGGACTTTTACTACACTGATTCATGAGTTTCTTCAGCACCTATGGTTTCTGGTAGTAAAAGTAGGAAGCAGGAATTTTTAAGCTTTTGAGTTCAAATCACTTTGGAGAAATACAGAATAAGATTGCTTTTTTCTTTTGTTTTTGAGTGACTATAAAAGCAACACATGTAGCAGTAGAAAAGGTGGGATTAATGAGCACCAAAATGAGGGTTATGAATGCGAGAGAGTGAGGCAATAAAGGTTAAGTGTGCAAAGGTATGTAATGTTTATAGCACAAGAAATACCCATTCAAGGATCATATCATTATATTCCAAGATGTATCATGTACAGAATCTATATCATTAGCATATGAATGAAACAATATGGTATAAAAGACTGACTAAGATTTTACTTACCTGCCTTGGGAGGCATATTGGATCACTAAATTGTGCAAAGTGCGTAGACGGGCAGGAATTTCATAACCAGCATTCACCTGCTGAGCGAACTGGGACGGCGGAGTTGGGGACATAGCTGCTGCAAAACATAAATTCTTGAACTCAAAAACTGATGGTATATAACAAAAATGAAAGAAAACAATTCCACAATTACAATGAACATAAATGCTTCTCTCTATTTATCTGCATCTCTATGCCCGCTCCCTTCAGAAACTCCCTAAAAGGAATATCCAAAGCAAAAGCGTTTCCATAACTGGGGAACTCCAGTGTTGCTTCTTAGCCTTTGGTGCCCCATTCTTAACAGGCCACTGGCAGAGGACAACTCTGGCACAGTGTTTCCAGAGGCTCCCTGCCAACTACTACTACCTAATGTGTCTACCTAACTTTCCTGCCAAATGTTCCAACCTACTACTTCTTACAAATGTTCCCATCTTATGTTCCTACTATTACCTAATGTTTATAACTAATGCTTCTGTCTAATGTTTCTACCTACCACTACTGTCTACCACTCTTACCATTTAGCTGAAAGGCTGGGATAGTGAATAGTTCTCACCATAGGAAAATCTAGAGTTATGAAGAATGAGTTTTGTGAATTTGAGTTCTGTGAACTAAGTGTTGTTAAGCATTATGTGTAACAAGGAAAGATTGTATGTTTGTGGACAGAATACCAACAGTCCACATGTGGGTGAGGCAGCAAGAAAAGATAGCTACCTGAGTCAGAAGAGTGCTTTGAAAAACATTGAAGAGCTGACTCCCTAGGCAGGTACAGTGTCACCAGTACCATATCTCCCTGGTTGGTAGTTACCTTGCATCCATACAACACTGTCAGGACTACTATACCTTAAAACGTGTCGATCTTCACTCTTCCAAACATTCATCCCCCACTATATGACTCACCTCAGCTCCCATGGTTCCATTCACTACTATGCTCACACCCAGCTATCAAAAACACATTATTTCCTTCAACTGTTCTCCATTCAAACTCACATCCCAACTAACCTCTTTCTCTTCAATGCTAATAATCTTGATTTTATTTACATTTAGTTTCAACTTTCTCCTTTAAGCACTCTCTCAAACTCAGACACCAGCTTCTGTAGTTTCAGACTTGAATAAGCCATCAGTGCCACATCATCAGCAAAACAACAAAACAGGCCTATCCATCCCCAACAGACTGTATACTTGCCCCTTTCTCCATACCCATGCAATCATCTCCTTCACTCCATCCATAAACAAATTAAAGAAGCATAATGACACACGTCCAAGCAGCAGACCAACCTTCATCTGGAGCACTAACTCTCCTTTCTCCCTTCTCACACACATGCCTTACACTCTTGATAAGAATTCCTCACTTCTTCAAAGCTTTCCTTCCACACCATATAGCAGCAACACCTTCCAGAAAGCATCTTCATCAACCCTATCATAATCTTTATCCAGATCCATAAATGCCACACACAAATCCTTATGTTTCTCCAAGTATTTCTCTCATTCTTCAAAGCCAATACCTGATCCACATACCCTAAAACACTCCTAACACCACAGTCTCCCACCCCAACCTCTGCATGCTCTATACATGCCACCACCCTTTCTATCATCACCCTCCCATGCAACTTATCAGGTACACTTAACCTTTTAACCTATGTCATTCAAACACAGCCTTTTGCTCCCCTTCCCCTCATACAATGGCACTCACAGACAACTCACCATCATTCATACAATTAAAGAGATAATCTTAGTTAACCAATCAACAATACAATCACCTACATCCTTAAGAAATTCATCTACAATTCTATCCATTTCAGCTGCCTTTCTGCTCTTCATTGCAACCAAGGATTTTACCACCTTTTCCCTTTCACTGAACCATTTGCTTTGACTTTCTCAATCTTCATACCTACAAGACTCACACACCCAATACCAGACTCCCTATCATCAAACACATTCAACAATCCTTCACTGTAGTTACTCTATATACTCTACTCATCTCTGCATATCAACACTTCCCCAGCTGCCCCCTTCCAATGTTCATATCTATTTTCTCACAATATCAACCTCATTCCAGAAATTTTTCTTGTTCTCCCGGAAGTTTGCTGCTACTTACTCACACCAATTCCCTGTTACCCTCTTTTTCAGACCAAGCAATTTCCTGTTGGCCTTCTGCCACTTTCTCTTGTTATCTCTCTATCACTCTCATCATTCCCTTCTGGTAATTACACATAAACACTTTTTTCCAAAAGCAAATTAACTTTGTCATCTCACCACACACTACCCTTTCTTACATGCCCACTTCCCACCTTCCAAGTGATGCATACTTATTTCGCACATGGCAACACCACTTCCCTAAATACCCCCAATCCTCATCTCCTTCCTTTGCTTCATTTACTCACACCTTTTGCCTTTCTACGCAATCTTTCCAGGTATCTCTTCACACATGCCTCTTTTCCACGCTCACTTACTTCCACCACCCTCTTCTAACTTATATAATTTCCTCTTTCCTGATAGCCCCTAGAAATCTTCAACCTTGCCTCAACCAGATAATGATCAGACATCCCACAAGCTGACCCTCCCAGTACATTCACATTCAAAAGTCTCTATTCTGCACACTTATCAATTAATAAATTATCCAATAATGTATCTTTATATACTAGTGCCTCTTTTTAAACGAGATATTCCCTATCATCAGTTCTTTCAGAACACATTGGTTCTCAGTGAATGTTGGTTTGCAGTAGGAGTGTGTGATGTCCCCATGGTTGTTGAATTTGTTTATGGATGGGGTGGTTAGGGATGTAAATGCAAGAGTTTTGGAGAGAGGGGTGAGTATGCAGTCTGCAGTGGATGAGAAGGCTTAGGAAAAGAGTCAGTTGTTGTTCACTGATGATACAGCTCTGGTGGCTGATTCAAGTGAGAAACTGCAGAGGCTGGTGACTGAGTTTGGAAATGTGTGAAAGGAGAAAGTTGAGAGTAAATGAGATTAAGAACAACGTTATTAGGTTCAGTAGGGGTGTGGGCCAAGTTAATTAGGATGTAAGTTTGAATGGAGAAAAATTGGAGGAATTGAAGCATTTTTGATATCTGGGAATGGGCTTAGCAGCAGATGGGACCATGGAAGTCAAGCACAACAAACTGTTTAGGCTTCAACAACAGAGTGAACAATGGTTTAGATAAAAGATATGCATGGGAGGATTGTGTGTCCTTAGACTGCCAAAAGGCATCTAACATCATCCCACAACATATCTTAGTAAAAGTACTGGATTTTGGAGCAAAAATAAGAGAAAGATTCTTCCAACCTCACTAAGGCAGGAAATAGTGAACAGGGATGAAAGAAAAATGTTAGTGATGAGCCAGGAGTGAAATCACACTTGGATATATTTGCAAATAAAGTTAAAATCCTGAACGCTATAAATAATAACAGGATTACATCCTAAATACAGACTTGGATAAGCTCCAAATTTGGTCTTAAGATTCATTCATGAAGTTCAAAGTACGAAAAAACAGGACACAGTGAAAGGAGGCCTAATTATGACAAGTAATCATCCAGTTAACAAAGTACAAGAGATAAAGTTGAGAGTAAATGTGAATAAAAATAGGATAATGAGATACAGCATGGCAATGAAACAAGAGGGCCAGATGAAAGTTACCTATTTTGGGTACCTACCTACCTGCAAATACCTACAAGATTTTGCCATGATGGCAGTGCTAGCATATGGCACTCACCACTTGTATGAAGATCATTACTTTTTACCATTTCTCTTCATCCCATCACAAATCCTATCTGTTGTATAATGCCATTATCTTTTTTTTTTAGCAACAACTCTACTGGTGTAGCTATCTATTCTAGGTTAAGCTGGTATAACATGGTCAGTCATGAGTCTAGTCTTGCGAATGTTTAAGTAATTTCTCCATAGATATTTCTTTAATCACCAAGTACTGCACTAAACAATCTCTCCAACTTACTTGCCGGGCAATAATGCATCTATGTCTTGGGCCTTTATGGTATGTTTCCAAGAATTACTCTCAACTTATGATTCTGTATCTTCCTTGGCTGATTGTTCAACAGTTTAAAACAATGGTTTTTATTCCTTGTTTGATGCCAGGCATGCATTCTCATATATCACTCCATCACACCTTTGAGACTGTAAAGCTTTAACTTTTTTAATCTTTCATGGTAGTTCATACATTTCACCCATTCACTTCACATGTAAAATGTATCTGCATCTTATCTATGATGTTTCACTGAACATGTCTTAACAGTGATTGTGTACAATCACCTATTTGTGCTGTATTTGGGTGTGTGTGTGTGTGTGTGTGTGTGTGTGTGTGTGTGCTTTACACTCACGAGTCCTCATCTCCAGAACACTCTATACTTTCAAGATCTAAAATTTTTGCATTCTCTTTGTTATCTTCTTCCATTCAAATATATGTACCTCTTTATATCTTATAAACAAATTTTTTCTTAAATGCGCATCTTGTTGCAAATGTTCTCAAAATTCCACTCATTATTTGCCTTGAAAGCACCATCTTTTCATATATTCCTTAAATTCAAGTTTTACAGCTGTAACAATTCCTACTAAGAAAGTGGTAAAACAGAATGAAATGCTCTATTATTCATTTCATCATATTTCTACTCATAACATTAAATTCTTATCAGTGCATCTGCAAATAATATTCAGATCTGTAGTTTTTCTTGAGCTTCCACTCACTCCACTGCTTTACTTATGTCATCCACAAAACATAAGACTACAGTTTGTCTTACTTCGTTATCTATGTGTGACATCATGATTACATAGATATTTCAGACAGAACCATACCTTGCAATAATCCCAACAGTACATCTTGCTCAGATGTGCTTCCATTTGTACCTTCTTTGAACTTACTGTTGTTTAGAAATTCTATGATTCATTTTCCCTATTCATTCTTCAATGTTGCATTGAGCTACTTTCTTTGGTAACAAGTCATGGTTTGTTTTACCAAATGCTTTTGCAAAATCAAGAAAGTGTCTAATGTTAACCCATGCATCAATGTATTATTTTTCATCATAATGAATTTGTAGCTGTCTTTGAATATTTTTACAAGAACAAATCCATGCTGTCCTTTATCTGTGAGTCTGTTTGAAATGGGATGTTCCAGTATATGATTCTATTAATCTCAAAAATACTTCAATTATATGTGAAGTTAGGCTGATGGGTCGGTATTGTTTTGGCATGTACCAAATTCAGTTCCAATGCTGAGAGGGGAAAACATTTTGCAACACTTGGATATTTGAGTTGAAGATATACTTAGATATGTCCATCTTCTTGAAACAGCAAGTCTCAATACCATGTCCCTTTTCAGCACTCCAAAACCTTTCCACTATTCCTATTCCCCTCATTTAATACCCTATGGTCCCTAATCATACCCTCAACTACTGCACTACTCACGGTGAAAAGATACTACTTTTTTCATACAGGATTGTGATTTCCTGCCTTTGTATGGAAGCACCAAGAACAGATGAAAATGGCCTCATTCATTCATATCCACACACTAGCAGTCATGTATAATGCACTAAAACAAAACCATAGCCCCTTTCAAAACCAGTCCCCATACACCTTTCCATGGTCTCTCCTAACTGTTTCATATGCCCTACTTCTATCCTGTGACAGCATGTTGCCAACAGTATACTGCATCGCTCCAATTCACTTTATCCAATGCACACTTTTCACCCTCCTGGATATTTAGGCTCTGAGCAATCAAAATCTTATACATTTCATACTCTAATCTCCAACTCATTCTCTTCCTTCTTCTTGTTCCTCCACTTCTCACACATACACATTTTTCTATGTAATCTCATCTAGGCCCAGACAGGAGCATGAAAGTAACATGTACAGAGGATAGCATCCAGTTACAAAATACAATTTTTTTAGCATTAACAAAATTGACCAAAAGGGCAGCAAGTACCGATTTTAAGAAATTGCATTGTACATAAAAGTCTCAAAGACAGGACAGCAGCAAATTTTAACTCCATACTGCTAAAAAAAAAAAAAAAAAAAGGCATATACATGGCTTCACACAAAAACATCTTACAGTTTTAATGTTCAACATTTTTGGATGTAACCCCACATAATAGTTTCTCCCAATGTCAAAGTACTATCTTACATCAGTGAAGACCAAGGCTATCATGTCCTACATCAAGATCAAGCATACAAGATACTTTTAAGAACAAGATCAACTTTAATATCTAATATAGTGATATGACCATGCTAAAGCTCAAACACCCTAAAAATCATGATAATGCCCATTCCTGAAAGACTAAACATCATTAAGTAACTTGTAGAGAAAACTTTACTGGATTAGTATAATCACAAAAATTTTACTGGACTTACATAAACAATAAACTTTAACTTGTATCAAACACAATAGTTATCCATAGTAAGTGGTTATATTACTACAGCTGCAGAGAGGTTTACTCTTATCAAAGTCATGCAATGCAGTGTTTATGAGAACTGCGGGATGATGGGTTTATACATAATTTATCATGCAATAACTAGCAGCACATACAAAGGCAAAATCAAAAACTCTACAACCTCATTATAAACCTCATTCTAAAATAACATGAACTTTACCCATGGTCAAAGAGAATCAATGCTTACAAACAATAGCAAATCTAAACAAAAAATATTCAAAAGCTAACAAAAATACCTAATACATTATTATTGTCCTCAAAGCATCAAAATACATAAAAGGAAAAAAAAAGACATGCAAAGGGCAGAGGCAAGCGTACACAACACTTACCTAATGATGCTTGAGAACCAAAATCTCCGCTTCTCTTTAAACCTAAGGAAAAGAAAGTGGAAAAAGTGTGCCAGCTCCAAGTGAGCAAGAGATAAGAGGAGTGTTTGGCAACTCTCCAAACGAAAAACAAATAATAGTCATAAAAGTAGACATGACTGTAATAATGTGGAAAATATTCTTGTACGGTTCACTGTATGGATGTATTAAGTTTTAACACAAAAAAATCAGCAAGAGAAAATTAGAAGCATAAACAACTGATTCATGATACAATCAGCTTTAGGCAACATTTAAAATATACTGCTCATTACATAAGAAGTTTTCATTTCTAAAGTTACTGTACAAATACTTTATCACTTATCAAAATGGCATATACTTATTTCTATATCATACACGAACCTGAAACCTATAATCTAACTTGGCTTCTATGTGTGAATGTGGGTTTATAAATCTGTTTGTGCATATGAAAGTCGGAGCATCCATAATCTCTAAAACTGACTCAAGCCTAGTTGACCTTACAAAAGTAATAACAATGAAAAAGAGAATAGAGACCATATGCTTTAACTGAGCACACTTCATCTGTAATGAAAAGGTAAACAATTTACTTTTCAAGTATCTACAGTAATGAACAAAGAATATTTCAGTAAATATTACTAGGTGTCACTGTATCTAAAGAACTAGACCAAGTTTTAAGGCTTTACATGCGACAATTTTTTTTTTCTAATGCAAGATCACCATATCCCATCCCATATTAGTGAGGTACTGCCAAGAACAAAGAAATGGCCTCATTCACTCTCTCTTGCAGTCATATATAATGCACCAAATCCAGACCCTCTTTGCAAGACCAGGCACCACAGTTCTTTCCAAGGTCTCTCCTGATTGTTTCATGTGCCCTGACTCAGTTCACCAACAGCAAATCATCCATGTATACCACAATGCTCCAAATGGCTTTCTCCCCTACTGCCTCTGCATCCTCTTGCACCTCAAGGCCAAGAGCTTTCCAAGCACCTTTCACTCAAACCTTCCACCTTCTCCTTGGTTCCCCCTTTTCCCTGTTCCCTCAGTTCCTGGCATGTGTATCCTCTAAGTTGCCCTCTCCTCACTCAGCCTTTCTAGATGTCCAAACCATTGAAGCACCCTCTTCAGATCTCTCTAACAAACTCCTCTTACTACCACATTATACTCTTAACCTTACCTCTTACTACCACATTATACTCTTACCCTATCATTTCCTATTCAAACAGCCCTCCTAATACCACCTACTGTCCTCAAACATTTCATTTCCAACACATCCACCCTCTTCTTTACATTTTTGTCTAAGGCCCTCTCCTCACATCTATAAATCACTGATGGGACTAACAAACACCAAGCACAGCCATCTTTGTCCTTAAAGACAGTGGTCTCTCTTTTGAAACAGTGCTCATGCTGCCCCCCCCCCCCTACCCTAGAAATCATTTCAGCTCCTAAGGTTCTAACTGCTGCCACATCCTCTCCCAGGTATCTAAAATGCTCCACTTCCTTCAAAGTTCTCTTCATTCAAACACATTACAAACATCTCTCTTAATTACAACAATAACCTTGCTTTTATCCATGTTTACTCTCAATTTCCTCCTTTCTCACACTCTCCCAAACCGTTCTACGAGTTCACATGTACTTGAGAACTTCTTCAAGTTGAAATTTCTAAACATTTTATTACAGTTTTTGCATTAAATCTCATCTTTATCAGTCATACACTAAAAATCAGATGTTCTGTCTTATGCTGTGATTATCAAAATCTTACTTCCTGGTGGGAGGTGGACAGGTGAGAACAGGTGATAAGTGGTGAGAAAAGGAAGTTGCTAGTGAAAGAAAAAAAAAGAGGTGTATGGATGTTATCTGCATTGCAAGTGATTGGTACATGTACAAGAGAAAGTGGCATGAGGTCAAGAAAAAAAAAGTGGTTGAAAAAGACAATAAATGGAAGCTTGGGTGAGAGTTTCAGCAAACCTCAAGGGAATAGGAATTGTTCTGGAAGAAGGTTAATAGTGAGAAAAACAAGAGAACAAGTGTAAACATCACCGAAAGAGGCAATTGGAGAAGGGGTAAAAAGCAGACATGAAGTGAAGACAGACTGAATATTTTGATGAACTTCGACATTTTCAATGATAGTATGGCAGATGTAGATGTTTTGGAAGGAGAGATATGCAAAGTGAAAGAGTAATAGAAAATGAATTTATGAAGAGAAGAGGTGGAGAGAGCCTTGCATAGCAGGAAGAGTGGCAAATCAGCAGGAATGGATGAAAATGTAGATGAATTTCATAAGAAAGGGGATGACTCTGTTGTTGATTAGTTAAGAATTTTAATGTATGAATGGCCTATGGTGAAGTGCCTGAAGACTGGTGAAGTGCCTGTATAGTACCACATTATAAAGGGAAAGGGTAAAAACCTGAATGTTCAAATTTGAGAAACAAAAGTTTATTAAGTGTACCTGATATCTTGCATGGGGAGGTGGCAATTGGAAAGGCAGTGGCATGCACCAAGTGAGAATGTGTTCATCAGGTGTTTGATTAAAGATGTGTGAGAAAAATACTTCATCAGACAAGACTTGTAAGTGGCATTTGTAGATTTGGAGAAAGTGTATGACAAGACTTGACAGAAATGCTCTCTGGTACATGTTGTGACAATACTGAGTGGTACAAAAGCTGCCACAAGCAAAGAAAAGTTCTTATCCAAAAATGAAAAGCATGTGTGCGAGTAAGAAGAGGGGAGGGTAAATGGTTCTACATGAAGGTGGGTCTGTGGACGAGTTGTGTGATGCCATGGCTATTCAATTTGCTTATGCATGAGGTGTTTAGGGAGGTGTACACAAAGGTCTTGGACTGAGGAACAGGTATGCAGTTCTGTTAGGGGGTGGAAATTGGGGTAGGGGGCCTGGGAGGCGAGTCATTTATTGTTTGCTGATGACACGGTGGTGGTAATAACTGTGTGTGAAAAGCTGCAGGAGCTGGTGTCTGAGTTTGGGAGTGTGTGTGACAGGAGCAAGTTAGGAGTACATGTAAATAAAAGCAAAGCTATAAGGTTTTGTAGTGAAAAGAGAGGTTGTTTGAGTGTGAGTTTGACGAGGAGATCTTGGAGGAAGTGGAGAGTTTTGGATATCTGGTAGATGTGGCAGCAAAAGGAATGATGATAACTAAATTGAGCCATAGGGTGGGTCAGGGAGCAAAGGTCTTAAGAGCATTTAGGAATATTTGGAGAGAGAAGTAAATGTCAGTCTTCAAAGGGCAAACATGGGTATGTTTGATGGTAAATCAGTCCTGTTAGTGTTATGTGGCTGCAAAGCTTGGGCCTTAGACAAAAATGTAAAGGACATGGTGAAGATGTTGGAAATGCAATTCTTGATGACAATATGTGGTGTGACAAAGGTATATACAAAAAAGTAACGATACAGTATGATAGTGAAGTTGTAAGAAGAGTATGAACGGAGAGAACTGAAGAGGGTGTGCTAAAATATGTTGGGCATATAGATAAGAAGAGTGAGAAAAGGATGACTCAGAGGGTATACTTGTCAGAAGTGAAAGAAACAAGGAAAAGAAGTAAATGAAGTAGAGGATGAAGGATAGAGTGAAAGAAGCACCAAGGGTTACAGGACTGAACATGCTGAAGGGTATAAGATGTATAAGGGACATAGCAAACTGCAGTGATGTGGTTTACAGGGGATGTCATGTTATCAACAGGCTTAAACAGGGCATCTCAAGCAAAGGGGGAAACCATGGAAAGTATGCGGGTGCTAGTTGTGAATTAGGGGATCTCATTTCAATGAATCATTCATGACCGCTAGAGAGAGGATGTGTGCAAATAAGGTCATTTCTTCATCTATTCCTGGCATTATCTCACTAATGTTAGAGATGATAAACACGAAGAAAGAGATGAAAGAATGGCGTAAACCACCCACATACACATGTATATACATAAAGGCCGAAACATGCACATACACGTACCTATACCTTTCAACATTTATTTATTTATTTATTTATTATACTTTGTCGCTGTCTCCCGCGTTTGCGAGGTAGCGCAAGGAAACAGACGAAAGAAATGGCCCAACCCCCCCCCCATATACATGTATATACATACGTCCACACACGCAAATATACATACCTACACAGCTTTCCATGGTTTACCCCAGACGCTTCACATGCCTTGATTCAATCCACTGACAGCACGTCAACCCCGGTATACCACATCGCTCCAATTCACTCTATTCCTTGCCCTCCTTTCACCCTCCTGCATGTTCAGGCCCCGATCACACAAAATCTTTTTCACTCCATCTTTCCATCTCCAATTTGGTCTCCCTCTTCTCCTCGTTCCCTCCACCTCCGACACATATATCCTCTTGGTCAATCTTTCCTCACTCATTCTCTCCATGTGCCCAAACCACTTCAAAACACCCTCTTCTGCTCTCTCAACCACGCTCTTTTTATTTCCACACATCTCTCTTACCCTTACGTTACTCACTCGATCAAACCACCTCACACCACACATTGTCCTCAAACATCTCATTTCCAGCACATCCATCCTCCTGCGCACAACTCTATCCATAGCCCACGCCTCGCAACCATACAACATTGTTGGAACCACTATTCCTTCAAACATACCCATTTTTGCTTTCCGAGATAATGTTCTCGACTTCAAACATTCTTCAAGGCCCCTAGAATTTTCGCCCCCTCCCCCACCCTATGATCCACTTCCGCTTCCATGGTTCCATCCGCTGCCAGATCCACTCCCAGATATCTAAAACACTTCACTTCCTCCAGTTTTTCTCCATTCAAACTCACCTCCCAATTGACTTGACCCTCAACCCTATTGTACCTAATAACCTTGCTCTTATTCACATTTACTCTTAACTTTCTTCTTCCACACACTTTACCAAACTCAGTCACCAGCTTCTGCAGTTTCTCACATGAATCAGCCACCAGCGCTGTATCATCAGCGAACAACAACTGACTCACTTCCCAAGCTCTCTCATCCCCAACAGACTTCATACTTGCCCCTCTTTCCAAAACTCCTGCATTTACCTCCCTAACAACCCCATCCATAAACAAATTAAACAACCATGGAGACATCACACACCCCTGCCGCAAACCTACATTCACTGAGAACCAATCACTTTCCTCTCTTCCTACACGTACACATGCCTTACATCCTTGATAAAAACTTTTCACTGCTTCTAACAACTTTCCTCCCACACCATATATTCTTAATACCTTCCACAGAGCATCTCTATCAACTCTATCATATGCCTTCTCCAGATCCATAAATGCTACATACAAATCCATTTGCTTTTCTAAGTATTTCTCACATACATTCTTCAACATATACATACATATACATATACATACACAGACATATGCACATATACACATGTACTCATCCACACTTGCTGCGTTCATCCACTCCCACTGCCACACTACCACACATGAAATAGCACCCCCCTCCCCCATGCGCACACGGGGTAGCACTAGGAAAAGACAACAAAGACCACATTCGTTCACACTCAGTCTCTAGCTGTCATGTACAATGCACCAAAACCACAGCTCCCTTTCTACATCCAGATCCCACAAAACTTTCCATGGTTTACCCAAGATGCTTCACATGCCCTGGTTCAATCCACTGACAGCACGTCAACCCCATTATACCACATCGTTCCAATTCTCCCTATTCCTAGCATGCCTTTCACCCTCCTGTATGTTCAGGCCTCGATCGCTCAAAATCTTTTTCACTCCATTCTTCCACCTCCAGGTGTTTGCTTTGAAGAATGTACGTGAGAAATACTTAGAAAAACAGATGGATCTGGAGAAGGCATATAATTGAGTTGATAGAGATGCTTTGTGGAAGGTATTAAAAGTATATGGTGTAGGAGGTAAGATGCTAGAAACGGTGAAAAGTTTTTATCAAGGATGTAAAGCATATGTACGAGTAGGAATGCTGTTTTGCACAATATTTCTTACTTTATATTGTATTTTTGTTATAGATTTTTATGTAGCATTCTCTTATATCATTTAAGAATCTAGATGGAGAGGAAATAGTAGTAAGATTATCAACGCATTTGTTGTCTTTTTATAAAATTATTACATGTAGTTGTTATCAGTTATTAACAACTTTGAATCTCACTTTAACTGTTTCTGTACTTGTAGTCTTTATGGTATCTGTGGTATATTTAAGGAAGGAGTTTTGACAAGTTCATGTTAACATTATCTTTTTTGTTTTGATAAGATTACAAATCAGACTGTCAAAGTAATGCTTAAATTTCTTTATATATGTATTTAAATATTTTTCTTTTTGCCGCTGTCTCCCGCATTTGCGAGGTAGCGCAAGGAAACAGACGAAAGAAATGGCCCAACCCACCCCCATACACATGTATATACATACGTCCACACACGCAAATATACATACCTACACAGCTTTCCATGGTTTACCCCAGACACTTCAAATGCCCTGATTCAATCCACTGACAGCACGTCAACCCCGGTATACCACATCAATCCAATTCACTCTATTCCTTGCCCTCCTTTCACCCTCCTGCATGTTCAGGCCCCGATCACACAAAATCTTTTTCACTCCATTTTTCCACCTCCAATTTGGCCTCCCACTTCTCCTCGTTCCCTCCACCTCCGACACATATATCCTCTTGGTCAATCTTTCCTCACTCATTCTCTCCAAGTGCCCAAACCATTTCAAAACACCCTCTTCTGCTCTCTCAACCACGCTCTTTTTATTTCCACACATCTCTCTTACCCTTACGTTACTTACACGATCAAACCACCTCACACCACACATTGTCCTCAAACATCTCATTTCCAGCACATCCATCCTCCTGCGCACAACTCTATCCATAGCCCACGCCTCGCAACCATATAACATTGTTGGAACCACTATTCCTTCAAACATACCCATTTTTACTGTCCGAGATAATGTTCTCGACTTCCACACATTCTTCAAGGCTCCCAGGATTTTCGCCCCCTCCCCCACCCTATGATCCACTTCCGCTTCCATGGTTCCATCCACTGCCAGATCCACTCCCAGATATCTAAAACACTTTACTTCCTCCAGTTTTCCTCCATTCAAACTTACCTCCCAATTGACTTGACCTTCAACCCTACTGTACCTAATTATCTTGCTCTTATTCACATTTACTCTTAACTTTCTTCTTTCACACACTTTACCAAACTCAGTCACCAGCTTCTGCAGTTTCTCACATGAATCAGCCACCAGCGCTGTATCATCAGCGAACAACAACTGACTCACTTCCCAAGCTCTCTCATCCCCAACAGACTTCATACTTGCCCCTCTTTCCAAAACTCTTGCATTCACCTCCCTAACAACCCCATCCATAAACAAATTAAACAACCATGCAGACATCACACACCCCTGCCGCAAACCTACATTCACTGAGAACCAATCACTTTCCTCTCTTCCTACACGTACACATGCCTTACATCCTCGATAAAAACTTTTCACTGCTTCTAACAACTTGCCTCCCACACCATATACTCTTAATACCTTCCACAGAGCATCTCTATCAACTCTATCATATGCCTTCTCCAGATCCATAAATGCTACATACAAATCCATTTGCTTTTCTAATTATTTCTCACATACATTTTTCAAAGCAAACACCTGATCCACACATCCTCTACCACTTCTGAAACCACACTGCTCTTCCCCAGTCTGATGCTCTGTACATCCCTTCACCCTCTCAATCAATACCCTCACATATAATTTACCAGGAATATTCAACAAACTTATACCTCTGTGATTTGAGCACTCACTCTTGTCCCCTTTGCCTTTGTACAATGGCACTATGCACACATTCCGCCAATCCTCAGGCACCTCACCATGAGTCATAAATACATTAAATAATCTTACCAACCAGTCAACAATACAGTCACCCCCTTTTTTAATAAATTCAACTGCAATACCATCCAAACCTGCTGCCTTGCCGGCTTTCATCTTACGCAAAGCTTTTACTACCTCTTCTCTCTTTACCAAATCATTTTCCCTAACCCTCTCACTTTGCACACCACCTCGACCAAAACACCCTATATCTGCCACTCTATCATCAAACACATTCAACAAACCTTCAAAATACTCACTCCATCTCCTTCTCACATCACCACTACTTGTTATCACCTCCCCATTTGCGCCCTTCACTGAAGTTCCCATTTGCTCCCTTGTCTTATGCACTTTATTTACCTCCTTCCAGAACGTCTTTTTATTCTCCCTAAAATTTAATGATACTCTCTCACCCCAACTCTCATTTGCCCTCTTTTTCACCTCTTGCACCTTTCTCTTGACCTCCTGTCTCTTTCTTTTATACATCTCCCACTCAATTGCATTTTTTCCCTGCAAAAATCGTCCAAATGCCTCTCTCTTCTCTTTCACTAATAATCTTACTTCTTCATCCCACTACTCACTACCCTTTCTAATCAACCCACCTCCCACTCTTCTCATGCCACAAGCATCTTTTGCGCAATCCATCACTGATTCCCTAAATACATCCCATTCCTCCCCCACTCCCCTTACTTCCATTGTTCTCACCTTTTTCCATTCTGTACTCAGTCTCTCCTGGTACTTCCTCACACAAGTCTCCTTCCCAAGCTCACTTACTCTCACCACCCTCTTCACCCCAACATTCACTCTTCTTTTCTGAAAACCCATACAAATCTTCACTTAGCCTCCACAAGATAATGATCAGACATCCCTCCAGTTGCATCTCTCAGCACATTAAACATCCAGAAGTCTCTCTTTCGCACGCCTGTCAATTAACACGTAATCCAATAACGCTCTCTGGCCATCTCTCCTACTTACATAGGTATACTTACGTATATCTCGCTTTTTAAACCAGGTATTCCCAATCACCAGTCATTTTTCAGCACATAAATCTACAAGCTCTTCACCATTTCCATTTACAACACTGAACACCCCATGTATACCAATTATTCCCTCAACTGCCACATTACTCACCTTTGCATTCAAATCACCCATCACTATAACCCGGTCTCGTGCATCAAAACCACTAACACACTCATTCATCTTCTCAATATGTTCTCATAATCCTAGTATCTCATTTATGATGAAACATACATCTTTTTCATTTGTAATATTTTCTATTGCTTTCTCTGTTGGGCCTTTGTGCAGTTTCACCTATGTATTTCTATTTGTTTGTTAATTCTTTTACTCAACTTAATCGTCATTAAATTCCATCAAGTTTACTTCTGCCTATTTGTAGGGTGTTTTCAAGTCTTTTTGCATTTACTTTAGATCAGCTTCTCTCTAATCATTTTGTTTAGTCTCATAATGCAAAGCTTCTTACTACCCCTTCTATCTCACTGTCACTCTTTCATAACATAATCATAAAGAGCACTGAGGATAATACCATTCCTTGCAGTATTCCAGATTGAACATTTTCAGACATGGTTGCATTCACTACAACTATGAACATTCTGTTATTAAGACACTCTTCGGTCCATTTTCCTTCCTTTCTAAAGCTTCAATGCTCTGTTTAGCTACTTTCACTACAATTATTCTATAATTCACTTTGTCAGATATATCTGCAAAATCAAGAGTTTCCATTCTCTTTCCTTACATTAAACTTTCATACATGTCACTGTAATGAACTAATAACTGGGTTTTCACTCATTTTCTTTATACAAATCCATATTAGCCTTTGTTTAAGTAGCTATTCTTTGTTAGATGTTCTACTGTCTTTTAATCACATTTTCAAACAGTTTTATTAAATATGAAGCAATCTAATTGGTCTGTACTTTTCTAGTACTAGCTTGAATCCTCCTTTGTGACTGGTGTAATATATGCTATTTTGCGAATGTCTGCAATTTTGTTTTCTTCCAGACTTTACTTCAATACACTTTTCTCCCACTTTAAAGGCTCTAATCTCTAATTTCTTGTTTTCTACTTTGCTTAGGTATGAGAATTATAATTTTGGGTCTTTTCCGAGTTCTTTAAAACTCTCTCCATTTACTGTCTGGTCTTTTCAAAGGGATTTCATTATCTCTATAAGTGTTCAATATTCTTCCAGCTAAACTTCTATTCTTGTCTCTTTGATTACTAACCTTTCTTTTTCCTTAATGCTTTTCAGGTTGTCCACTGTTTTCTGTCTCTTAGTATCTTCCATTCTACACTATTTTTCTTTAATAATAGCTGAATGATTATCTGTTCCAATCTATCATTGCCTCTGATCTCAATCCAATCTCTGTTCATTGCCTCCAATACAATCCAAATTCTGTTCAAAATCCTAAAAGGCTTCACTCCAATCTGTTTTGTCAAGGTGAAAATCCATGCCACTATTTTATTATTGTCCACTGCTGCTGGATCACATTCACATTCACTCATTTCCTCATTACATGCTATCATTCACTTCTACATCTGAAATCATCATTTGCAAAAAGATCTATTGTACTATTACCCTTGCTAGTCTGTAGTTTACCTATATAAGGCTGAGGAGGTGGAATGCTGATGTGAAAGAAGCTTCAAGTTGCTGGGACTTGAACATAGATGAAAATGAGAGGTAGGCATGAAATAAAGAGAACTGGAGCACTGTAGTATATGGGATTATAGTTGTCAAGAGGATGAAACCACAGTAAATATAGTAGTCATGGAAAACCAAAAAAAATCTTAGGGTTTAGATTGTTGATAGGGTGTTTCTGGTTTTGGTGCATTATATATGACAGTTAGAGAGTGATGTTAACAAATGAGGCCATGCCTCATCTGTTCCTGATGCTACCTTGCCAACACAAGAAACAATGAACAAGTATTAAGAATCTAACAAACGAAATTTTGCAATCTTTTAACACATTCCTAAATACAGTGTTAGTTCATTACTTATTATTAGTAAATTTTTAAAAAGTGTGATAAAAAATAATTGGAGCAGTGCTCAGCATACATATCTATTTGTGCAAGACTGTGCAATTATTATTCAAATCATGGAAGCATCTTTCACCACACAAGAGAAACAAATCACAGCAATGTTAATACTGTATAGAAATACAAAATATAGAATATACGATACATGAATGTTTGTTTAAAGAGGCAAATTGAAAGTGTGTTGAAGCATCACCATTCTGGGAAAAAATACTTAAGCTTTAAAAATGTGGCAAAAGATTTTGGCCATCAACTGGTACATATAAATTCAAATAAAAATAAAGTACCTAAAATATCAATCTAAACATTTAAAGCACACTGAACGGTGGTTTTGGTAATGTAACACATAGAAGCCAAAAACATAAAAAAAAAAAAAAAGAGAGAAAAGGGAATAAAATTACAACTGCATTAAACATTTCTTGAATTGCTTATCTTAAAGAAAATTTTCTAAGGTAATTTAACATTCAGTTGTCACAATCACTGATACTTATACAAACACCTCATTACTAATTTGTAAAGCATTAATACAACGAAACCAACTGCTTGTGGCTGGGATGCATATCAAGTACACATGATGACAAAGAGTTCAGTAATGTGTTTTTTGACAGGCAAAAGTATGCAAGGAAAAAGTTATAAATATGGGAGGAGGAGGGCTATGGGATGGGGGATGGATTATAAAAGGCTCCTTACCAGCCCTGTCTTCTGCATCATCATCAGGGAACAAATCTACGACTGGGTCATCGCTTTTATCCTTCTTCTCCTCCATAGATGACTCAGAGTCCTGCAAATAAAATATAGATAATATCAGCCAATAATCTTCAACTATTTTTTTTTTTTTTTTTTATACTTTGTCGCTGTCTCCCGCGTTTGCGAGGTAGCACAAGGAAACAGACGAAAGAAATGGCCCAACCCACCCCCATACACATGTATATACATACGTCCACACACGCAAATATACATACCTACACAGCTTTCCATGGTTTACCCCAGACGCTTCACATGCCTTGATTCAATCCACTGACAGCACGTCAACCCCGGTATACCACATCGCTCCAATTCACTCTATTCCTTGCCCTCCCTTCACCCTCCTGCATGTTCAGGCCCCGATCACACAAAATCTTTTTCACTCCATCTTTCCACCTCCAATTAGGTCTCCCTCTTCTCCTTGCTCCCTCCACCTCCGACACATATATCCTCTTGGTCAATCTTTCCTCACTCATCCTCTCCATGTGCCCAAACCACTTCAAAACACCCTCTTCTGCTCTCTCAACCACGCTCTTTTTATTTCCACACATCTCTCTTACCCTTACGTTACTCACTCGATCAAACCACCTCACACCACACATTGTCCTCAAACATCTCATTTTCAGCACATCCATCCTCCTGCGCACAACTCTATCCATAGCCCACGCCTCGCAACCATACAACATTGTTGGAACCACTATTCCTTCAAACATACCCATTTTTGCTTTCCGAGATAATGTTCTCGACTTCCACACATTCTTCAAGGCCCCCAGAATTTTCGCCCCCTCCCCCACCCTATGATCCACTTCCGCTTCCATGGTTCCATCCGCTGCCAGATCCACTCCCAGATATCTAAAACACTTCACTTCCTCCAGTTTTTCTCCATTCAAACTCACCTCCCAATTGACTTGACCCTCAACCCTACTGTACCTAATAACCTTGCTCTTATTCACATTTACTCTTAACTTTCTTCTTCCACATACTTTACCAAACTCAGTCACCAGCTTCTGCAGTTTCTCACATGAATCAGCCACCAGCGCTGTATCATCAGCGAACAACAACTGACTCACTTCCCAAGCTCTCTCATCCCCAACAGACTTCATACTTGCCCCTCTTTCCAAAACTCTTGCATTTACCTCCCTAACAACCCCATCCATAAACAAATTAAACAACCATGGAGACATCACACACCCCTGCCGCAAACCTACATTCACTGAGAACCAATCATTAAACAATTCTAAAGAAACTTCTGTTCACAAAATATAAATGTACAAGCATTTCAGGGAATGAACCTTAAAACCCAAGGGCTCCTTTCATGGAGCTTCTCCACTCTGGAGGTCAACTCTGCCCAAAGGGCCAGTATCACAAGTCATGAAGTGTGCTGATGCTATGCTAATCTGGATAGCACAAGTGCAAGGCAGTTGAGGAGTAGGTGTTTGGTGCTTCCAGTATGAAGGCTGCATCCTGGGCATAAGGCATCCTATGATAACAATGAGATAGCGTTCATAATGTTGAAGAGATGTGTAGTGTCCATATGGGTGTATCTCTGGTGCACCAGAATTCAAGACTGAATGGTAAAGACAGTTGTTTAATGTCTGAGGAGACATTCTGTTTTAAATGTGTTTTGTTAGTGTGTTGTGTACTAGGGGTAGGGTGTAGTGTGAGGTTGGGTGAGCCTTTGGTACTTTGTAAAGGTTGATAGGTGGTTATCTGGAAGGGAAAGAGATGATGTTATAGCACAGAACTGGATGCCAAGCATTATGAGGAGGCATTACACTCAAAAGTATTTTTGTTCTCTTGTGCAGCTGGTGAACGTGTGGTTCATAAGCAACAAATGATTGTTGGAAGTGCTGTATTTTGGATGGCCTGTACTTTTGTTATGTTTCCTTCTGAAAAGGTGAGTGACCAGGCAGGACAGGCATACTTTTGAATAAAAAGGATGTATTGTACAGGATACTGATGGGTTTTGCTTGTCCAAAACTGGCGTCAGTGAGTGTTCTGAGGATATCTCTTTTTTTGACTGTGCACTAATGTTTGTGATGTGGGTCATGAATGCCCAATTTAGTTGGTGTTTTGATAAAAGGGAGTTATGCATCATTCTGGATGATGTGATGGTTGATGTCGGAGGATGAGAGTGACTAAATTTCTGTGGGGATGCAGAGACATGACCTACAAATCATAAACAAAAAAAAAAAGCATAAGAAATTGGAATAACAGCATGTTTGCTTCCCCCTAGTAGCTGCAGTCAGTACTAAACTCTCTTCAGAGTTAGGAATGCAATGAAACATCTTAAGGTTAAACAACATAAGAACTAAAATTGACATACCAGTTACATCAACTTTTAGCATTCAACAGACCATGTCTGGCAGCTACCTGAAACCTCCAACACTTGCAAAGGCAAAGCTGAACATTAACAATATCAAATATGATTCAGAATTTAATAGAAATCCATTTATCAAGCATGAAGGTCCAGATTTTACTGATTATCATCAGACAAGCCAACCCAAAATTATCAATTTGTACAGAAATGTTTGATGAGTGCACTGAAGAAATAAACCACCTCCTTTGTAAAACTTGCTTTTCTTTGGACATAAACTACACGTGACACCTTTCTGAATACAGTGGACAGTCTCATTTCAAGTTTTGTAAACTGGATACATCTTGTTAATGGAAAAGTCTATTCTCTCTCTCAACTTCAGTTATATTGCCATTTATGATGGGGTACATTATGTGCATGCAGGTAATGTTTGAGGAAATTGATTTTGTAGAACAAGTGGTCCCCATTCTCAACTCTAAAGGATGACACATGACACATGAAAAGAGTCAGCATGTTACTCATATTTTTTTCCAAACATGTTCGCCATACATAGTGGCTAGTACAAGCCTGTCTGCGGACGATAAAGCATTTACTCATACATTTTTCCATGTATGTTTACCATTTATAGTCTAGTAAGACCCTGTTTGTGGATTATACTGTCTTCCTTGCTGAGAAGGAAGAGGACTTGCAAAAGGTTGTGTATGTGTTTCATGATGTGTTTAAGCATAGGTGGTTGAAGGTAAATGCAAGCAAAAGTTAAGTAATGGTGTTTGAGAGGGAACAGTGAACAAAGAGATTTTGTAAAGCCCTATGGAGTTAGAGAAGAAAGTGTACTAAACTATAATATAGATATGGGATGAGAAAGATTGGAAAAGTTGAGAGAATTTAAGTAGTTGGATGCTATCTTGGGCAAGTTTGGTGATATGGAAGGAGAGATAAAGAAGACAGCAGTACAGGGTAGAAGTCACAGGATCCCTTAATAAAACAATGAAGAGTAGAAGGGTAAGTTATCCCTGAGGCAGGGGAGAAAGAATTCTACCTCTGTATTCACCAAGTGTCATAGAAGGTGAATTAAAGGGGAAGGGAGCCAGTGCTGGAAACCCTCCCTTTCTTGTAATTATTATTTATTTATCTATTTATTTTGCTTTGTCGCTGTCTCCCGCGTTAGCAAGGTAATGCAAGGAAACAGATGAAAGAATGGCCCAACCCGCCCACATACACATGTATATACATACATGTCCACACACGCACAATATACATGCCTATACATCTCAATGTACACATATATATACACACACAGACATATACATATATACACATGTACATAATTCATACTGTCTGCCTTTATTTGTTCCCATCGCCACCTCGCCACACATGGAATAACAACCCCCTCCCCCCTCATGTGTGCGTGGTAGCGCTAGGAAAAACACCAAAGGCCCCATTCGTTCACACTCAGTCTCTAGCTGTCATGTAATAATGCACCGAAACCACAGCTCCCTTTCCACATCCAGGCCCCACACACTTTCTATGGTTTACCCCAGACGCTTCACATGCCCTGGTTCAATCCATTGACAGCACGTCGACCCCAGTATACCACATCGTTCCAATTCACTCTATTCCTTGCACGCCTTTCACCCTCCTGCATGTTCAGGCCCCGATCACTCAAAATCTTTTTCACTCCATCTTTCCACCTCCAATTTGGTCTCCCACTTCTCCTCGTTCCCTCCACCTCTGACACATATATCCTCTTGGTCAATCTTTCCTCACTCATTCTCTCCATGTGACCAAACCATTTTAACCTCTTCTGCTCTCTCAACCACCACTTTTTATTTCCACACATCTCTCTTACCCTTACATTACTTACTCGATCAAACCACATCACACCCACATATTGTCCTCAAACATCTCATTTCAAGCACATCCATCCTCCTGCGCACAACTCTATCCATAGCCCACGCCTCGCAACCATACAACATTGTTGGAACCACTATTCCTTCAAACATACCCATTTTTGCTTTCCGAGATAATGTTCTCAACTTCAAACATTCTTCAAGGCTCCCAGAATTTTCGCCCCCTCCCCCACCCTATGATTCACTTCTGCTTCCATAGTTCCATCCGCTGCCAGATCCACTCCCAGATATCTAAAACACTTCACTTCCTCCAGTTTTTCTCCATTCAAACTTACCTCCCAATTGACTTGACCTTCAACCCTACTGTACCTAATAACCTTGCTCTTATTCACATTTACTCTTAACTTTCTTCTTTCACACACTTTACCAAACTCAGTCACCAGCTTCTGTAGTTTCTTACATGAATCAGCCACCAGCGCTGTATCATCAGCGAACAACAACTGACTCACTTCCCAAGCTCTCTCATCCACAACAGACTGCATACTTGCCCCTCTTTCCAAAACTCTTGCATTCACCTCCCTAACAACCCCATCCATAAACAAATTAAACAACCATGGAGACATCACACACCCCTGCCGCAAACCTACATTCACTGAGAACCAATCACTTTCCTCTCTTCCAACACGTACACATGCCTTACATCCTCGATAAAAACTTTTCACTGCTTCTAACAACTTGCCTCACACACCATATATTCTTCAAACCTTCCACAGAGCATCTCTATCAACTCTATCATATGCCTTCTCCAGATCCATAAATGCTACATACAAATCCATTTGTTTTTCTAAATATTTCTCGCATACATTCTTCAAAGCAAACACCTGATCCACACATCCTCTACCACTTCTGAAACCACACTGCTCTTCCCCAATCTGATGCTCTGTACATGCCTTCTTGTATTTAAATTTCTAAAAAGAGAAAATAGGAGTCATGTGAGGAGTGACCCTCATCCTCAAAGGCTCAGATTGCGGGGTCTGAATGCGTGTGGATGTAACCAAGATGAGACAAGGAGATAGGTAGTATGTTTGAGGAAAGAAACCTGGATGTTCTGGCTCTGAGTGAAACAAAACTCATGGATAAAGGGGAGGAACAGTTTGGAAATGTCTTAGGAGTAAAGTCTGGGGTTGGTGAGAGGACATGAGCAAGAAAGTAGTACTACTCCCAAAGCAGGGAAGAGATGGGTGATTATTGGTGTTTATGCGCAATGTCATGAGAAGAAAGATCATGAGAGGCAAGGGTTTTGGAAGCAGCTGAGTGAGTTTGTCAGCAGCTTTGGTGCATGAGACCAGATATCATTGACGGGTGATTTAAATACAAAGATGTGTAATGTGGCAGTTGAGTGTAAATTTGGTGCGAATAGGGTATTCAGTGTTAAGAATGAAAATGATGAACTGCATGATGAGTTGTGTGCTGGAAAAAGACTGGTGATGATATGGAATACCTGGTTTAAGGAGAGAGACATACACAAGTATACTTATGTGAGTAGGAGAGATGGTCAACGGGCATTATTAGATTATGTATTAATGGATAGACATGTAAATGAAAGACTTTTGGATGTAAATGTACTGAAAGGGGCAGCTGGGGGATGTCTAATCACTATCTTGTGGAGGCAAGGTCGAAGGTTTGTAAAGGTTTTCAAAAAAGAGGCGACTGCTGGGGAGAAGAGAGTGGTGAGAGTAAGTGAGCTTGGAAAGGAGACTTCTGTGAAGAAATACCAGCAGAGACTGATTGTAGAATGGCAAAAGGAGAGAGCATATGAAGCAAGGGGAGCAGGTGAGGAATGGAAGGTATTTAGGTAAGCAGCGATGGCACGTGCAAGAAATGCATGTGATATGCAAAAGGTGGAAAGTGTGCAGAGTATGAAGCATAGCTAGTGGTGGCATGAAGAAGTAAAGCTGCTAGTGAAAGAGAAAAGAGAGGATTTGGGTGGTACTTATAGTGACAGAGCACAAATGATTGGGAAATGAATAAGAGAAAGCAAAAGCAGCAGAATGTCAAGAAGATGAGGGGGTGAAACTGAAAAAGAGGGCAAATGAGGGTAGGGGTGAGATAGTATAATTAACTTTAGGGAGAATAAAAAGATGTTTTAGGAGGAGGTAATGTGTGAATGACAAGAGAACAAATGGGAAAATCTGAAGGGGTAGAAACAAGTAGTAGTGATGAAGTGAGTGTTATGAAGGATTGTTAAATACGTCTGATGACAGAGTGGCAGATGTACGGTGTTTTGGTCAGGGTGGTATGTGAAGTGAGAGTCACAGACAGTGGTTTGGTAACGACAGAAGAGGAGGTGAAAGCTTTGCGGAAGATGAAGTGCAGCAAAGCAGTGGGAATGGAAAGCATTGCAGTTAAATCTTAAGATAGGGGGTGACTGTGTTGTCTGGTTGGCAAGAATATTCAATGTATGTGTGGACGTGTGGATCATGGTAAAGTGCCACTGTATAAAGGCAAAGGGGATAAAGGCATAAGTTTGTTGAGTATACCTAGTAAATTGTAAGGGAGGGTACTGATTGAGAGGGTGAAGGCATGTGCACTGCATCAGACTGGGGAGAAGCAGTGTGGTTTCAAAAGCAAAAGAGGATGTGTGGATCAGGTGTTTGCCATGAAGAATGTGTGTGGAAAATACTCATGAAAAACATGTATTTGTAGGCGGCATCTAAGTGAACCTGGAAAAGGCATATGATAGGGTTAATAGATATGCATTGTGGAAGGTCTTAAGAATAAATGGTGAAGGAGGTAAGCTGCTAGAGGCAGTAAAAAGTTTTTATCAAGGATGTAAGGCATTTGTACAAGAAGGATGAGAGTGAATGGTTCCTAATGACAGTTGGTCTGCAGCAGGGGTGTGTGATGTCACCATGGTTGTTTAATTAGTTTACGGATGAAGTAGTGAGGGAGGAAAATGCAACAGTTTTGGAGAAAGGGGCAAGTTTGCAGTCTGTTAGGGACGAGGGGGCCTGGGAAGTGAGTCAGTTATTGTTCGCCGACGATACAGCACTGGTGGCAAATTTAAGCGAAAAAACTGCTGAAGTTGGTGACTCAGTTTGGAAGAGCATGTGAAAGGAAAAATTTGAGAGTAAGTGTGAATAAGAGCAAGGTTATTAGGTTCAGCAGGGTTGAGGGACAAGTTAGTTAGGAGGTAAGTCTGAATGGAGAAAAACTGGAAGTGAAGTGTTTTAGAGATCTGGGAGTCGACTTTACAGCAAATGGAACCATTGAATCGGTAGCGAGTTATTGGGTAGGGGAAGGGGTGAAGGTTTTGGGAGCAATGAAGAAAGCGTGGACAGAGAGAAGGTTATCTCGGAGAGCTAAGATGGGTATGTTTGAAGGAACAGTAGTTCCAACAATATTATATAGTTGCAAGGCATGGGCTATATATAGGGTTGCGCAGAGGAGGGTGGATGTATTGGAAGTGAAATGTTTGAGTGCAATATGTGGTGTGGGGTGGTTTGATCGATTAAGTAATGAAGGGATAAGGGAGATGTTTGGTAAAAGAAAAAAGTGTGGTTGAGAGAGCAGAAGATGGTGGGTGAAATGGTCTGGACATAAGGAGAAAATGAGTAATGTTGACAAAGAGGATATATGCATCAGAAGTAGAGGGAACAAGGAGAAATGAGAGACCAAATTAGAAATGGAAGGATGGAGAGAAAAAGAATTTGAGCGACTGGGACCTGAACATAAAGGAGGGTGAAAGGTGTGCACAGAAGGGAGTGAAATTGGAATGATGTAGTATACTGGAGTCAATTAATGGACTGGCCCAGGGGATGTGAAATGTCTGGGGTAAACCATGGAAAGGTCTGTGAGGACTGAACGTGGATAGGGAGTTGTGGTTTCAGTGTATTACACATGACAGCTCATGTATGGATGTGAGTGGATGAGGCCTTTCTTCAACTCTTTCACACTGCTACCTTGCTGATGCAGGGGGTAGCGATGCTATTTTCTGTGGGGCAGGGTGGCGCAAGGAATGGATGAAGACGATCAAGTAAGAAAATGCACATGTGTATATAAGCATATGCATTTCATTTCCAACACATCCACCCTCCTCTGCACTTTAGCTATAGCCCATGCCTTGCAACCACATAACATTGTTGGAACCACTATTCCTTCAAACACTCATTTTTGCTCTCCAAGATAAAGTTATTGCCTTCCACACATTCTTCAATGCTCCCAGAACCTTTGCCCCCTCCCCCACCCTGTGACTCACTTCCATTTCCATGGTTCCATCCGCTTCTAAAACACTTCACTTCCTCCAGTTTTCTCCATTCAGACTTACCTCCCAATTAACTAAGCCAACTATCCAAATTATCAACCATTCCTTAGGAGAGGATGAACAGCTGGGTTAACTGCAGACCTACAACCTACTGCAACTGACTGCCATGACCAGGTTTCAAACCTGGCACCAGTAGTGCATCAAACTTAGCAACACTGGGAACCATTTTAACCTTTTCAGTCCTACTGATGTGCATTGTACACAAGCGGACCAGAGTCCTGCACATGCTTGAGATACATGCTAATGTTAACTGCCCCAATTCAATTATCCTGGAGCAGCTTTGAGTAACATAATAACACCAAAAATCTCCAGCAGTATCAAATCATCCCTTCAAAAATACACAGCTGTCAGCTACCCTACAAACACAATAGTGAAAGGATATATCACAGCATGCATCTGGTGGTGGCAGTAGTAATACCAATATATCTAGCAATTGCAAACATAAGTGCATGGTGACATGGAAAGAAGATGCAATTTTGAGAGAAGTAGTGGCGTACAGGGATATATTAATGATGATGACAAAAATGATCTCACCAGGGCCCTGTAATGACAGCAGAAACAAGTTTATGACCAAGCTCATTCAACTCTTGTACAGGTACACTACCAAATTTCTGGCAACTGATAATTCGGCACCTCCTTAAGTCCGGACAAAATTACGTGAGGGAACAATTACCGTTGCCACCAGACTAGTTTACTGGGCTGCCACAGATAGCATTGTGTGTTGGGCATGCTAATTTACATTCTTTACACTGCACTCATTGGTGGTGATACCGCAATTCTGTGAGATTCTTAGCTAATTTCACTTAAATTTAACCCTAGCTTTGGTTTCTAAGACATATGAAAGTGTCAGTCGTGGTGTCAAACGAAAACATCAATCCATATCGATCCAAGATAAAGTAGAATTGTTGAAAAAATGGACCGTGGTGTTTCGATGCGTAAGCTTTGTAACATCTACAGTATTGGTTCATCAACTGTTTATGATACAAAGAAGCAAAGGGAGAAAATATTGAAATTCTATCCAGATAGCAATTCGAAGAAGCAAATGAAAATTAGAAAAACTATGAAAGATGGTAAGAGTACTGAGCGCAATCGAGTGATGATGGAATGGTTTCGACAGCGTCGGAGTGGACTTGTCAGGTAGCATGATAATGGACCAGGCTAAGTTGTTCCATAATGAACTTAAATCACAACATGAGTGTTGCTTTTATTACCTCCACCAAGGAGATTATGTTTTTACTGGTGTTTGTTTGTTTGTCTGTAAGCATCTTTCAAGAGAAGTTATTAACAAATTTTGATGAAATTTTCAGGGAAAGTCAGATATGACACTAGGACCAATTGATTAGATTTTGGGAGTGATCTGAATCATTGTCTGGATTAATAAGGGATGTGAAAGATCTCTACACTCTTGCTAATTCTGCAATTTCACCTGCCTTGAAGGGTGTTGTTTGAACACAACAATATCAAATTTGTTAAAGAATCAGCACACTGAATAATATCCTCAATAGTTTTTCATCACTTGTCTTAAAGGTCCACAGGATCCAGTCTGCCATCCTTCTGCATGAGGCAACCTCTGTTTTGCTGTGCTTACTGAGGGATGGGTCATTTGACACTATAGCTCCAAGATCTTTCACATCATTTAACCGATTTATGTCAGTGCCTGCATCTGTTCAGTATTCTGTAATGTTTTTGCTTGAATATTTTTCTTTGCTAGTGGAGTTGAAACTTATCTCCAGCACGTTATTCTCAATTGCCAAGGGAAAGACTTCATTTAAATCTCTTAGTAGACTCAGCACTTTGATGTGATTTTCATATTTATTGTATCATCTGCACATCTGCAAAAGATGATACAAAACTTTGGCTCCTTTTTGCTTCAATGTCATAAATAAGAGTGGGGAACAAGAGGGCTGCAAGTACAGTTCCTTGGGGAGTGAGCTTTTTACTATGGAGGCACTGGAGATGGCATGGTTTAAAACTACATGGTGTGATTTATCAGTTAATAACTTGTATATCCGTCTCCCAATTTTCCAGGTTTTCCATCTTTCAAATTTTCTGTGCTATGACACCATAGTCACATTTGTCAAATGCTTTTGCAAAGCCCAAGCAAACCACTTCAGCATTTTCTTCGTTTTCTAAAGATTTAACAAACCTATCATAATGGTCATATGTTTTAAAAGATTTTTTTCTTTCCTGAAAAAGTCTAACACTAAGGGAATGCAAAAACAGACCAAATTTAGAAGTGAGAGGATTAAAAACTAAACAATATCAATCTCTAAGGACAAACACAAAAGGAACTAACTTGGACATCAGCATCATACTTCTTGATGGTGGACATAAATTCTAAATGCTTCTTGTCTTCTTCAAGCTGTGCTACATGCTGCTCAGAGGCTTGTAGCTTTTGTTGAGTGGAAGCCAACTCATCCCTGAGCCATGCATTCTCCTGACACAAACGTCGCACCTGAGCACGAAGCTTCTGTTTCTCAGCCTCAACAGTTTGCAAGTGTGATGCCAGAGCCAGCATAATCTGCAAAATAAAAAAAATTATCTGGTACACAATTAAACTGTGGCACAAAAATATGCCAATGATATCATTGTCTACATCATTCTAATACAGCCACCCATAAAAAAAAACTTGAATATTAACCTTTTTCTAGAATACCTTGAAACAAGAACTCAATATCAACAATAAGCAAGCCCTATAACACAGTGTTAAAGAAATGACATACTACTTAATGAAACTATCTATTCATTTTATTATACTTAACCGCCATTTCCCGCGTTAGCGTGGTAGCACAAGGAAACAGATGAGGAATGGCCCAACCCACCCACATACACATGTATTTACACAAACGCCCACACACGCATATATACATACATATACATTTCAACGTTATCCCTGGGGATAGGGGATTAAGAATACTTCCCACGTATTCCCTGCGTGTCGTAGAAGGCGACTAAAAGGGGAGGGAGCGGGGGGCTGGAAATCCTCCCCTCTCGTTTTTTTTTTTAATTTTCCAAAAGAAGGAACAGAGGGGGCCAGGTGAGGATATTCCGAAAAAGGCCCAGTCCTCTGTTCTTAACGCTATCTCGCTAACGCGGGAAATGGCGAATAGTTTGAAAAAAAAAAAAAAAAAAAAAAAAATTTCAACGTATACATACATCTTTCTTTTCAAAAGAAAGATGTATGTATACATATACATACATATATGCACACGTACATATCCATACTTGCTGCCTTCATCCATTCCCGTCGCCACCCCACCCACACATGAAATAGCATCGGCCCCCCCCTTCCAGCGAGGAAGCACCAGGAACAGACAAAAAAAAGGCCACATTCGTTCACACTCAGTCTCTACCTGTTATGTGTAATGCACCGAAACCACAGCTCCTTTTCCACAACCAGGCCTCACACACCTTTCCATGGTTTACCCCAGATGCTTCACATGCCCGGATTCAATCAATAGACAGCATGTCGAACCCAGTACACCACATCCTTCCAATTCACTCTATTCCTTGCATGCCTTTCACCCTCCTGTACGTTCAGGCCCCGATTGCTCAAAATCTTTTTCACACCATCCTTCCACCTCCAATTTGGTCTCCCACTTCTCCTTCCCTCCACCTTTGACACATATATCCTCTTTGTCAATCTTCCCTTATTCATTCTCTCCATGTATCAAAACAATTTCAACACACCCTCTTCTGCTCTCTCAACCACACTCTCCATTACCACATATCTCTCTTACCTTTTCATTACTTAATCAAACCATCTCACACCAAATATCTAATTTAGCATGGATTGGGTGAAAACTATTATCGTCCCTTTATTCAAAGGAAAAGATGCTAAGGATGTCTGTAGCAGTTATAGTATTCCAGGAAAAGTGTATGCAAGTGTTAATTGATAGTGAAAGTGAATGAAAGCAGAGCAAAATATGAGAAGAGCAAGAGGGTTTTAGGAAAGGCTGGGGATGTGTAGATCAGACTTTTAGTGAGAATGACTGGAAAAATAATTAATGAAAAGTATGAAGCAGTATGCAGCTTTTATGGATATGGAGAAAGCATAAGACAGAACTGAGTAGAATGCTTTATTGGATATCAAGGATATATATATATCCCAAGGAGAGAATGAGTAAAGAAAGATTGACAAAAAAGATTTAAGTGTCAGAGGTAGATGGAACAAGGAGAAATGGGAGACCAAATTGGAGGTGGAAGGATGAAGTTAAAAAGATTCTGAGTGATTGGGGCGCGAACATACAGTTGGGTGAAAGGTGGCAAGGAATAGAGTGAATTGGAACAATGTGGTATACTGGGGTCGACGTGCTGTCAATGGATTGAACCAAGGCATGTGAAGCGTCTGGGGTAAACCATGGAAAGTCATGTGGGGCATAGATGTGGAAAGGGAGCTGTGGTTTTGGTGCATTACACATGACAGGAAGAGACTAAGTGTGAATGAATGTAGCCTTTGTTGTCTTTTCCTAGAGCTATCTCGCAGGGAGAGGGAGGGGATGCTATTTCATGTGCGGCAAGGTGGCAATCGGAATGGATGAAGGCAGCAAGTATGAATATGTACATGTGTATATACGTATATGTCTGTGTATGTTATCCCAGGGGGATAGGGGAGGAAGAATACTTCCCATGTATTCCTGCGTGTTGTAGAAGGCGACTAAAAGGGGAGGGAACAGGGGGCTGGAAATCCTCCCGTCTCCTTTTTTTTTTTTTCCAAAAAGAAGAAACAGAGAAGGGGGCCACGTGAGGATATTCCCTCAAAGGCCCAGTCCTCTGTTATCTACGCTACCTCGCTAACGCAGGAAATGGTGAATAGTATGAAAGAAAAAGAAAGTCTGTGTATGTATATGTATGTATACATTGAAATGTAAAGGTATGCATATGTGCATGTGTGGGTGTTTATGTATATACATGTGTATGTGGTTGGGTTGGGCCATTCTTTTGTCTGTTTCCTTGCTCTACCTTGCTAATGCAGGAGACAGTGATTAAGAATAATAAATAAATAAAAATAAAGTGGTAGAGGATGTGTGGATCAGGTGTTTGCTTTGAAGAACGTATGTGAGAAATACTTAAAAAAAAGATGGATTTGTGTGTAGCATTTATGGATCATTTATGGATCTGGAAAAGGCATATAGAGATGCTCTGTGGAAGGTATTAAGAGTATATGGTGTGGGAGGTAAGTTGCTAGAAGCAGTGAAAAGTTTTTATCAAGGATGTAAGGCATGTGTACGAGTAGGAAGAGTGGAAAGTGATTGGTTCCCAGTGAATGTCGGTTTGTGGCAGGGATGCATGATGTCTCCATGGTTGTTCAATTTATTTATGGATGGGGTGGTTAGGGAGGTGAATGCAATAGGAGAGAGGGGCAAGTATGCAGTCTGTTGTGGATGAGAGGGCTTGGGAAGTGAGTCATTTGTTGTTCAGTTGTTCACTGATGATACAGCACTGGTGGCTGATTTGGGTGAGAAACTACAGAAGCTGGTGAGTGAATTTGGTAAAGTGTGTGAAAGAAGAAAGCTGAGAGTAAATGTGAATAAGAGCAAGGTAATATATTAGGTTCATTAGGGTTGAGGGACAAGTCAACTGGGAAGTAAGTTTGAATGGAGAAAAACTGGAGGAAGTGAAGTGTTTTAGACATCTGGGAGTGGATTTAACAGCGGATGGAACCATCGAAGCGGAAGTGAGTCACAAGGTGGGGGAGGGGGCGAAGGTTCTGGGAGTGTTGAAGAATGTGTGGAAGGCGAGAAGATTATCTCGGAGGGCAAAAATTGATATGTTTGAAGGACTAGTGGTTCCAACAATGATATATGGTTGCGAGGCATGGGCTATAGATAGGGTTGTGAGGAAGAGGGTGGATGTGTTGGAAATGAGATGTTTGAGAACAATATGGGGTATAAGGTGGTTTGATCAAGTAAGTAATGAAAGGGTAAGAGAGATGTGTGGAAATAAAAAGAGCGTGGTTGAGAGAGCAGAAGAGGGTGTTTTGAAATGGTTTGGTCACATGGAGAGAATGAGTGAGGAAAGATTGACCAAAAGGATATATGTGTCGGAGGTGGAGGGAACGAGGAGAAGAGGGAGACCAAATTGGAGGTGGAAAGATGGAGTGAAAAAGATTTTGTGTGATCGGGGCCTGAACATGCAGGAGGGTGAAAGGAGGGCAAGGAATAGAGTGAATTGGAGCGATGTGGTATACCGGGGTTGACGTGCTGTCAGTGGATTGAATCAAGGCATGTGAAGCGTCTGGGGTAAACCATGGAAAACTGTGTAGGTATGTATATTTGCGTGTGTGGACGTATGTATATACATGTGTATGGGGGTGGGTTGGGCCATTTCTTTCGTCTGTTTCCTTGTGCTACCTCGCAAACGCGGGAGACAGCGAAAAAAAAAAAAAAAAAAAAAAAAAAAAAAAAAGTTTCAAAAATATGTTAAGAAGAGGTTTAAAAGTTGAAGTAGTTGGGTTTGGTACTATGCAACCATGGCACAACAGAAGAAGTAAGATGTCTAAGGATAGAAGGCAAATGGATCCTTAGGGAAAATTATGAAATTAGTTCAACTGAAGGTTATATCTAGCTAATATCTAAATCATCAACATGTTAAAATTAGAGTTAACCTTCCTTAAGCCCACTCATACCAAAATTCCTTCATAATGTTTCCTCATATCAAGATATACTAAAAGCTTTCATAATCTTAACAACAACACTTTTGAAAGATAAGATTCTATCAAAATAAACTCCAAAGAAAGACAATATTACATGTTTCCTTACCTGGGCCTCTGATAGCCCCAGTTCAATCTGGTCAAGGGACTTTTGGATGATACCAGCCTTTTCTGAGATAACATTTGAGTCTGGAGGATGGTGTGAGGATGCAAGTGTAGAATTGATACCATTGAGAATGGAGTTGTGTTCATTTCTGAGTGCCTCAAGCCCCTGTACAACGGTCCGAGTGTGGGACGCCACCTCCTCCTGGGTTAGTGCCGTCATCCTCCCAATGCTCTCAATCTTCTTACTGCAAAAACAGATAAAATGCTGAAAAGTGTTCACCTAGAGTATGAACATATTGCAAATATGTATAGGTATACAGTATTAGAAAATAACATAAAAGTTTTATTTCAAAATAATGGCAATGTTAGAATTTCAAAATCCTATGATACAGACACATCATACACATCTATGCTTCACCCTGTATTTATGCCTGTTGCTCATAACACTGACATCAAATTACAAAATTAAATTTATGATCTAACTAAATGTAAAATAAAAGTACAATACGTACAAATCAATATCTGTTATGTAAATCAATATATAATTAATATGCAAGTAATCTAAACAAAAAGAAAATATAATGTTGTACAACAAAACACACAATCACCCACAAACAAGGTATGGGTTGCACTGATTGTAATACTGCAGGGTTAGAAAGCTTGCAAAGATCTTTCATGGCTAATAGTGATGCTGTACAGAATCTGAAATACTGGAAATAAATGAAATCTAAAAAACTCCACTCTCTGGAATATATGCAGGAGAGGCATATCATAATTTGTACTTGGAAAATCCTGAGGCATTGTCGCCAACCTTAACCGTTAGGGTATACCTGGAATTGTCTTTTGGGGTCTTCCATCCCTACAGCCCAGGGTAGTCCCAGGCTGCTGACTGGGATCACCAGTCAACCAAGCTCTAGGAAACCGAAGCCCACGGGCCCACATAGCCTTCTCAACCTCTTGGCTGCAAAATTTACTTCCAGCTCAATTTCCAAGGAGTGTGAATTTCCTAGTAATATGATCCTTTTACACTAATTTTTATCATGGCAAAACCATAAACAGTTCTTGAAAACCTCTGATAACAGGAATGAAAAGTATGAATAAAAAAATACAGAGCAATTATGGTCTGGTACCTGCATCAACTTCCTCAAGTGTAACAGATATCTTGTTTCTTTCACTCATAATGATAAATGAACTGTAAAGATCAAGACAAAATTTAATATTAATGAATTTAAAGCACACAACAGTAAGCACTTACAAAACATCATGGGAAAGTGACTGTTGGCACAATATACATGGTAGACTGCTGCTGATATCAAAAGATGAAGATAGCACAAGAGAAAACAACCTGAAAATCTGTAGCTAAAGACTGCTCAACACATTCCCTGCAGTCATCAGAACCAATATAGGGTGTATAATGGAGTAATCTAACAAAGCCCTAAATACAGTGTCTACCAAAATCCGTGTGTGCCCCCTATATATTTTCAAAGGAAATACATGGCTAAAGTTTACTATGAATACAAGCACATGAAGCTCTCAGGGTGAAATCATCATACTTCTGGTCACTGAGATTAATGTTTCTAATGGTGTAAGCCCCAAAAACCTGCCTCAGCGTGCTTCAGGCTACCTCTAGGGAAGGATGTATTTTCTTCACTCTTCCTGGCTGTCAATTCCTTTTTTTCTTCTTATTTTTCTTCTGGGCAATGTATTGCTTCCATCTGTGCTTCAAGATGGTTGACTTGTACCTTTCTAAAGAGTAAAAAATCCTAATTCTTGTCAAGAAACAAGAAAATGTGGGAGTACAGATTTCTAGGTATTCTGGTAGCTCAGAATGCACAATTAGGCAGCAGCTTCCTACATCACCATCAGTGGCTCTCCTCATGCAGGGGATCAAGACCATATGGACCCAAGACATGGAACTAGAATACTTCAGGAACCTTGCCAATTCCAAGTCCAAATGTCTGCATATGGTAATCAAGGCCAAAGGAAAGATAACATAGTACTAAAATGTAAGTGTGACATTGCCTTTGAAAATATATTGAAGGGACAAGACTATATCAATGAAGTTACTTTTTTTGGACACTAAATATTCATAGTGTACCAGACCATCCATGCTGTGGTGGTTACATGGAGAGCTGTGTAGCAGATATCTAAAACCACCAGAGAGCTTCAGGAGAGTGCTGTCAGGTACTTAGTAAACATACTGAGGTCTATAACAAGTATGTTCAGCACACAGAAAATAAGAAACTTGTATAAGAAAACAGTATGATGAATTCTTTCTTAATAAAAGTTATCTTAATTCTTATAGTGAGAAGTCAAGTATATTTCCTTTCAAGAGTGGTAGTGTACCCTTCTACCTACTTTCACAGTGTTTTAACCAAGAATGCATCCCCTAGTATAGATAACTGTTTCACCAAAAAGCATGAGTGGCTTGATGGAGTTAATGGTTCCCCCAAGGTTCCACTGTCAAGACTGCCTAAGAGTGATGCGGAATCGAATTTCATTGTGGTATGGGTAAAAGAGAGTTTATCAATAACTAAGTCCTGTTCTCGTTAAGTAATGACATAAGTTGCATCTCTACATTCTTAAGTTCAAGCTTTAACTGTGAGTAGCCCAGGTGTCTTGCGTGAGGCAGAGTTGCCTGTTGCACAATGTGACGGTGTCACTTCAAAGATGATACCAAAAGTGCCAGGGGTGTCACCCTGTGTTGTAGAAAACAAGCCTTTATGGTGTAGTGGTTAATGCTACTGATCATGAGTCACCACAATCAATCCTGGGATTGGGCCTCCATGGGTTCCATTCCTGGGAACAGCAGTCAGGCGACACCCAACCAAGGTGTTCACCCTCCATTTGGAACTGACTGATAAATGGATACCTGGCTTTGAGTGTCATACGTCTCATACAAGTGTAGAGACGTCGTACATACATAAATCATTAAGAAACAAAGAAACATAAGAGTAAACTCTCTCCTCATATCTCACAAATGGTAATAATAACCCACATATGGAAAGTATTACTGACTAGAGCAATTTGGAGTTAACTGTCATGCCTGAGGACTTTCAGGGCATTCTTTGTGATGCCGAGGAGCCTGTATCTCATAATGCTGATTTGTGTAAATCTGTTGCAAGTATGCTTCTTCATTTTAGATGTGATGCATCCTCCTCTGATAATGCAGTTTCCTGCTAAAGCTTCTGTGATTTTGGAGTCCAGAAAGATTAAACTTTTTAGACTTTACCTGAAGAGATGTCTTCACAGCAGTGATGTAACGGAAGTGAGATTTCTTACAATTGTGGATGCAGATGCGGATATTGCCAGTACACATCCGTGGAAGTGGACAAGCACTATTAACAGAATTTTACCTCTGAACCATTAACCTTATTTTCAATTAATCAATAATCACTGCAGCGAACTTAGATATGAAGTAAGTAAATGAATACAAAAGAATAATATATCAATGAAGTTTAGCCACAATTCTAACAGTCAATGTCACTTTTGAGTCTTGAGGGACAAGTGTGTTACCAAAAGGTACATTAAGGACTCATTATCCATCCCACCAACCACTCTCACAACTTGTGCCCATTTGCAAGTGGTCCCTTTAGGCTCACTGCTCGACTAATACTCTTTATTACTGTTCAGATTTTATTCTTTATATTTGAATCCAAGGACTGGAAGGCTGTACTTTAAAAATAAAAGTTTTTCAGTTCTGCAATTTCATCCTAATTCTCTCTCATCATAAATTGTTCCAGCACTAGGAACACTAATGAAAGGTCATGAGATAAGTTTAAGCTAATTTACTCAGACTTGGATGCACAATTTGCTTTGATTTTCCACCAAGCCAAGAAATGATCATCTTGCTCAATCCTTTTCTCTCTCCGTGATGTCTTTCAATCAGTTTTGAAGAAAGCCTGCTCATCAATTTCTGTATCATCATCACAACTCAAAAGCCAGTAATCAATTCACTGAATCAAGGATTGGGATGAATTCGCTAGATGAAGCTGTTGCCTAAGCCGGTTAATTCCATGCTTTTTTTTACTGGTAGCTGAAAGGATGTCTCTCATAATTTTTGTGTCACATCCAGTTCATGGCAGAGATCCTAGTGTTCCCTACACACAATCGTGATACATGAGGAGTCAAAGAATTTCGCATTGGATTTTGGATCCAGATATGTTGCTAAAGCATACATGTTATTTGTTTCCTGGCAGTCAAATCTCCTTGATAACTAATCAAACTGCTTCCTTCAATGTTAAAATCATAAGATCATATAAATCTCACATATATATCCAAAATCTGTGTAGCTAAGGTGTGGATGTTGGAAGAGGATTTGGAACTGAAGAATGTGTGGACGTTCTGCAGAAGTGGAAGCAGATGTTACATACATCAATATGTCAGAGGGATGCTAACCCCTGGTCTCTACTTAAATGCTATGCCTGGCATGGATGTGAATTTCTGTCACATGTCTTCTACCATGTTTATCCTGAGAAGAGCATCAGGTCAACTCTGAGGTTATGGGAGATGTCAAGGACATAAAGTGAGATTTATTAGAGTAAGCAATCTTATGGTTCAAAAATTCCAAAGGTCCCTGAGTGTTATACACTTTGCTTCCCCCACCAGTTAAGATGTTAATTTCTTGGTTTGCCAAAGTGGTAGGCTGTTCTCCCAGAATCACAGGATGGTAATATAACTTTGTTAACGGTGTATGTATGCTTTTTAAGCTAAAAGATACCTATAATGGTGCCAGACATGACAGTTCCCATGTCCAGTTATCACACCCGAGAATCAGGCAAGCTTAGACCTAAAGCTTTGTCTGTGGCCAGAGGTACTTTACTGGTATTTCTCTTTGTCTGAAATTGCAACTGGGGAAAGTGATAACAAGAATAATCTGTTGGCTCAATGTAGCTTTGTATGTAATAAGAAACAGCTTTAAGTTAGTACTTGTAGCTAGAATATTACACCTGGATATTCTAGGATATGATTCCTACTATGGGAGAATGGCCCAGCCTAAACCACTCTCCAGGGTACTTCCCCACCCTGGACAAACACCTGTTGTTTTTCTCAGAGCTGGCACCTGCCTGAGGCCAAAAATTATTTTCCTTCTTAGTTGCAGAAATGGTTTAAGAGCAGCAGTACAACAACCAGGTTTACAGATGTTGCTGGCAACAGAGGTGGTAACCCCAAGCGTGGCTATGACAATGGCTGGTGCTATTTTTGGCTACTATCCCAATCAGATGTCCCTACAGACAGCCATGTGTTCCCACTGAGGGGGTGCCCATCCACATGACACAGTAATAAACAGCTCCCAGCTTTTGTGTGGTCTTGGATGATGACCTATCAAGTACAACACACTCAGCAGGCTCAGTTAATCAGTTTATACCTGACCCCTAAGGGGATAGGCATGAGGTAAACAAAGAACTGAAGGCATGGTGCAGGGATAGCTCCTGGGACCTGGAAATATATTTCCACTACTGTATGCCTGCTCTGCACATATGCTGTGCAATGACGTGAGTTGTGCTTGTAGGCTGTTGAGATGACTCCAGCACTGCTGAGAGGTTAAGATACATGGATAACTAAAGTACAAGTCTCCACAATTCCTCATCAAGCCAGTCCTGGACAAAGTCTAGCTGTTTGGAAACCACTGGGTCGTCAGCAGGGTATGGGAAGTACTTAGCATGTTGAACAATAAATCCTGTGATGTATTGTATCAGCTGTCTTAATATGTACCGACAAAAAATCTGTAGTTTGAGAAAACGAAATGTTCACATTAATGTATGTTTCTCAGTGTCAGTCAGAAACCTTCCAACATCCAAAAAAATCTGAAAAGTTAAAAAAAAAAAAGGAAAAATATTTCAAACGAAGTGCTTTTCACAAAGCAGTGATTAATGCACTCATCAACTGGTGTGTTGTATTGCTAATAATCGTTTACTGTCTCCCGAGTGCTTTCTGGCACGGTGTCGAGTGCTAGTCTTGCAATTTGTGTATTTTGTGTACCCCTTTCAAGCGCCATCAGCATGTGCCTGACAGATCCTTGAAGACATCTATGTCTCGCACGAAGTTCAAGAGGAACATCGTAAGCCTCAAAAAGAGGGTGGAGTTGTGCAAGAGGCTGACTGAAGTCAAGTTAAGGTAGCACTCATGAAGAACTTCACCATTAGCATGACAAACATTTATGACATCACCAAGCAGTAGAAGAAGACTAAGGCATTCAGTAATGTTTATTTGCTTTTAGTATTTCCTCTATGTAAAATATTTACAAATAGGTAAAATATTCAAATCTGTGTGAGGCAGAAAGAGCATCAAAACTTCTGAGAGGGCTGGCAAGTGGAGTAACCATGGGTCCTGAGTGGAGCACACCAGGCTCCCGCCAGCAGGTCACTTTCATAGCTACCACTGTTCTGTGCCTAATCTGTGCTACGTGTGTGATTTGGGTATACCTACTAATGTGATTTTCCTGCAACCTGTTGTGTTTATGAATATGGCATCCAAATGCAAGCCAATATCTCATACCCCAGAACCAGCAGCTAAACAGAGAACCTCTCTGACCTTAGAAACAAAGCTAGAAATGTTGTCACACTGATGCTGCTGAGGTAGCGTCAATGCAGTAGAAAAATGCGCAAAAGCTTCAGCGACACCAGGCAGGTGGAGCAAATGTGGTTTGTGGGCAAAGCGCGTCATATTCCCACCAGCCAGTCAGTCTCACACTTATCAACGTTGTGTTTGGATCTGTGGAACTTGTGTAATTTGGGTATACCTGCTACTGTGATTTCCTGCAACCCACTGTGTTTGTGTATATAGAAAAAGTAGTTAATTGCTAGTGTGATTTTTCTACAACCCAGTGTGTTTGTGCTTGTTTATATGGAACAAGATGTTAAATGCTAATGTGATTTTCCTGCAACCTACAGTGTTTGTGTTCGTAAATATGGAACAAGCATATAATTGGGCAAGAACTTCTTTGACCTTAGAAACGAATCTAGAAACATTACAACATGCTGATGCTGATGAAGGAGGATCAGCACTTAGTAAGCTTACAAATTGGGTGAATCTGCAATCCACAACATAAAGATGAGAGCAGAGGGAAGTGCTGTGGTCCACTCTACTCTGTCTGCGGAACATTAAGAATTCTTTGAAAGATGGATGGAAGGGGGTACAAAAAAGAGGACACAACAAGAAATTAAACAGGAAACTTGTTAAAACAAGTAAATTAGCACTTCTATAGTAAAAGAATAACAAGTTTAAAGAATGCATAGTCAATGCAGACAGCATACTTTTTTTTTTTTTCTCTTTTTTTTTCCGCTGTCTCCCGCGTTTGCGAGGTAGCGCAAGGAAACAGACAAAAGAAATGGCCCAACCCACCCCCATACACATGTATATACATACGTCCACACACGCAAATATACATACCTACACAGCTTTCCTTGGTTTACCCCAAACGCTTCACATGCCTTGATTCAATCCACTGACAGCACGTCAACCCCAGTATACCACATCGCTCCAATTCACTCTATTCCTTGCCCTCCTTTCACCCTCCTGCATGTTCAGGCCCCGATCACACAAAATCTTTTTCACTCCATCTTTCCACCTCCAATTTGGTCTCCCTCTTCTTGTTCCCTCCACCTCCGACACATATATCCTCTTGGTCAATCTTTCCTCACTCATTCTCTCCATGTGCCCAAACCATTTCAAAACACCCTCTTCTGCTCTCTCAACCACGCTCTTTTTATTTCCACACATCTCTCTTACCCTTACGTTACTTACTCGATCAAACCACCTCACACCACACATTGTCCTCAAACATCTCATTTCCAGCACATCCATCCTCCTGCGCACAACTCTATCCATAGCCCACGCCTCGCAACCATACAACATTGTTGGAACCACTATTCCTTCAAACATACCCATTTTTGCTTTCCGAGATAATGTTCTCGACTTCAAACATTTTTCAAGGCTCCCAGAATTTTCACCCCCTCCCCCACCCTATGATCCACTTCCGCTTCCATGGTTCCATCCGCTGCCAGATCCACTCCCAGATATCTAAAACACTTCACTTCCTCCAGTTTTTCTCCATTCAAACTCACCTCCCAATTGACTTGACCCTCGACCCTACTGTACCTAATAACCTTGCTCTTATTCACATTTACTCTTAACTTTCTTCTTCCACACACTTTACCAAACTCAGTCACCAGCTTCTGCAGGTTCTCACATGAATCAGCCACCAGCGCTGTATCATCAGCGAACAACAACTGACTCACTTCCCAAGCTCTCTCATCCCCAACAGACTTCATACTTGCCCCTCTTTCCAAAACTCTTGCATTCACCTCCCTAACAACCCCATCCATAAACAAATTCAACAACCATGGAGACATCACACACCCCTGCCGCAAACCTACATTCACTGAGAACCAATCACTTTCCTCTCTTCCTACACATACACATGCCTTACATCCTCGATAAAAACTTTTCACTGCTTCTAACAACTTGCCTCCCACACCATATATTCTTAATACCTTCCACAGAGCATCTCTATCAACTCTATCATATGCCTTCTCCAGATCCATAAATGCTACATACAAATCCACTTGCTTTTCTAAGTATTTCTCACATACATTCTTCAAAGCAAACACCTGATCCACACATACTCTACCACTTCTGAAACCACACTGCTCTTCCCCAATCTGATGCTCTGTACATGCCTTCACCCTCTCAATCAATACCCTCCCATATAATTTACCAGGAATACTCAACAAACTTATACCTCTGTAATTTGAGCACTCACTCTTATCCCCTTTGCCTTTGTACAATGGCACTATGCACGCATTCCGCCAATCCTCAGGCACCTCACCATGAGTCATACATACATTAAATAACCTTACCAACCAGTCAACAATACAGTCACCCCCTTTTTTAATAAATTCCACTGCAATACCATCCATTTGTTGAGCAAAAATTTCCAAGACATGGAACTCCATGAATATAGAACTTCCTACCCATACTGTACAAATAGGTAATTATTCTGCTGTGTAGTAGTTAGCATTACTGAGTCAGGGGTCAAGCCGGAGTCAGAGTTATATGGGTTGGAATTCTGGGCATGGTAATCAGCCTACATCCAACCCAGTTGATCATACTCCCATTGGGGCTAGTTAAAAAATGAGTAACTGACTCAGTTTGGTGTGTGTGTGTATAAATACATAGGAGTAAAGGTATGGGACATACATTCAAGGTTCAGAGATGGGACAACATGAATGTGACAAATCCAATATTCCATGGGCCCAGTTTTACCATATACTATAGTGCTCATGTATAATGCAAATTATCCTAAAATAAATTACACAGCAACACTAAAGGAGAGGACAAAAGACTAAACACTAAAGCCTAGGTTTTGTCAAGTACAGCACTTGAGAAGCCTGGATGCAGTGACCTAGTAGTTTGCTGTACTGATCAAGGAAAGTTACCCCCCTAACTCTACCTCCCTCTCAGTCTAATGGATCAATAGCATTGTCAACAACCCTAAACCCATAACTTGCACTGCAATCTCAGAAAGAACGGTTTATAACATCATAAGTTCATAATCATATCTTCCTCCTATAAATCAATTACCATACATTTTTGTCAATTACACAAATCACTGCAAGAAACGCAAGTCAGTGATGGGACCAAAAATGAGGAATTCAGCATGTAACTAAACGTGAAGGTAAGTAGTTACTAATCATGAAGGAGTAAGACATGAATGAAACTGAATGATATGACAAAATAGCATCTGTGACAAGAATCACTAATGTGACTACATATGTGGTCTTCAGTGGCATGATTGAGTCAGTGACTTGACTTGCTTTTGGTGTACTGACGCTGGTCCTTCTGTCCTCTCCTCCACCAAAACAAAATTTTCTATATTCTATGATCACTCCTCATCCTCAGTGGAAGTTTTTGGAATATCAAGAAAGAATGTGGCCAATTATGTGAAATTTCAGACATCCAACTTTAAATAATTTCTGAATGGAACTTTTACATCCATACACCTGACTACCCAGTAAACATAAAACAACCTAAATTCAATCTTTCATGACACTGCAGAAAGTATCTATTGTCATCCTTACTTAAACCTGCTCTTTCATTTTCTGTTTCCCCTTTTTATTCCATCTTCACCAATTTCAAGAGCTAAAACAGAAGAGCTTGGTCTACCAAACCAACATTCACTACTGAGGAAACTAGTAAAGCATGTGTTTAGTCTCTAAACCCTGCTAGCATAGCCTAACCTGCAAACAACTGCACCATGATGTAAACGAAACTAAATGGTAAAAACATGCATTGACTTTGCTTTCTATAACTCCTTGAGTGTGAAGACAATGACTTCAGTCAATATATTCCAGGGTTGTCAATTACTTTGAAAGGGTCTTTTGTCATGCTTTTAGATTAAGCCATCAACTTAAATGTAAACAGAATCATCTCCTAGAGGCCCTAACCTTGCTCCAAGTTAATCTCCTCCAATGTCATATATTACACAAGTTTCTTTAGCCAGCCTTGAACCAAGCTACTTTAGGGGCCGTATGCATAAAGCTTCTTGGAATTTTGCTCATTCTTATGCTTAAATTACATCTCACTTAAATGGGCAAGTTACTTAAACGTAATATGTACAAATCTGAGTTTGGATGTTATCCCTAGTAAGCTAATCATATAGATTGCTTTCTCACAATCCAGAAATCTTTTGCACCCTGGATTAGGTTAGATTAGGTTCTTTTTTTTTTTTCGTTTTTTTTGCCACTGTCTCCCGCGTTTGCGAGGTAGCGCAAGGAAACAGACAAAAGAAATGGCCCAACCCACCCCCATACACATGTATATACATACGTCCACACATGCAAATATACATACCTACACAGTTTTCCATGGTTTACCCCAGACGCTTCACATGCCTTGATTCAATCCACTGACAGCACGTCAACCCCGGTATACCACAATCGATCCAATTCACTCTATTCCTTGCCCTCCTTTCACCCTCCTGCATGTTCAGGCCCCCATCACACAAAATCTTTTTCACTCCATCTTTCCACCTCCAATTTGGTCTCCCACTTCTCCTCGTTCCCTCCACCTCTGACACATATATCCTCTTGGTCAATCTTTCCTCACTCATTCTCTCCATGTGCCCAAACCATTTCAAAACACCCTCTTCTGCTCTCTCAACCACGCTCTTTTTATTTCAACACATCTCTCTTACCCTTACGTTACTTACTCGATCAAACCACCTCACACCACACATTGTCCTCAAACATCTCATTTCCAGCACATCCATCCTCCTGCGCACAACTCTATCCATAGCCCATGCCTCGCAACCATACAACATTGTTGGAACCACTATTCCTTCAAACATACCCATTTTTGCTTTCCGAGATAATGTTCTTGACTTCCACACATTCTTCAAGGCTCCCAGAATTTTCGCCCCCTCCCCCACCCTATGATCCACTTCCGCTTCCATGGTTCCATCCGCTGCCAGATCCACTCCCAGATATCTAAAACACTTTACTTCCTCCAGTTTTTCTCCATTCAAACTAACATTCCAATTGACTTGACCCTCAACCCTACTGTACCTAATAACCTTGCTCTTATTCACATTTACTCTTAACTTTCTTCTTTCACACACTTTACCAAACTCAGTCACCAGCTTCTGCAGTTTCTCACATGAATCAGCCACCAGCGCTGTATCATCAGCGAACAACAACTGACTCACTTCCCAAGCTCTCTCATCCCCAACAGACTTCATACTTGCCCCTCTTTCCAAAACTCTTGCATTCACCTCCCTAACAACTCCATCCATAAACAAATTAAACAACCATGGAGACATCACACACCCCTGCCGCAAACCTACATTCACTGAGAACCAATCACTTTCCTCTCTTCCTACACGTACACATGCCTTACATCCTCAATAAAAACTTTTCACTGCTTCTAACAACTTGCCTCCAACACCATATATTCTTAATACCTTCCACAGAGCATCTCTATCAACTCTATCATATGCCTTCTCCAAATCCATAAATGCTACATACAAATCCATTTGCTTTTCTAAGTATTTCTCACATACATTCTTCAAAGCAAACACCTGATCCACACATCCTCTACCACTTCTGAAACCACACTGCTCTTCCCCAATCTGATGCCCTGTACATGCCTTCACCCTCTCAATCAATACCCTCCCATATAATTTACCAGGAATACTCAAGAAACTTATACCTCTGTAATTTGAGCACTCACTCTTATCCCCTTTGCCTTTGTACAATGGCACTATGCACGCATTCCGCCAATCCTCAGGCACCTCACCATGAGTCATACATACATTAAATAACCTTACCAACCAGTCAATAATACAGTCACCCCCTTTTTTTTGAACCATTATGTGACATTGATTTTTTCATTTCATTTCAAGCTAGAAGTTTCAGTTTTCTAAATTATTTCTTACATTTTTCATATGTATATATATGTATGTGTGTGTGTGTGTGTGTGTGTATATGTGCGTATGTATGTGTATGTATATATATATATATATATATATATATATATGTATATATATATCTTTCTTTTTTTCTTTTAAACTATTCGCCATTTCCCGCGTTAGCGAGGTAGCGCTAAGAACAGAGGACTGGGCCTTTTTTGGAATATCCTCAATTGGCCCCCTCTGTTCCTTCTTTTGGAAAATTTAAAAAAAAAAAACGAGAGGGGAGAATTTCCAGCCCCCCGCTCCCTCCCCTTTTAGTCGCCTATATATATCCCCTATCCCCAGGGATAGGGGATATATATATATATATATATATATATATTATCCCTGGGGATAGGGGTGAAAGAATACTTCCCACGCATTCCTTGCGTGTCGTAGATTAGGTTCTATATACCAATTTTGGATTGTGGAAGCAATTACAAGAGATATGAAACCTAACTTGTTTCTTTTATAGCCTATGTAGAAATGTAAATAACATTAACACTCTGTCAAAGAAAACATCTAGCAAAGCATTCTAAGTTACCTGTTATAAGCTGTCTGAGCACCATCTTGAGGTCATAGGTAAAGTGTCAAAAGCCAACATTTACAAGGGTAAACCACTATCAACAATAAGATGACAACTTGGTGGTACAATATGGCTCTCAAATAATCTTCTTGTGCCACTTTCTTGAAGAATTCTCAAATCGTGGTGATCCTGGGCAATTTGCAACAATCTTAATAATCTTGTACTTGGCATCAAAAAACAATCTGTGTTTATACTATGGTAATTTTTTCTATTTACCTTCATTCACTGAAGGTGTCACTACTCTTACAAGAGTGCTATCTATAGCACCCACAACACCAGGAAAGCCCACAATTTGCATAAATTCTCCTTTTTTGTTTGTCTAACATCTGTCTGTGCAATAACTTTACTTGCAACAGGTTGTGTTGGTCCAAAATCATCACCACGGCACGACTACAAAATAATGTAAGGTCATTATCACTCAGTTCTGGCATTATAGCCATGTTCATTACTGCAGGACTTTCCATCTTACTTCTTGCTAAATCTGAGACAAACTGTGTTCCTGCATGGTCAAATCAATTTCTTCTAAGTTCCATATCATCAACCAACCCAGAACATATCTATGGGGCCAAAAAGCTTCAGGTGAACAAGTCTCTTGTCATATAACTATGTTTACATTGCATAGCAAATTCTTAACTACTTACGAGTCCTCCCAGTTTTTTTTCTAATTTGGTCATCTGCTAAGCAATACTTAAGCATAAAGCAGCTTTCAGTAACATGCTTAGTAAAATTCTAAAAGTTAAGTAAAATTCTTTGGAGTTAAACATACTTAAGCATTCTAAGAAGTTTTATGCATATCAGCCCAGGGACCAAGTGGACAGAGTACTATACCGAGCCTATTGTTTTAGGTATGGTGCCGGTTGTTTTTGGTATGGTGCCAGTTGTTCTTGATACGGAAATGACTGTTTTAATGCAATGCCCATTGGTACAGTGCCAGCTATTCTTGACACAGAATTGACTGGTCTTGGCACAGCGCCCGTCGTTCAAGGTATGGCAATGGATGTTCAAGGTCCAGCATTGATTGTTAAAGATATGGTACCAGTTGTTCAAGGTATGGAGCTGATTTTTCAAGGTCCAGAGCTGGTTGTTTAAGTATGGCATTAGTTATTTTTGGTATGGCGCTGGTTGCTCAGGGTAAAGTACCGGTCTCTAGTTTTAGTGTCAGTTTTTCTAAACATATTACCAGTTGTCATAGATATGGTGCCGAGTGTTTCAGGTACAGTGCCAGTGTTTATAGTGCAACGCCTGTTGATCTGGGTATGGAATCGGTTGCCATCGGTACGGCACCAGTTGCTATAGATATGATGCCGGTTGTTTAAGATCTGGATGTTCTCAGTACGATGCTACTTGTTCCAGGTACACTTAGTGTTTTTAAGTATGTTGTCAGTTGCTATGAGTAATGCTTGGTTGTTAAAGGTACAGTGCCAGTTGTTATAGGTATACTGTTGGTTGTCACAGATTGGGAATTGGCTGTTCTTAGTGGTGCCAGTTGCACTTGGTATAGAATCGGCTGTTCTGGGTACGAAACCATTTATTTACACCATATCTGCCCAGCTTAAGGTTTATGGCATTTTTCTGATGATGTAAATTCTTCCTTAGAAACAGATACACTGGATCACCTCCAAAATAATACATCACTTCGCAACTTCTACTGCAGCCATCATCCTTCCCCACGATGCGAACGTGTGATTCCAGGTGAAACCCTGGGTGGGGGCCGATCCCGATCCATGGGAGTAGGCCAGCCAGCCAGGCAAGCCACATCATCAGGCAGGTGAGGCACCAGTCAAGCACACCTGACTAGACCACGCAGCGCCACACTGCGTCACTTCCTCACACTAATTCTTATCCACCTCACAATCAGCCTTGCATTCCATTACTTCCTCCCTTAAGTGTGTAAACGCACACCAAAGTGCCTTTGTAATTTTCTTTTTGTTTGTATGCAATATGTCTGTTTTTAGGAAGGCACTTTGCTCTTGCTCTGCCTTACTGCAAAATCTTGTCTCTCAGTCATTCTCTTTGCACAAATTCATGCACTGTCGTGAAACAGGCGAGTAAAAAACGTGGGACAGTGGGGGAGTAGGAATGAATGACCGACGGAGATGGACAAACCACCTGTCGTCGTCACTAGTGACATCAGCAAGTACATACACATGTAAAACCAAAGATTAGATGGCATAGATCCAGTCATCACGCTCCTCTCTATTGTTTGGAAATTCCATTATGTTTACTATTTCCTAAGGAACAAAGAAGGTAATCACGCAACATACATGAATATATTCGTAAAGAAAAAATATTGGTATAAGGACCCATACCGAAAAAAAAGGTTATTTATCAATATATAAACAACTATGAATTCATATGTTATAAACTTTCAACTTATTCAGATCAATCGTGTGATAACCTATCAATAATTTTATCATAACAAACACAACCTGGAATTTTACAATAATTGTTTTACAATGATACACATCTAAAAATGTGTCTTTTTCCCCCAGCCAAAAATGTGGCTTCATTATCGCCCAGTTACAACACTGGGGACGCCGCAAAAAGATGTATGCATGTTCCCCGTTTCAACCTTTGAGTCCTAGTTCTATTCTCCTTTTTACAAGGTGATAATATCAGAATGGAAGATTTCCAGCCTCTCCGCCAGTATGGAAGAAAAGGGTCTATTATTTCTCAATCCACGGATAGTTAACATTAGTCTTGATCAGTTGATAATCCCCATCCCTTCCCCAAGTTTTTCTTGACTAGGTTTGGTTTGGTTGTACCCTAACCTTAACTAATCAAGCCTGGATACTCTGGGATAAATGTGGTGGGTGGGTGGGGTGTGTGTGTAGGTGGTGGTGGTGGTGGTTCCACCTGACCCCACCCAAACTTGGTGTACTCTAAGGGCCATTTTCCAAGACAGGCTGGGTAATATCTTTCTCCCTACTCTGAGGGGTAATCATTATCATAATTAGCATTTTCATTATAACTGGTGTTAACCAACCTTGGCTTTGAGTGACTCCTATCTCTGCAAGTTTTTGCAAGGTGGCTGATGATAAAGACAAATGGAAAGAAGCAAGCAGATGCAAGACTAAGACTTGAGAGCTAACAAGGAGTTACAAATGGTATTATATCAATGACTTACAGGTGATGCTGTTGATAACCTTCCACCTATCGGAAACTTAACACCATTAGTATATGAAAGTTACCTTTGGTTGCTTCTTCTACAATGCTAAAAATCATCGCTTTCTACAGGGGAATTTTCTCAGCAAAGGAAAATGAATAACAAATCCATAGACAATTCATATGATTCTGTGTGTGCATGTGTGTGTGTGTGTGTTTTGGAGGGTTTTAATAGACAAAATTTTCGCATTTTATATGTATCAAAATATATATAAAATGGGTCTAAACTACTCATTTTTTAAAAAGAAAAATTCTAAGATACCCAATCAATATGTTCACCAATAGTTATTCGCTTTTTCTCGCCCAGCAACAGCAGAGTGCGGAATTTTGACATTCATATCCAAGACATTGCCCGTTTTCCATAAAGAAAAAGGCAAAAACCTTGACAAGGGGAACCAGAAAGTCTGAACTTTCTGCAACAAAAGAAGTAAAAAATCAAGGAGGAAAAGCCAACTTTTTCATTCATCAACAATACTGATTGGGGAAATGGGCTGTCATAAAACGTACCGAATATCATAGGCGGCAACCTGTATTCCTGCGTCCTAAATATTTAAGGTATTCACAATAGGTTGTTGCCCACTCTGTCTCGACCCTATGAATGACATAAATACTTACAAGGACTGAATTCAGTCTGGGGAGGATGAAGAGTACAAAAATGTGATTTTTGTAGTTTGATAATTTTTTTTCTGATACCACACTGGAAAAGTCCCATGAATCAAGGTTAATGTCCCTATCATATATTTCTCTAGGTTTCTAAACCTCTGTGCTCTTCTATAGGGGAAAATGTGGCATTAAGGAAAACCTTATATCTACTGTACTCGTGCGCCACTCACAAATAATAAAAAAAACATAAACCATATAATAAAGAGCACAGTAAATTATACAAGTTACAGGTGATATAACATGCCAAACACAAGGGTCAAGGCCATATTGGGTTCCTGCCAGAGAAGTCAAGCCTATTTGTGCTAAAGCTCCAATAACAGGTCTCAAAAGTTCCCCTTTCTAACATGTAATGTTCAACGGAGTCCTTAATTAGATACAATTATGATGTTTAAAAAGTATACTTTGTTACGATTTATTGGTAAAGATACTAATGTCATGAATATAAATTAAGTCATTCCTGTTTCTGCTCTTATCTTCTGAAACCCCACTTTACCTGGCAAGTGGTAAAATTTTCATGAACATCTTTTCATTGTGATTTGTGTACGAGAAGTGGTTTATGATACATCCACTCTTTGGTTAGGCACATAAATACTGAAACACGACTCATTAGTGATAATCATCAATGATAAAATATTTCTGGGACAAACTGCAAGTTTGATATCAATCCAAACTTCTGTACTACATTTTTACAATAATTATTTTTACCAATAGATATCTACCAGATAACCATAGAAAAAACTTGTTTGGAAGAGAGGAAAAATGCACTACATGGAACTTTGTATTCAGTTTATGTCAAGAAAACAATTTGAGTGGAATTTTATATTATGAAAAAGAAAGCCCCCCCTAAAAAAAATCCAGAAAAGACCAATCGGATTTTCTGACTGACCAACTACTGAACAGTGGTTAATATTCACACTGGAACTCGAGAAGGAGCCAATCGAAAAATTACACAAACCACAGTAGAAGACAAATTTCTTGATATCCTGGTAATCATTGCAGAACTCGGCATTGGCAAGTGGAAATACAGAGATCGGCTCAGTGGTAACAGGCACATTTGGCCGGAATTGCACGATCGATGACGTTGATTATTGCATTGGATCCATTGTTATTGTGCAATTTAAGTTAAACTGATTATATCTAACGATCTATTATGTCTTTTTACCATCTTGTACACTATAAATAACTGGTGCTATGTTCCTGTTCGTTCACCTTACGCGACTGCTATAAAGATAGACAGCGGCCGCATGCTATTACCATTCTACGGTATACGAGTGCTTCAGAGCCGGTTGATGCGATAATGAACGATCACGAGGCACATGATGGCAGCGATCTGCCTTAATCATTTCAGCCCATCTTGTAGGGTGATGTCAGAACGTGAAAAAATCAGATCCCTAGGATTCAGCCCGCTATCCTTTAGCATGAGGCAGCCGTTGTTTTGTTACGTTTGCTGAAGGTTAAGTCGTCCGACATCATTACTCCCAAGTCTTTCACAATTCGAGTAATTTACGTTAATGTCTCTGTGCGTTCATAATTCCGATCTTTTTTTTATTTCTTTAATTCCTCCATACAAGAAGAGTCGAGACTTACTTCCACTGAAGAGCATGTTGTTCTCGGTTGCCCAGTTAAAGACTTCGTTTATGTCTCGCAGCCGTTCAGCATCGTCTATTGATGTAATTTTCATACCAATCTTTGTATCATATTGCTAAAATATAAAAGAAAAATCTCATACACAATCATGGTTTCACTGTATTAAGGTACATTACACGTATGTTTAATAACTGGGTTGTACGACGCAAAAAAAAAAAAGTCTTCACACAGCTGCCTTTTATTTTTGTCTTGTGTATCTTGTTGCCCTTAAGATATCCTGGTCAAAACACTAGATGGCGATGTACAGCTAAACATCCTACAAGATGATCATAACGATGAAAATTATTAGGATAAAACAGGGACTGCCTCTTGGTCCGAGATGTTCCTTTGACCGCTTAAGTACGTTTATACCGACGTGACCTCAGAAAAAGATTGCTGTGTGGCGGCGCATGCATCAAGATCATTCCAGCTAGGATATGTCCGACACGGCCGACGAAAATCGCCAAAGCATCTCGGAACAACTCGGAAGCCAGACAACTTTGGTTAATTTAGAGATTTTCACACGATATCCTACACAACATATGCGCTGTAACGCTAAGTTCTGGAAAGACGCAAAAAAAAAAAAAAAAAATATATCATCCTCTTTTCAGGCTGGACAAAAATGAATTCAAGGCGTTCCATAACATCTTGCATTACGCGATGACCTGGAGCCAGTACCTTAAAGCAAAATTCTAATTCCATATGGAAAGATCGCCCAAATGACGTCTACAGAAAAGGATGAATGTTTCAGTGTGTCTACTGCTAGAGATGGAGAATAGAATGTTGCACAAGCTCGCTGTCTTTCATCAGGACTCATCGGTGGACAAGATGTTATGATACGACGGTCATCGTAGAAACAATTCATGAGACAAGCCGCTTCGGACTGAAGCCGTGGGTGATTTGTGGGAATGAATACTGTGGTAAAGATCGGCGCCTTAACAGCTGCGAACATGTGTGGTGCTTGACATGATCAGTTTGCTTAATGATACCAGTCGCCAAAGGTTATGTTTCGACAATATTTTCACATCTATGTTACAACCACTTATGCTACTGGAACGAGGTCTTCAGACTACAGGAACGCAGTGAAAAAATCGACTTGAAAGGTGTTCCGTCAAGGCGGTTAATTTTAAAGCTGAGAAAAAGCATGGCAAGTATGAACTGCACTTCGAGAAGTCGTGTCCTGCTGGTGAGGTGGCACGACTGTGCCGACTAACTACGATGTGTGGTTCGGTGATACATAGTTGTGCTAATTTGCATGCTGATGTCCAGCACCTGAAGGCCTTCACCGGGATAAAGGCGGTAGCATACTTGAATGACTGGCTTCTGGGCCAGAACGACGTCTCCATCCGCGGTAAAAAGTGGTACTGGTGACTCATCACTCGAACGCTACGTACGGGTAGTAGTGGGAATAAACTGGCGACTGCATCGCGCTGCCGTAGCTCATAACGAGATGAAGACACTGGTGTATTTCCACAGTGATGCCGCCATCATGTACCTCAGGTAGGCAGCTAGTGACAAAAAACATCTGCCTCCATTTACACGGCGCGAGACACGTCTAGGTATCTGGGCTGCCGCCGGCCATACTAAGTTAAGGGCTACAAGTTGCTATCTACAACGTGGGTTAAGTTGTTGCGTTTTAGAACCTTATAAATGCTTCCCCACCTGATATCAGCGGCCATAAAAAACGGGATTGAAGGCTGTGTGCGCTGAAAACAAGCGTTTCTATGCGAGTGTCTGTCCTAGTTTGTAGACGTAGTGAACTCTTCCACAACTGTTTTACAAAATATTTCCTTTTCGTGTGGACTTCCACAACTGTTTTACAAAATATTTACTTTTCGTGTGGACAAAATATCATACCCAAAAGTGCCTTAGATTAACAAAAAGGGAAAGGTATTCCCCTCCAGTTGTTCTTGTTTGCCACTCCTAAACTGAGATGAAATCAATAATCATGTTAAGCAGTGTCCCCAGTCGGAAGGAAAGTTCTACGCTGGCTACCAGGTGGTCATTTTTGGATGCCATAAAGGTTGAAGGCAAAGGGTTGATTTTTTTTTTTAATTCCTTCAATTTCAACACAACTGGCTGACACGCCATAAAATGATTATATACATTCAAGAAAAGGGTCTAGTACTTAACTCGTTAAAAACGCCTCAGCAATAGTAATTTTTCATAAGTACATTCAGCTTAATACATCAGTATCTTCAGTGTTGCTGCATTTCTATTTACCTTGCTTCAAGTGACGAAATCCTAATCTCAACCTAAGGAGGGAATCACTGTTCAAAGTCTGTGACTTTTATCTACCCAGCACCACTCCCAGGGAGGCAAAGTGCATACAAACACCACATCTTTTGTGGATACTAATTCTACGGGAGAAGGGAGTCCAACTCTGCTGGTTAACATACAGGCTGGGATTCAGTGATGAAGGCTGGCTGCCGGACGTCCAAGTCAGCCTTGGCCAGTTAACCTCATATGTCTTCATAAAACGTGAGAGACCTTCAGGATAAAAATCTTAAATTGAAGAAAGTTCTTCATAAAAACAATATTCCAACAGCTCATTTTTAATGGAAAAATCACGATAAGTATATACAGATAATGTGAAAGGTGGTTAATGACTATACTTAGTCTACAGTCGAGTAATTCATGACTACAACAACCAAAGATTATCTCTTTTTTTTTTTTTTTTTGTTCACTGGAGGCTCCAATAACGGGCAAAAATCCACATAAAGGCCAAGCCTTGCTGAATACAAAGACGTCGATGAAAAAAAAAAAAGGGGGGGGGCAAGGAAAAGTACTTATGAATTTTAGAGGAAGCGAAAAATAAATGTGCCAGGTCATAGTTTGTGGGAAAGACATGATAAGGTAGAGAATTCCAAAACTATGAGGTGCAGGGAAAGAAACAGCCATCACAACGGCCCACCCTTGAGTTGCCAACGACCACACAGTAATCATGTGACGCAGCAATCTGCTGAGTATTGCGCTGTCTAGCTAGTGGTGGTGGTGGTGGTGGTGGTTGGGGTGACATAAGCAGCCAGCTCTCGGGAACAAAACCCAAAGTAATACCTGCAGAAGAGGGATAGTGAACAAACACTATGACGTAGAGCGAATGGGTCAAGTTTTGATGCTAACCCGGGAGAGGTTACAAGTCAGACCGCTTTCGACACAACTCTCAAGTAGGGATGCACGGCTAGAACCACCCTAGACGTGAGAGCAGTACTCAATACAAGGACGGGTCAATCCTGAGTATAAACGGAGCAACTGTTTGGAAGAAAAGAAATTTGGACTTTAAAACAGGACTACCATTTCCCTGCAGGCAGACTTAGCTATTTCCGTAATATTCGGTTTCCAAGACGGTGCGGATGTTTGAGAAATATCTTTCATTTTCATTGAGTCAAGGAGTGGAATTACAGCTCTGTCGAAGGAGAGAGGAAATAAATGACACCATACGAATAATAAGTCTGGACAACCCCAACGAAAACACATCTGATCAATACTTCACAGGTTCACAACTCCACCAGTCATCCAGCTGGTTCTCAAATCCACTAGTCACTCAGTTGGTCCATAACTCCAGTTACCCAGCTGGTCCATAACTCCAGTTACCCCGCTGCTCCAAACACCACTAATCACCCAGCTGGTCCGTATTTCCACCATCAGTCATCTCACTGGTCCAGTCCGTCAGCGGGAGACACGCTGGCGACAGCGCGGGTGGTGTGCGTGTGTGTCTGGGGCCGTGACGCAGCTCACGGCCCACGTTCCATTGTCCAGCTTTTGGGAGGGGTTCTTGTCTAGTCTGCGAACCTTGGCATCGAGCAACAGACTGGTACGCAGTTACATGGGGTAGCCAACCATTAATATAAGCCACCCTGTCACTGGCAGGGTAGGGCAGGGCAGGTCAGGTCAGGTGTTCACCAACGATGTCACACACTTCAAGCTTAACCCCTTGAACACCAATACAGTAAGACCCTTAAGCATGACGGTACAATTCCGGTATGATGGCCTGACTTCTGACTTGATCCTTAAGGGTCAGGTGAAAGGCCAAGCCATCATACCAAAGGGTCGTACCCTTGGATTCAAGGGTCGTGACGTGATAAAGACTCGTACCATCGTCCTCAATCACCCCAGTCATGCCGAAGGGCCGTACCATCGTGTTCCAGAGGCTAACACACACAAAAATATAAATACGTAGGTATATGTTCCAAAGATTATCAACACAACTTCACAACAAAAAAGGCCAACGCCAACAATATCAATCAACATTCTTCTGGCCCCAACAACAGGAGGAGCATTTACTTGATCTCCGGGGAATTTCCATTTCGGTTGCCATACGTCTCGGAAAGGTGGTAGACAAAGGCGGTGAGGGAGGCCCAGCGTTGGTCCATGACGGTGGTACATGGCGTTAACTGGCTCTCCGTGATGGGAGCGCACTCTGCAAACCTGTTCATGACAACAACTAAAGCCACGAGTCGTCCAGCAGCAGGAGGAGGGAGGAAGGAAGACTCACTGGCTGGCGTACACACCACGCAGGTCACCTGCCGCACTGCTGCACGCCACCACCACCACCACCAACAACAACCATGGTAACGATTGGCCCGCCTGGATCATGCTACCACCCCACCCCTCATGGGCCAGAGGAGAGGAGAGGATAGAGAATAGAGGAAAGAGACCTACCTACCAAGAGAGAGCATCTACTAACTTAAGAGAACACCTACCAAACTTAAGTCATTTACTTAGAACATCTACCAATCTATAAAAAGCATTTGATTACATAGAGCACCTACCTACCTTGAATGAGCATCTGCTTACCTACAGCACCTACCAACCTAAAAAGGATATCTAATTACCTACAGCACCAACCAACCCCTTTGTCCAGTCTGCGAACCTTGGCATCGAACAACTGGCTGGTACGCAGTTACACGAGGTAGCCAGCCAATAATCCCAGCCACTGTCACGGACAGGGCAGGGCAGGGCCGAGCAGGTCAGGTGTTCACCAACAAGGTCACACAGTTCAAGCTTAACCCCTTGAACGCCACAACGGTAAGAAGACCCTTAAGCATACCGGTACAACTCTTAGGTATGATGGCCTGGCCTCTGACTTGATCCATTAGGGTCAGGTCAAAGGCCAGGCCATCATACCAAAGGGTCGTACCTTTGTGTTCATGGGTTGTGAAGGTGATCAAAGCTCGTACCATCGTCCTCATGGGTTATGACGTGATCAAAGCTCGTACCATCGTCCTCAATCACCCTAGTCATGCTGTAGGGCCGTCTAGAGCACCTAGCAACATGAGGGTATCTACTTAACTAGAGCACCTACCAACCTAGGGAAAGTATATTCTTACCTACAGCACCTACCAAATTAAATAAACTATCTACTAAGCTAAAGCACTTACCAACACAGAGAATTTTGACACTAGGCAGAAAAATACCAGACTCACAATAAACAAAAGCACTGCGGCTTCGGTTCAGCGGCAGAGTTTTGAATGAATTACAGGGAATTTTAAAAAGACAATTCAAACACCAGGATGGTTGGTCATAGCCCTAAGATCGCACCGTCGTGCTTAAAGGATTAAAGGAACGAGAAAATGGATTATGCGATTTATGGCAGACAAGGGCAACAGAGGTATCTGCCATGAATGGTCGCACCATAAAGACTGGACGTTTTGAAATATCTTGGAGGCGTGACATCAAATGCCGCAAGGAGAGAACTGGAAGTAAACACAAGATTCATAAATATAAAAATACATGATCACTTCATCCTTTCATAAAAAAAAAAGTTAAGTGTGCGTGAAGCCATCTTAAACCAATTCTATTGCAACGTAGCGAGACGAAAACTGACGCAGAGCTTGAAAAAGCAATATCCAAGCAGAGATGATTGCTCTTCACCTCACTCTGGGAGTAACTTGAATTTTAAATAATAGATAAGCCATCCATAATAGGCCCGTATTGCATGACAAAAACACGAATCCGTTTGTGAAAAAAAATATTACATATTAACTGAAATGTAACTATATGACATTTGGTACAACTGACCTAAAAAGTTTTCAAAAAAATTCTTCCAACGGAATTTGAGCTTTGGTACGGAAACGATACATTTTCCATATGCAGCAATGACTTTAACCTTCGATCTCTCGATCACAAAATCAAAAGCTATCTTTCCTTCCCCACAAAAACATGAAGGTCGTCTTTAGAAAATCCACCTAACAGCAAGTATGTTAAGGTAAGAAAGCGAACTCATCATGTGTGGCTGTGAACCTAGCCTCTGCCCTTCTGACCCAAACTCAACCAGGAACTTTCTTGTCCTGAGGGAAATGCTAATGCTGTATGTTATTTGACATGCATCCCCATCAATTCGAATTACCGACCGAACTGCAGCAGTTCGACCCTAAACTTATTTGAACTCTGTTTTCTGATAAAACGTCATGTCATATTTCAGCCAGCTTTCTGCAGCATCCATAAGGCAAATGACCATCCAACATATGAAGGTGAGCAAAAGCGTTTTTACACGGTTAAATGATGTATCAAACTCATAAGAAGTCTTAAAATCATCCCTACGCCTTGCCTCCTGCGAACGCAGGATCATTAATAATATCAGACTGTGGGCTCTGAGGTCCCCTAACGGACACTAAATAATAGACAAACGGACAGACAATAAAACTGATTACTACAGGGCACCACTAAATTTTCCAGGGTGGTACTGGTGCGCAGAAACGATATCACGAAAAACTGCTCAACAAGCAGTAGTGACGCTGAACCTTGACCTTCTGATCCTAAAATCAATAACGTTCTTTGTTTTCCTCCAAAGTGACTTCACGACAAATGTTTAACAAAAGGGGACAAAGGATTCTGCAGTCATCCAGCGCCATCCTACTACGAAGACGGAAATGCTGGATATCAAAGAGCCACTCAAATTTCTTTTTACGTGATCTTAACATGAAGAGAGAGAGAGAGAGAGAGAGAGAGAGAGAGAGAGAGAGAGAGAGAGAGAGAGAGAGAGAGAGAGAAATACATCGATAAGGAAGCAGCTTAAACACAGTATCAGTCACATCATGCTTAAAGGAACAACCTAGCTGATATGGACTCGTGACAAAGCATTTGAAAAAAAATCAATTTGATTCGGGCCCCAAATTAAAACGAAAAACCATACTGGAAAAATACCGATCCTACGTGAGGCCGAGAAGGTTTTGATATGATTCCAACGGAAATCCTGTGCGTCGTTCGTCTCTCATGTTCCAGAAGCATCTCTCTTAGTCTATAGACTACAGCACTCTTCAGTGTTGGAAGAAGTCATAAAAGGGGAGGGATTTCATGTTTTAAGGCAACATGCCACTACCACATATACCTCTTTCAATATTAATAACTTAAAACGCCACCATCGATACCAACTAAATACACGCGTTACCAACATACTTCAAACGCTGGCCACATGAATTCCTCTACAACCTCACCTGGACGGGCGAACTTAAGCAACTGTGTGTAAGGTGGTCGTGCATTATAACCTGAAGACCTGCAAAACCTGTCATTATGTGTCACTTCTTCAACCTGTGTAGACTACTGTTCTAATGATACACCACATGTGGGAAACACTGGTGAAACTCACAACTCAACCACTCTTACACTGTCACACGCACCTAAATTTACTCTGGCCCTGAATAACACGTGCATTCACCTTGATATCACGTTCACAGACGCTAACTTCTGTTCCAACTTCCAAGAATGATTAAAAGAGTTCCATCATCACGGACAAGGGATGGGCAACTACCATAATCATAACAATCTTATATATATATATATATATATATATATATATATATATATATATATATATATATATATATATATATATATATATATATATGTTATTTCCAGTAGCAGAGGAAAGTGGACGCCTATGGAGTTAGTTCTTTAACGAGGCTGCACAATGTACTCCCAACGATACAGGATCGCAAAAGTGACTTTTCATTTGCGGTGTAACCTCTTTCAGGTAGCAACTGGTGACACTAAGTATCTATCTCATATATATATATATATATATATATATATATATATATATATATATATATATATATATCTTTCTTTTTCATACTATTCGCCATCTCCCGCGTTAGCGAGGTAGCGTTAAGAACAGAGGACTGGACCTTTGAAGGAACATCCTCACCTGGCCCCCTTCTCTGTTCCTTCTTTTGGAAAATTAAAAAAAAAAAATAAAAACGAGAGGGGAGGATTTCCAGCCCCCCCCCCCCCCAACAGTCGCCTTCTACGACACGCAGGGAATACGTGGGCAGTATTCTCCCCTATCCCCAGGGATAATATACATATATATATATATATATATATATATATATATATATATATATATATATATATATATATATATATATATATTGGAAAGGATCACAATTTTGCGCGCGATCAAGATATTCCTATGAGGCCACGACATTCCTATGAAACACGATAAGCTCCCAAGTTCCCATCGTCTCTTCGATGTATATCAACTGACTTTTATTTCTCTCTTGTGTCTCCCCTGATGATGTGATTATTACACGAAAGTGCACTTGGGAACTTGTGTTTCATTTTCCCCGTGGACTCGTAGAAATATAATATATATATATATATATATATATATATATATATATATATATATATATATATATATATATATATATATATATATATATATATATATATAATATATATTTTCCCAGGGGATAGGGGAGAAAGAATACTTCCCACGTATTCCCTGCGTGTCGTAGAAGGCGACTAAAAGGGGAGGGAGCGGGGGGCTGGAAATCCTCCCCTCTCGTTTTTTTTTAATTTTCCAAAAGAAGGAACAGAGAATTGGGCCAGGTGAGGGTATTCCCTCAAAGGCCCAGTCCTCTGTTCTTAACGCTACCTCGCTAATACGGGAAATGGCGAATAGTTTGAAAGATATAATATATATATATATGGACTGAAACAGGGGATGTCAAACGTCTGGGGTAAACCAAGGAAAGGTCTGTGAGGCCTGGATGTGGATAAGGAGCTGTGGTTTCGGTGCATTACACATGACAGCCAGAGAATGGATGTGAGCTGTTGTGGCCTTTCTCCGTGTTTCCTGGCGACAGCCACGCTGTCGCAGGGGGTGGCGATACTTTTTCTTGTGGGGTGGGGTGGCGCTGGGAAATGGATAAAGGCGAGCAAGTACGAATATGTACATGTGTATATATGTATAAGAGAATGGATGGATCTTCGTCTGTTTCCTGGCGCTACCTCGCTAACGCGCGGAACGGCAATTAAGTATGATTAAATAAATAAATAAATAAATAAATATATATATACATATATATATATATATATATATATATATATATATATATATATATATATATATGTATATTTTTTCATACTATTCGCCATTTCCCGCATTAGCGAGGTAGCGTTAAGAACAGAGGACTGGACCTTTGAGGGAATATCCTCATATGGCCCCGGGGATAGGGGAGAAAGAATACTTCCCACGTATTCCCTGCGTGTCGTAGAAGGCGACTAAGAGGGGAGGGAGCGGGGGGCTGGAAATCCTCCCCTCTCTTTTTTTTTTTTATTTTTCCAAAAGAAGGAACAGAGAAGGGGGCCAGGTGAGGATATTCCCTCAAAGGCCCAGCCCTCTGTTCTTAACGCTACCTCGCTAACTTGGGAAATGGCGAATAGTTTGAAAAAATATACATATATATATATATATATATATATATATATATATATATATATATATATATATATATATATATATCCCTTGTTTAAGTCAGGTATCCATTTATCAACCAGCCCTAGACACTAGGAGCTTTTCACCTTCCTGTGTATGTCTCCGTCTGTATGCTTGACATAAAACGGATTGCGTCAAAAGGTTCCATCTTAGTACAGAGACTGGTCCGATATCATTGCATCTCTCTCTCTCTCTCTCTCCCTCTCTCTCTCTCTCTCTCTCTCTCTCTCTCTCTCTCTCTCTCTCTCTCTCTCTCTCTCGTAAAAGGTCAATCAGTACTCTTCTGGGTTCTTCGCGCAGTGCAATGTGACCAAGCAAAGTTCACTTCAAGATACAAAGTTCATCAGCCTGTGCGAATAACTCATGAGAACGTACTGAGCAAGACGGTCCGTCCCAGCCTACAGCTTTAAACCCTTCAGCACTACGGTACGACCCTTAGGTGTACCCTTAACTCTGGTCTAACCCTCAATGGTCAAAGGCCAGGCCTTTCTCATACCTGAGGATCAAACCATCATGGTGAAGGGTAGCATCTTGGTGCTTGAGACTTGTACCCTAATGCGCACGGGTAGTACCCAAGTGTTAAGGGTAGCACCCTAGTGCTCAAGGTTAGTGCCCTTGTGTTAAGACCCTAAAGTTGCTCAAGGGGAGTATCCCAGTGCTCATGGGTAGCGTCGTCGTATTCAAGGAAAGAACCCTCGTCTTCAAGTGGTTAACCATTGTCAAGGACACGGCCAGGTAGTGTGACCTGGGTCGCCCAGACGTTGACCTGGGGGTCAACATGAATAAGACACCAAAGCTGTCTAAATGTTCACTCTCACTTACCTATTTACCTACCTCATGCTCCGAGTTCTCCTCCCTACTTACCTCATGACCCTTATCCTCCCTCCCCTTCCTACCAACCTATCTCAGGTCCAATCCTCCCCCCCCTCCCCAGTCCTCCCAACCTCATATTCCCCCACATACCACAACCGTCCTTGCAAATCACCTACTCACCTGCTGATTGCCTAAACTGGTACTAAAAAAATCAACTGGCGTCATCAGTGTATATCTTTCCGACATAGGTATAATCAATACAACATTAATTCAAATATTTTTGTAAAGAGCGATACACATGTAATTATAATTCCAGTATCCACGTGCGAGGAGACATGCATCTGGAAAATTCTTATTCTAACCTGAAGAGTGAGCTGAATGGTGGGGTCAATGGAAGAGAACCTGAACTCAGAAGCGCTCCAAACTACGTCAGCTTAGCGCACACTTGCTGCGGCCTTGTTTATAAGACACGTGACTGAGCGGCCGTCAGCAACAAACCATACAATAACTAAGAAATTGTTTACTGCGATCGTCAGCCTTAGGTCAAGCACGTTTTCTGTCAACTTTACATCATTCCCGGTTCAGTCAGACGCCAACTGCCGAGGCTGCCTCAAGTAATGTCAGAGAAAACGGGTAATAACCGCCATGCTGGTGGCGGACCTTATCAACTGTCAACGCTTTATTCATCAGAGTATTTATACACAAAAACTGTCTAAAGGTCAGTTTAACTGAAGGGCACATAAAAGAGGGTACAGTGCACAGACGTGAGAGGGTGAAAGGTAGATGGGAGTGGCTCAAGGACCTAAAGGGCCCTCATCCCTTCGGACAAAGAGGGAGTAGCGTTACAACATATTTGATCCTCCTGCACTTGAAACAATACACCTTCAAAACAGTGTAAATGTCACTTTATTATCAACTATAAACTATGTGACTTTGGATAAGTGTTAGTGCATCCCTGGATAACACTACCACGTATAATGGGCACTAACCGAGCCAGACAAGAGACGGTCTTCTCGGATACACAGCTCTCGCGTAACCAATAGATAACTGTACAAGTTGATTAATATAACTAAAAGGATTTAAAGCTTAAAGCATATAGAACCGTATGAGTGTGTGTGTGTGTGTGTGTGTGTGTGTGTGTGTGTGTGTGTGTGTGTGTGTGAGAGAGAGAGAGAGAGAGAGAGAGAGAGAGAGAGAGAGAGAGAGAGAGAGAGAGAGAGAGAGAGAGAGAGAGAGAGAGGGGGGGGGGGTGAGGACCATATCCGTCCTTCCCGACTACATGGACGTGTCCAGCCAGGGAGGCCATAGCCACCCTAATCCCAACTATTCTCCCTGGACTACTACTACATGGTACGTGACCATATGGTAATATTATGCCCTTCATCAGTTTTGCTGCTGTTGCTGCAGCCGCTCTCCACTCCAAAACTTGAAGCAAAACAAGATAAAACATAAAAAAAATACGTTCAATGGCCACCAACTTCAAGGTATACTGGCGTCAAATAAAACCATAACGTTAGGAAGGTACTACACCATTATGTACATAAGTGTAACAGTTCCACCTCTGCACACCCGAGTTAAATCAATTAATCAGTTTCCTTACATCTAAAAATGTGTATTTCAACCCTTTCTATGAACATCAAATATAATGAAAACTGAAAAAAAAAGAAAAATCAAAGCTAAGGATTAGAATTCACAGTTCTGCACAGCAATGTCTCCAAGGACGAACAGGGAACTGAGCTCCATATTGAAAACCAAACTGATGATTAAAGAAGATACTACCCTTTTCAAGCTGGACCGACACCTCCACACTCCAGCTAAGGCTGAGAGAAAGCTACAGAAGAAGCATGTGAAGAACACCTAACATCATGCACTAAAATCATTGAAGCTGAAATTCATGAACTGAGAAACATCGAAGTTGGCTTGAAGCGCAACAACACTTCGGAAAGGTAGGCCTCAGAAACTTCGTCACCAGAGTATAAACAGCTGACATACAATTCTTTCCATCTTCGAAGCAGACTCTAAGATAAAAGAAAGTCAGCAAGTGTGATAAAATACGAAACTATTTCAACAAAATAAATCTGAGACTTAAAGATGGGAGACCTATTAAGGCTCTATCTGTGGGCAAATTCAAAGTTCAATATCTTACTCCAGGTATGATCTGTCGTCAAATTCAAGTTGACATCTTACTACGGGTATGGTCTGTGGGTCAGTTTAAGTCAACATCTTTCTCCGGATATGATCTGTGGACCAGTTAAAGTTAATATCTTACTCAGGGTATGATCTGTTGACTGCTTCAAGTTAATATCTTATTCCGGGTATGATATGTGGGTCACTTCAAGTGAATATCTTGATCTTGATATGACCTGTGGACCAGTTAAAGTTAATATCTTACCCCGGGTATGATCTGTGGACCAGTAAAAGTAAATCTTATTCCGGGTATGATCTGTGGACCAAAGTTAATATCTTGATCCGGATATGATCTGTGGACCAGTTAAAGTTAATATCTTACTCCGGGTATGATCAGTGGACCAGTTCAATTTAATATCTTACTCCGCCCCATCACGTAATCATTCTGCGAGGCCAAAGGTAATAAGAAACTTGAGCCCTGGGAACGCTGGCACGGGTGCACAACTTTGATCCTAGCATTTGTATTTTTCTTTCCATATTTCTATACCACTATTTTATGTTTATCCAAAGCCTGGCCTAGAGCAGGGCTTTGTCCGAAACATGGGCATTTAGAAAGAGAAAAATAATTCTGATCCCTTTAAAAAAAAATGTCGGCAAATTGCATTACCTTTGGAATTGCTGGACTATTCTAATAATGTTGGTCGGTGGTCTTATTTGGCGAGGGACGTCTGCACTACACTCCTTATACTGTGGCGATATTCGAGTAAGTTTTACATTTGAGGGGATTGCTGTCTACACACAAGATGCTTGGTGCCGGGGCTAGGAGGCCTTTACATTTCCTTAAAAACAAAATTCTGAGTCTGCTGGTCCTGGGGCACTGTCACAGGCCCTCTCCAAGACCTGCAGCGTCGTGACCTGACCTAATGAGTAAGAGGAAACGATGTTTACACAAAGCCTCCCATCCTCATGCCTCAGTTACGTATTTTCGTTTGTACTAAGGTATATTCTTGCACACACACGTGTGTGTGTGTGTGTGTGTGTGTGTGTGTAAACGGGGAGAAGGTACACGTGATCCAGAAAATATGCAAGTCACCACACACAAAAGGTAACACAAAGACCCACAATCTTTAGTACTGCCTGACCATGTGTGTGTGTGTGTGTGTGTGTGTAGTACCTTGTCACCTACGAGCACCCATGACGAGATTCTGCCATTAGACACGGCCAGCGCGTAGTGCTCAACGCTGAAAAAAAATACAACTAAGAATGAAGAGTCGTGAGCTACACGTTGCCGAGAGAGAGAGAGAGAGAGAGAGAGGGGGGGGGGGGAAAGAGAAATTATATTTTCCTTCCAGTCTTCTATAAAGAACAATCCTCATAAACGTACAGTACTGCTAATCAGACAGTGTGTCAAGTGTTTAGCTGGAACCAACCATTAACTATGAACAGCAACATGAAGCATTCGACTGGCGAACGGAAGTGTTTTCTGTGTAACTGGTAACTTCAGACTCAACTACTCGCGACTGAACTACTCTCCAGCAAGTAACAAGATTGTCACGGCTGACTGGCCTGGCCAGGCCATCTTATCTAAGGCTGGTAACGTCATACTCCAAACACACACAGGTTTCATAAACAAGACCACCAACTTCCTCACCACTCTCGTGTCGAGATTCCTGAACCTCTTCGATCACGACGATGCGATGCGACCCTCCGAACACAACTGCAATCCCCTTAGATATGATGCCCTCACAGGTCAGGTCAAAGGACAGGCTTATCATATCCACGGGTCTTGCTGTCATGCCAAGGGGCTAAAAGTGCCATGAAGGCAGAGACCAGACTGCGTAGACAACAGCAGTACTCACATTCGGTAGGAGTTAATGGCCTTGGACATAGTGACGTTGAGGGCTGACACGGGTCATCGGCAGCAAATTCTTGTTATATGGGGTAGTTGCTATCAGACGTCCCTGTAAACAGCCTTCTGTGTGAGGTTGGTTAACCCCGGACGGTAAGGTGCCAGACAGCCAAGCCCCGTGGCGTACCCAGATGTAGCCCAGCCGAGGAAGGGCAACGGGAGTGAGGTCGTAGTGATGGGCGGGTATTGATCAAGCCACCACACACACACAATCAATGGTGTTAAGTCCAGTAGCCTGGCCAATCCACCAATGCCACCTTGTATTCTCTGCACTCACCAGCCCCATTCAATAATGTCAGGGCGCCCTCTACTCCTCTGGGATTGGACAAGACTCTGAGGCCCTCGTGGGCCAAGACACTGGGCCCTCACTGCCTGTCAAGATGCCAGCCCTTAGGAAACCAGAAGCACTTAGCGTTACCGTGAGATGTCAGGAAGTAGACCCACGCGCTGGGTCAGGGTGGGTGAGACGAGAGAGGTAGTGGGGATGTTGTGGCTTACATGGCCTACACTGGCTGCCACACCCTCTGCTATAGCCAGCTGATCAGCCTCACCAACACCACTGCACCACACAACGGCCCACCCACTCCGCACTACGCCTCAAATACGTCGCGCTCACAGACAGAAACGAGTGGATCAGAGCAGCGAGATCGCGGCACCGTCCGAGCTGGCACCGCACGCCTGACTGAGGGGCGACGCCCCCGTCTAGTGGGGAGGTGCTATGGAGGAGGGGGCGGGGGAGGTGCTACAGAGACGGTATGACTCACGCGTGAAGCCCCTGGACCTTACTTACCCTGGACGATGGGTGTCACTTGGAATAATGAGGTGCATCATGGAGCGTGACAAGAAAGGGCAGGGTGCCTGGGTGGCGGCGTTCCAGGCAGTCGTGCCTGTTCCGATAATAACGTAGTGTCCTCACGTCTCAGCGTGCTGGCCGCCGACGGTTGCCATGCGTGGTCGGGGGCCCGGCCTACCGCAGTCCCCATGACATCATGACCAAGGCTCTTTCACTCATCCCAAGAGCGAGTCCTTCATCCCCACCCGTGCTGATGACCACCACAAAAGGAGATTATGGGGTGGGTATGGGGGCGTTGCTGGTGTGGGGGGGAGCTGGATAAGACGTGATGGTGAGGTGGGCAGTTTGGAAGCAGCGGCAGCGATCAATACAGCAGCAGCAGCAGCGCCGCACCACCACCACCACCACCACCACCTACCTCTCCCCAGCCACCATGTGCCGCCCCACACACACCACACACAACAAAAACACAATAACAAACCCACTCCGCAACAGTTCAGAGATACAACAGTTCTCCTCCCGTTCAATTAACATAATCAATAACAACAACACCGAATCGGGTGACGATGTCTAATAGGGAGAGCATTGCTACCAGACACTACCAGCATCTGGTATGACTCTCCGTTGGGAATGACGTAACACAGCAGTCAGCCATCCTCTTGAGTCATAGCCAACAAGTGTAACTATACATCCTACCCACCATTCCCGCCAGCTGGCATTGTCACCTTGGCCAAAATCAGTGAATGTCAAGGCCGCGCCCGTCCGGTTCCTCTCCCTCTCCCCCCTCCGCCACGCCCCTTCCCGTCTCCTCCCAGAGGCAGGCCTCGTATCAAACACTGCCTTCTTCTCCACCAACATCCTCCCAACCTACTCCGGTTCCCCTTCCTCGAACTGAGGCAACAATTCCCATCAACCATGTTACGTTTATTTTGCTACCGACTCCTGGGGATAATCTATTTCCATCTATGAGTTGGCCTCTTTCCCTTTAACCGCTGCCGTTGCTGGGGGCACTGTGGACCGTGTATGGGCGCGTGTGGAGGCTGTCATGTGAGCATCGTGGACACTGTCACTCTCAACCCGGGGAACAAGTGCCAACATATCCCGCTCCCATCAAGAGTGGATGGCGGCATCCTTTACATCCTGAGAACCTGTCACGCGCCACGCCCCCTGCTCACTAGGAATGGTCCTCCACATCCTAGGCAGGAGTCCCACACCACGCCTAAACCAAGAGATAAAAACAAGAGATCCTCCACATCCTAGGCAGCAGTCCCACACCACGCCTAAACCAAGAGATAAAAACAAGACATCCTCCACATCCTAGGCAGGAGTCCCACACCATGCCTAAACCAAGAGAGAAACAAGACATACTCCACATCCTAGGGAGGAGTCCCACACCACGCCTACACCAAGAGAGAAACACGACATCCTCCACATTCTGGGCAGGACTCCCACACCACGCCTACAACAGGAGAGGACCCAGACATCCTCCACCTTCTGAGTGGCTCTCCCGCACCACAGATGTATTTTGTCTCAAGCCGCAGTGTCATGGAACACTGGAGTAAACTACATACCACCATGTATTGCCAAGGCGAAAGCTATCAGGACTTTTAAATCACGGCTGGATAAATTACTTATCAGGGCAGAGAGCTATTAAAGAATAACTATAATAAGCACGTTTGTCGACTTGTCTCTTGTAATACACAGAACCGGGACTACAAGGAGAACTAAAGTTGACCAGGCCGGTTTTCATTCATAATTTCTTGAAATATTAGTGTGTCACTATACTCTCTCTCTCTCTCTCTCTCTCTCTCTCTCTCTCTCTCTCTCTCTCTCTCTCTCTCTCTCTCTCCCTTACTACATTGTGCTCCTGCAAAGCCATTTTCCTCCCGGTGGATGGGGAGGAGCCTTCTGTCTTACTACCTTTATACCTCTTTACAGTGGTGGTTAGGGAGAACCCTTGTTTCACTATCCTTTATCCGTTGACAGTCGTGGACGGGGGAGGAGCCTTCTGTTTTAGTATCCTTTATCCGTTTATAGTGGTGGGTGAAGAGGGGCCTTCTGTTTGAGTACCCTATACCCGTTGATAGTTGTGGACGGGGAGGAGCCTTCTGTTTTAATACGCTAAACCCGTTCATAATGGCGGGTGGGGTGGAACCCTCTGGTTTCCCATCCTGTTTCCATCTACAGTGGTGGGTTTGAAGGAGCGCTGTGTTTTACTATCATGTTTCTGTCTCTATTGGTGGGTGGAAGGAATCCTTCTGCTATTTTACTACCTAATCCTCTAGCTAAAATAATGAGTAAGTCTGCTTTACTGCCTTCATCTACGTCAACTCAGACTCTATTCCACCAGCAGAAAACTTTCTTATGGACCTCAGGTCTCCTGTTACCTAACTTTATTAATACAGCCCCATAAATCCAACTATGAGTTGAATCTAGCATTAACTACATCTGTAAGCCCCCCCCCCCCCAGAAAATAAATAAATGAATAAATAAAATAAGAATAAGAATAAGAAAAAACAAATAATATATATATATGTTTAATGAACTACGATATTACTCAAGCACAGAGGAACGGGAATTTCCCCTAGGATTCACTGATGTGCATCTGTGTCTTTCAGCCAAAAGCCATGTTCTCTTAAAGAACCAGAGGCAAACAATTGCTTTCTGCGTATAATGAACACCGCAACATTTCAGCCGTTCCAGTTCCAAAGTCCATCACGTTCTCACGGCAAACCCTTAAGCACGGCGGGAAGACCCAAAGCTCGACGGGACGACCCTTGGACACGACACTACGACCCATGGATATGATGGCCTGGCTATTGATCTGACCCTTAGGAGTCACATCAAAGACTAAGCCTTCGTTACATCTGGGGTGGTATCATGGTGTGGTTAAACTTCTGACACAACGACCTGACCCTCTGCCACCAACACCAACCTGCTCCCGACGTTGATGACACACTGGCCAAAACAATGAGGCTGAGTGAAGAAGAGGCACAACTTGAAAACAGTTGTTGGGCGGCTGGTTGGTAAGCTGGCTGATGGTACAAGGGTTAGTGCAGCAGGCTTATCTGTACCTTCAAACGTCGCCTGCAAGATTAAGATTTACACCTGTATTACATCCTTCGCACACCACTAGATATGTTTATGTCTGAATATGCTGCTGTTGTGAGAGATGTAGAGGATAAGGCTAGCTGACGAGTGTTGCGAATCTGCCTTGTCAAAACAAACAAGAGTATCTCCTGAACGCGTATAGTTTACAAAGGAAGATGAATGAAAGGTCGTGTAAGTATTAATGTGAGTTACAGCGATGCTAACAAATGAAGAAAAAGGGATGATATCTGTAAACAAGAAAAGTAGGTAAGACTAAATAAACTAATAACAGACCTCACAACAGCATCATATTCAGACATAAACATATCTAGTGATGTGCGAAGGATGTAACACAGGTGTAAATCCTCATGTGCAGGCGACGTCTGAAGGTGCAGATAAACATGCATAACTGTAAAAGGGCGGACAGGAATGCACCAGAGAAGGACCCATGCATTAGGAAGGCGGACAAGACTGAAGTACCCGTGCATTAAGAGAGAATGTAGGAATGCACTAAGGTAAGACCCATACGTTGGAAGGGAGGCAGGAATGCACTGAAGGACCTATGCATTACACGGGCGGCCAGAAATGCATTAAGGAAAGATTTGTGCATTAAGAGGGTGGGCAGCAATGGATTAAGGAAAGATTCGTAAACCAGAAGAGTAGGCAGAAATGCACTAAAAGGGCCCCATACACAAGTAGGGTGGGCAAGAACGCATTAAGGAAGGACCCGTGCATGAGGAGGGTGGGCAGGAACGCACAAAGGACCCGTACATGAGAAGGGTGGGCAGGAACGCACTAAGGAAGGACCCGTACATAAGTAGGGAGGGCAGGAACGTACTAAGGAAGGACCCGTACATGAGGAGGGTGGGCAGGAACGCACTAAGGAAGGACCCGTACATAAGTAGGGAGGGCAGGAACGTACTAAGGAAGGACCCGTACATGAGGAGGGTGGGCAGGAACACACTAAGGAAGGACCCGTACATGAGGAGGGTGGGCAGAAACGCACTAAGGAAGGACCCGTACATAAGTAGGGAGGGCAGGAACGTACTAAGGAAGGACCCGTACATGAGGAGGGTGGGCAGGAACACACTAAGGAAGGACCCGTACATGAGGAGGGTGGGCAGAAACGCACTAAGGACCCGTACATGAGAAGGGTGGGCAGGAACGCACTAAGGAAGGACCCGTACATAAGTAGGGAGGGCAGGAACGTACTAAGGAAGGACCCGTACATGAGGAGGGTGGGCAGGTATGCACTAAGGAAGGACCCGTACATGAGGAGGGTGGGCAGGAATGTACTAAGGAAGGACCCGTACATGAGGAGGGTTGGCAGGAACGCACTAAGGAAGGACCCGTACATGAGGAGGGTGGGCAGGTATGCACTAAGGAAGGACCCGTACATGAGAAAGGTGGGCAGGAATGCACTAAGGAAGGACCCATACATGAGGAGGGTGGGCAGGTATGCACTACGGAAGGACCCGTACATGAGAAAGGTGGGCAGGAATGCACTAAGGAAGGACCCGTACAAGAGGAGGGTGGGCAGGTATGCACTAAGGAAGGACCCGTACATGAGAAAGGTGGGCAGGAATGCACTAAGGAAGGACCTGTACAAGAGGAGGGTGGGCAGGTATGCACTAAGGAAGGACCCGTACATGAGAAAGGTGGGCAGGAATGCACTAAGGAAGGACCCGTACAAGAGGAGGGTGGGCAGGTATGCACTAAGGAAGGACCCGTACATGAGAAAGGTGGGCAGGAATGCACTAAGGAAGGACCTGTACAAGAGGAGGGTGGGCAGGTATGCACTAAGGAAGGACCCGTACATGAAAAACGTGGGCAGGAATGCACTAAGGAAGGACGTACAAGAGGAAAGTGGGCAGGTATGCACTAAGGAAGGACCCGTACAAGAGGAGGGTGGGCAGGAATGCACTAAGGAAGGACCCGTACAAGAGGAGGGTGGGCAGGAACGCACTAAGGAAGGACCCGTACATGAGGAGGGTGGGCAGGAATGCACTAAGGAAGGACCCGTACAAGAGGAGGGAGGGCAGGAACGCACTAAGGAAGGACCCGTACATGAGGAGGGTGGGCAGGAATGCACCAAGTCTTGTACAGCACACGTCTGCACACCACCATCTTACTGGGTCAATGCGGCTCCCAGACACTTGCTTAAGATCAATAATTTAGTTTCCAAGGCGGGCAGGCAGTCACCACCACCCACACCCACTCACCACCACACCCACCCGACCCACAGCCAACATCACCTGAACCAACACCACACCCACCATCACCTCCACCAGATCCCTAAGCCACCACACCCAGACACCAGCACCATCATCTTCACCACCACACCAGCCATCATTACCATCATCTTCATCACTACACCAGCCAACACTACCTACATCCAGAGCCACCGCCACAGCCACGTACACCTAAATCAGGACGCTGGAACTACATCTCTTGACTACCATATCCTAAAGAGTATGGCTTAACCTTCCTGAATCATGAGTCTCCATTAAAAGTCTTCCCATGGCTACTGTTCCTGATGCTTAGATATGAAAACGTTAGCAAGTCATAATACAGCTACCTGTCACCTGCTGAGGAGGAATCGAAAGTTAATACGGCAATTTCAGCGACTGAAGAAACATATCAAAGTCTCAGGAAACACATCAAACTTTACTGAGGAATATTTTCAATTCCTTCGCTATGAAGAGAATGTAAGATATCAAGTCATGTTCTGAATATGGGAGGAAAACACAACTGACCTTGATAAAAGAGATGCGTGACATATTTATGATGATAATGTCCTATCATGTGGAACACTCTGGAGAAATACCAAAGCTGAGTACTGAGAACATGCAACACGACAGATGTAAAGACCAATTACATCATCATTCATAACACCCATATTTTCCCGAGTGTAATACTGTCGCGAGTTAACTCTACCTAACATACTCCCACAGAGCCCAAGGAATAGTTGAAGTACAACGTCGACGACAGGTCAATGCGAGCATTGATTGGGTCAAATATGTGGATTCCTGCAGCAGGCTAGAAGCTCTAGAACTGTGCTTCCAGTACAACGTAGACGAGAGGTATAGATCGTGACACGCGCGAAAACTATCCCGCCAGTACGGCAAGGGCTCACGACCAGACGTCGCCATGATATACGTCACACACAGATTCCACCGTCGGCTAATAAACAGCTCCCGCTTTTGCTAACCCTGTCAATTTCCATGGGAGAACCAGAGTTACAACCCACTACTGTAAAGATCAAACTGGTACGAACTTCATATCAGTCGAAATGCCGACATATGATACCAATATTGGTGTTATCACCCCCATCTGCCCAAGCCGCTGGCCGGCAGGCGAGCACTGGGGCCGGATCTTATATGTGGCACACTCCACCTCATGCTGCCTACGTTAAAGATTACGTGATGTATAAAATATTAGAAATGAGCCTCTTATCCCCCTGGGCACGAAGGTATGAGCTCTGACTACACAGATACGACCCATGGGTATGTTACGTTAACCCGGCTTTTAACCTGCCCCTCAAGGATCTGGTCAAAAGCCGGGCCATTATAAGCAAGGGTCATGCCCAAGGGTCGTGCCATCATGATCTCGGGATTTCACTTCAAGCTATTTTCCGTGGTCCACGAGATGACTTCAATATGGAGTCTTCCATGGTAAAGATAAACTGGTTAAATCTAGTCCAGTCCGCACGGCTGTATTACGCTGGAGGCATGACAGATGAGGGTGGGCGAAAATGACATTTATGAACTTATCGTGACACATTTTTTAAAGATGTTTGTGAAAGATATTTTCATGTACACTGTTATAAAAGGAGTGGGATAGCCTTAGAATTTTATAGTGATGTTCCTGTTCTTGTTGATGTTGCTACTGCTGCGCTTCATCCGACAAAAATCGATGACAAGAATGGAAATCAAGATATTTTCATTTTACTTTCTCTTTTCCTTCATCAACGTCTCAGATCGTCGAAACCAACGTGTCATTAGGTCATTACCAGCTTCTCAGATCGTCACGACCAACTGGCTTCACAAATGATTTCCAACATCCATCGGTTTCAAGGTGTTGTTAAGACTCGCAAGGTCTATGCCTGGCTTGGTTTCGTGATACGATAAAACTCAATCCTTGTAACATCCGTCAGTTATATATTAACTCACTTCATCCTATCGGTAAGAAGGTTAAACACCTGCTCACCATGACGTGAGAACGCAACTACGAGTCTCGGACTATAATCATACTCATCTCGCTCCCCTTGACACAGATATACCTGACTATACAACTTTTTGCACACGGTCGAACACACGCACAATTCCTGACGTCATCCTCAGCAACCAACATCGGAGTTTGCGAGTAACAAATAAGAGCAAAAACAAAAGCAGCTGTGTCAGGCACAACAGACTCCTAATCCATCCCATCCTCTGGGTCGGGTGCACCAGCAGGCCAGACCATCCTCTGGGTCGGGAGCTGCAGCAGGCCAGACCATCCTCTGGGTGAGGTGCAGCAGCAGGCCAGACCATCCTCTGGGTGAGGTGCAGCAGCAGGCCAGACCATCCTCTGGGTGGGGTGCAGCAGCAGGCCACACCATCCTCTGGGTGAGGTGCAGCAGCAGGCCAGACCATCCTCTGGGTGAGGTGCAGCAGCAGGCCAGACCATCCTCTGGGTGGGGTGCAGCAGCAGGCCAGACCATCCTCTGGGTGAGGTGCAGCAGCAGGCCAGACCATCCTCTGGGTGGGGTGCAGCAGCAGGCCAGACCATCCTCTGGGTGGGGTGCAGCAGCAGGCCACACCATCCTCTGGGTGGGGTGCAGCAGCAGGCCAGACCATCCTCTGGGTGAGGTGCAGCAGCAGGCCAGACCATCCTCTGGGTGGGGTGCAGCAGCAGGCCAGACCATCCTCTGGGTGAGGTGCAGCAGCAGGCCAGACCATCCTCTGGGTGGGGTGCAGCAGCACCCAGACCATTCATATGATTAATGTGCAATCCTGTGATGGCCGTAAATAATGCATTCGACTTGGTCACCAAACCACATATAAGTGGAATTTAAACGGTTGTGTGATCTAAAATCCATGAATATTGGTATAAATGAAGAATATTACATGCTTTGTTTGCGTGTTGATGTTGTTGTAGGTAAGGGAGGGGAGACTATCATTCCCTGCTCTGCTGAGCTAGACAGAGTGCTTCCAGTTCCGCATCATTTTCTAGAAGGTCGCCAGTGTCATTTCTTCCTCGGGCCGTTCACCCGCTTCAGGCTGGCCCCATTTCAGGATAAATTACGACGCGTATTTTGACGAGCACGGACGGGGTTCATACTACGCTGTCCCTGATATAGGATGCTCTTCGCTTTGCTCGTTCAGGCAACGCCTTGACTAGAACGATAAATTGCATAACTCTGACGGGTAAAATATGCATCTCTCCCCTCTGCAACATTTGCCTTTCTCGTGCAAGCCCAGACATTTTTGGGGAAGCTGGTGTTTACATTTCCTTCGGTATTGATTAATCCAGACTTGCCGAACATTCTCATTCCCTTCCCATGATGACTAGACACTCTGGACAACCAATGATCGCAATGTTTTTTTTTTTTTTCTTCACTACTTCTCACCTCTCTCAACACCCACGACCAAGCCTGTGGTGGTTACCGGCGCTCTACTTCTAGGTCTTTCCTCAGTAGCCCCCCCCCCCCGGAAAAAAAAAAAAAATCCTGGCTTTCCAACGTAGGGTGCCTCCTGCGTTTGTCTCTGAGCTTGAGGTATCCTGGCCTCCGCTTTCAACATTATTTTCCGCAGTGAATTCTCCCTATCTTTCCATATCTGGGTCCCTCTATTGCTGTGGCAGTGCATACTAAACCTACTTGATCATTCTCCAATTCAGCATTCCCTGCTTGCGTGTGAGTGTCTGGGTTTCGGGCAGGAATGATAAGAGGCAAATTTTCACATAACGTGGAGCGAGACTAATGACTCCATTACACTTTCCCTTCCCTACAGAGATCCTGTTATTTTCGCGCTCAGAGATCTGAGCGCGAAAATAACAGGAATGTTTGCAGATCATATCCGATGCATACCATCTGCCTACATAGAACTTCTGGCTCCTATAATTTTGTTACAGGTTATGTTTGCGCAGTTGAAGTGCGAGTTTTTTTTGGGGGCAAGATATGCAAGGGATTTCTTGTTGACTGCTCAGGGCTGTCTTGCATATAAAATTATTCCAAGGCATTTTTTCAGACCTGGCTAGACCATCCACTAGGTGGGGCGTTGCAGCAGATAAGACCATCCTCAGGGTGAGGTGTTGCAGCAGACAAGACCATCCTCAGGGTGAGGTGTTGCAGCAGACAAGACCATCCTCAGGGTGAGGTGTTGCAGCAGACAAGACCATCCTCAGGGTGAGGTGTTGCAGCAGACAAGACCATCCTCAGGGTGAGGTGCTATGGCAGACCAGACCATCCACTGGATGAAGTGCTTCAGCAAGCCAACCATCTTCAGGGTGGGGAGCTTTAGCTGGCCAACCACCCTCAGGATGGGGTGCTGCAGCAGGTCAGACCATCCTATGGGTGGGGTGCTGCAGCATAGCATAATATTAGCTTTATTAATCATTCAGCACCAAGTGCCAAACTTCTTACAAATATATAAATCTGGCAATAGAATCTTGTTGACAGGAAATACTCGACATCAATAAAATTGAAGTTCTAATTCTATCACTTCAACGGGACGACACAACAAGGAAATCCAAATGTACACCCACGAGACTCTGTCAACCTATCCATCAAGAGCTAATTAATTCTACATTGTAGATTTTAACATATCTGAGTCAGAAACTATTCAGGTATGTATTGAAAACAAAATACATTTTTAAGCCTCTGCATGAAAATTTTTCAAGTAAGGATTTTGTCGACGCTCTCCATAACAATTAACGAATGATGGAACAAGTCTATCTATTATTCAGTGAAGCAAATAGACGATATCTGCAACAGTAAGATCTACTATGGGATTTGTTCACAATAAATATAAAACACTTTACTGCCCCCGAAGCATTTCTTGTGAAAATTCCATAAGTGCTCGACTTCAATTAAAATCTTAAAAAAATCCACTGAGAAATACAAACGATAAATACTAAAATCAATAAATTCAATATTCCAAATGAAATATCTACAGTAACAAATCAATTAATTCATATTTAAAGCCTGAAGAGTTTTTGAATCACGTGAAAAATTCATCCGCCCCCCCAAGTTTTTCAAGCCTACCAGTAGGATAGGTTGAGTTAGGTTATAATACAACCCTAACCCAACCTAAGCTAACCTAACCCGACCTAGTAAAACGGTGCAGGTTTAACAATGATGGGGAGGGGAATTTCTGAGTAGCTGGGACTAAACTGTAGGGCGAAAGCTCCCAGAAGGTATGAGCGATCTCAGGATCCCAAAAAGACCGTTAGCACTATCGGAAGGTATACGTAAGGTAAGATAAAGTCCCACACCAAGTTATGAGGGTGGAAGGTCTCAGAAATACGTATACATGTAGGGGTAGAAGACCCCAGAACCACAGGAAGATACAATTACGATAAGTCACACCCAAAACTTTTGTAAGGTATAGACAAGTATGGAAAGTTTCCAGACAGGGCTGTGTGGGAAGAGGACCTCCAAAAACACCGTAAGGTATCCACGTGAGGGAAAGTACATGTAATGACAGGGTAAGGGAATGATTTGGCATATGTTGCGCACGCCGCCGTTTTCTATGCCATCATTTTCTTTAAGGCTGCCGTTTTCTTCACCGCTGAAGCCAGCCTCAAGCTAACCTCGCAGAATGACGTTGGTCTCAGGTGGTGGCCGCCTTGAAGGTCACGGAAACAGTCCGGTATTACGCGTAATGGCTGTATCATCCAATCCGACACCTGCAGCAACCCTCTGCAGTGTGTGCAGAACAGCTGATCTAACTTACCCTCAACACGAGGATTACTCCTCGATGCTGGCAGTTAAATCTCCTACGTGAATGTGAATAAATGTGTGTGTGTGTGTGTGTGTGTGTGTGTGTGTGTGTGTGTGTGTGTGTGCGTGCGTGCGTGCGTGCGTGTGCGTGAGTATAAGTCCTTCAGTAAAGGGATACGGTCAACCTGCTACACATCCAACTGTCCAACAAACACGCAACAGCCTCACCCTCCGCCTAGCCCACACAAAACATCGAACAGGGCACTGACACTTTAGAAAAGACATTACCAAACCATGAACAAGTTAGTCCAATGATGTACAACATAGGAGCTACGTATGACAACCTCACAATATAACTAACTTGACAGTAACTACCCATCAACTTAAAGTCCTAACCAAAACACACCACAAAGAAAATAAAGACATTCTGAAACGGGTCAACCGTTACGAAGAAATAATATATATATATATATATATATATATATATATATATATATATATATATATATATATTTTATACTAATCGCCATTTCCCGCATTAGCGAGGTAGCGTTAAGAACAGAGGATGAGGACTGGGCCTTTGAGGGAATACCCTCACCTGGCCCCCTTCTGTTTCTTCTTTTGGAAAAAAATAAAAAATGAGAGGGGAGGATTTCCAGCCTCCCGCTCCCTTCCCTTTTCGTCGCCTTCTACGAAACGCAGGGAATGCGTGGGAAGTATTCTTTCTCCCCTATCCCCAGGGATAATATATATATATATATATATATATATATATATATATATATATATATATATATATATATATATATATATATATACATATATATATATATATTGGAAAGGATAACAATTGAGCGGGTGATCAAGTATATTCCTAAGTCCACGGGGAAATATTTCGGGAATTATTCACGTCATCAGGGGAGATACAATAAAGAAGTACAACATAGTAATTACCTGTATATCAACTGATTGTTACATTTCTTTCTTGTATTTCCCATGATGATGTGATTATTACACGAAAGCGCACTTGGGAACTTATCGTGTTTTATTCCCACGTGGACTCATAGGAATATACATACACACACACACACACACACACACACACACACACACACACACACACACATATATATATATATATATATATATATATATATATATATATACTCTCTAACACCCATTCTCGAAGGGCTCTCGCAGCTTAGGATGTGCCTACGTATAGCAGGGAAAGCACAGACTCCTTTGGAGACTGATGTTATTTGACGAGATTGTATTCCTAACATAGTGCATACAACCTTGTCCGAGGAGACTTCTCAATACTCAGCATCACCACAATCAGGTGCAGTTAGGTGACACCCCCTTCCCCCACCCTCCTCTCTCTCTCTCTCTCTCTCTCTCTCTCTCTCTCTCTCTATATATATATATATATATATATATATATATATATATATATATATATATATATATTTTCACTCACAGTAAAAATAAAATAACGTTATTTTTCCAGTCAGTTATAACGGTTTCCCCTGCCTCCCGGTACCAAAGAGGATCAACATATATATATATATATATATATATATATATATATATATATATATATATATATATATATATATATATATATATATATATATGAATGGATGAAGGCAGCAAGTATGAATATGTACATGTGTATATGCTTCTGTGTATGTATGTATACGTTGCAATGTAGAGGTATGTATATGTGCATGTGTGGGCGTGTATGTGTATACATGTGTATGTGGGTGGGTTGGGCCATTCTTTCGTCTCTTTCCTTGCGCTACCTCGCTAACGCAGGAGACAGCGACAACGTATAATAATATTATATATATATATATATATATATATATATATATATATATATATATATATATATATATATATATTGTTAAAATGACCAGATAACTTTTCTATATTCATTTTGAGTCTTTCAAGTTGTTAATATCACTTCCCATGGCTTAGTCAGCTGTGTAAGTTACCTCCAGAGGTTGCTTCGACGTCTCGATCAGAACCCAACAAATAATGTTCGGGACGTGTGGCGAGGTGTGTGGAGCAGGTGGAAGTGACTGCAGGTAGCCAGGTAAGGCTGGTAATACCTGCAGGCGGACGTCCATATAGCGCCGAGTGCTCACTGGCTGTTACGCGGCGAGGGAGTATTTAGCCATCGTATACTGTATGAGGCCGTGTTCTCGTTCTTAATTTAAGGTTGACGTTCCTTGATAATTAGTGCTTCGGCGGTGTGTAGGCGTGTCATGCCTTGTTCACGGCCTAGTATCCCTGTAGGGCTAACAGTATCTCGTGTGAGGACACTGCTGTGCTTTTTGGTGACATATAGTTTGATGGAGCCTGCCTGTAGGTGTGGGCTGAGTCTTTTGGTCAGTGTACAGGTTGTGCTTCCCACACACAGGACATGTCGGGTGAGGAGCTCACAGTCTCCTTGTTGACATTTGAGTTCATAAACGACGTCGAATTTTTGTTAAATGTCTATTTTTCCTTTTGGAAAGCTAGTTGTTCATGATGAGGCTCCTTGAATTCTTCCTGTTGTACACAGCTAGCTTGACTCTTGTTTTGTGCTTGATTATTCAACAGTGAACAAAGTACACACACAACTTGGATACAACTTAAGGAAGGGATTAATTTTGAGTTCCCCCGGTGTCTGTGGACCGAACTTCGTACATGAGAAGAAGCAGAATTCTATAACTTCGTTGGACGAGGAAAGGACGATACCATAAAGGTGTGGCTGGTCTCCCCACAGCGTCTATGGGAAGAAAGAGCCAGACGCGCAACGCATTTCTGAGTCTTAGGAGCTGGGCCACGCAAAGTAGCTCGAGACCACTGAACTTAATAACTTTTAGAACAAGAGAAGAAACGTCACTGTGGACTGAAAGATAAGGTTGAAGAGAGAGATGATAGCGTGAGATCTGATAACGAGAAAGGCGTCCGACTCCACTCTGGTTAAGAGAGATGGTATAGGAGCCAACCCAAACATACAATGTGCACTTAAGACTCGAGCGAATGAGACCCCAGTATATAGCGAAAGATCTATATCATCATCCACAACTGTAACATCCTACAAAGTACGGTTACCAACTTACATTCCGAAATAACATCCTACCGGCACAACAGGCATCGGAGACTTTTGATATACTACACCTGAAACTCAAAGGTGCCACATGCACAGAAACAGTGAACACTTTAAACATCATCTGGGGCCCACGACTATTCAACACCTTGCTTGCTATCATCAGGAACAGCGTGGGATGCACTACAGGTAAGTTTAAGAGTGCACTGCTACTCTGGACGAGTAAATACACAGAGCGTTCTTGACCAGCTACGGCTGCGGCTTCCAACAGCTTGGTCGGTCAACGACCCAATCCAACAGCCTGGGCCCAGCACGGGCTGGGGGGGGTGATGACCCCGAAGACTTCACTAGGTATAAGGCCGACTGGGAAAGAGAGTTAATGTATGTAAAGTAGGATCGTCAGCCTACAAATAAGTACTGTTACAGGCCGAAGAAAGATGATCTTTTATGAAGAAAAGATAAGAGGGCGATGGAAAGGAGAGTGAGGAACAATGCTGCTGAAGGTAAGACGAAAGTGTCGCTCCATCTACGACTATCACGATGGATTGACCAGAAGGAAAACTGCACATTACAGAACAGAGAGAAGCACAGAAGTTAACAGATACAAAGTTTTTAAGCAAAGAATTGTTACCTGTTACATGCCCTGGAGATCACAATGGTCAAAACAAAAGACTGTTTCATCTATTCCTTTGGTTTCTCTGTTCACGTATGTGTACAATTACTAAGTTCAATGTTTATATCTTGGAAACTCTCACCTCCGATAAATCTGGATTTAAGGTGGACAGATATTACAAGCGAGTACTATAACATGTGGACGAATCCTCCCATATGTCCTTCATACTGGAACTACTCCTGTGGTACACATTGTAGTTCTTAATCTCTCGCGTCCTTTACAATCTGTGATGTATTACCGTAAAGGCTGGATATTCTACGTTTGCCTTAATAAACAACTTCTGAGGGGCTTAAGTTGTATATGCACAAGCGACTCATTAAGTGATGACAAGTAGATATACAATTCTTATGGAATTAAAAGTTTTCACATTTTCAGTTCCCAGTTCGTGTACCTCTCCGTGTACAGCTGTTAGGCTCACTTCTTTCCCAGTCTGAGTTTCTTTCCTCTCTCTACGGAGTCTCTAAAATTAGTATTCATGATGTCTTCCTGGAAGGAAAAGTTACTGTGGTCGAGTTTTCTCTTATCATCTCTGGTGTCTATTCAACAGAACCTGCCATGTGGTGAGACAAGCTGTACTCTCTCTCTCTCTCTCTCTCTCTCTCTCTCTCTCTCTCTCTCTCTCTCTCTCTCTCTATTGCTTTACGTGCCCCTGAGCAAGTACTGTGTGTAATTACCAAGGTGTAATGTACGGTGAGGGGAATCTAAAAACCTGGGGGGCCCCACCTGCAACTTTATCATACAACATTTTTTAAACTTTTATATACTGTCAGCACTAAAGCTCACTTGAAATATATATATATATATATATATATATATATATATATATATAGAGAGAGAGAGAGAGAGAGAGAGAGAGAGAGAGAGAGAGAGAGAGAGAGAGAGAGAGAGAGAGAGAGAGAGAGAGAGAGAAATATTGCCAAAACTGCAGGACTAGCGCGTGGTGAGTTAGAGTGAGTGCGTGTACAGAAACACTGACAGTAACATGAATCATGATACTGGCACCAAGAATATCCATAACTAGAGCAGCGACTGGGCCAGCGACAGCAACGGGAGCCTGGTCACGGCTGGTCTGCTGCCGATATTCCTTTATCCCTCATAACACGCCACCACTCCCACTCCTTCACTCACCCGACTCACCAAACTAGTTAGGTTGGTTATTTAAGCTTTAGTCCTATCAACTGTTAGGGTTATTAAAATGGCCGTCAACGTCAAGTTATAACCATCCATCAAAAGTGTTCAACATTTTCTCTCGGTACAGAAGGCAATTCACAGACCACACATGTATGAAACTTGACCACACTAAACCAGGAGGAAAATCATCAAGTTCTCCAATCAAAAGCCTGGTCTCGGGCGTGTCAATACTCCTGCTTCCTACTGCCTTGCTGACACTACCCTCGATGTCTGCCACAGATATGTAACGCACACATAACGCTCGTCACAGCCGGATGGAAGGGTGAGAGAGGGCGGATCTACTAGTAACATATCAGGAGATTTTGGCTCATATGAGTCAGGTGCAGCGAGCAGAGGAAGCCAGACCATCCTATACAGAAGGTGAATCATCGTGATCCAAGACAATGCTGCTCCTTATGCGATGTACCATACCGCTCAATAACTGTACCCTCGTGATCGAGGCTCGTACCCTGGCACTAACAACATGGTGAACACCATCATGCTGGAAGGGCCGCTCCCCTACGCTTTTGGGTTAAGCATTTTCGCCCAAGATATTATCAAGTGTTGTATATTCTCGACGACTGAAGTCTCAGATTCTATATCCAGCACAAGAAATCACCTTTCTTCCTTCAAACACTAGGAACTCTCTCTCTCTCTCTCTCTCTCTCTCTCTCTCTCTCTCTCTCTCTCTCTCTCTCTCTCTCCAACAGAGGGGGGTTGGGGCCCACGTCTGGTCATAACTTGGCTTACTGGAACGTTACGACAGGACTAAAATTATTATGGACGACTCCCACTTCCACGGAGTTTGCAATGTATCTCCTCAGGCGAGCCAGTCTCCCAGCATAAACTTACCACGTAATACCAAGAATCAACAGGAGAAACACACCACGTAATACCACCTACCCACAGCAAAAACAGGCCACGTACTACCACCTACCCACAGCAAAAACAGGCCACGTAATACCACCTATCCACAACAAAAACGGACCACGTAATACCATCTATTCACAGCATAAAAAGATCACGTAATACATCCTATCCACAGTATATACAGACCACGTAATACCATCTTCCTACAACATAAACAGACCACGTAATACCACCTATCCACAGTATAAGCAGACCACGTAATACCACCTATCCACAGACCACGTAATACCACCAATCCACAGCATATACAGACCACGTTATCCCACCTACCCACAGCATATACAGACCACGTAATACCAAGTATCCACAGCATAAACTGACCAAGTAATACCACGTGTCCACAGCATAAACTGATCACGTAATGCCACGTGTCCACAGCATATACTGACCACGTATCCACAGCATAAACCGACCATAAACATTAAACTGTATAATTAGTCCAGGTAAAGACCAATATGAGAAAGATTAAGCTTATGACGAGCAATATTTTTATACACAGCAAACCCATACTGCTAAAATCGTATATTGACAAATGGCAAAAGGGAAACACACGCCGAAAGCAGTTTTTCAAACCCGATTTCAATTTGTCGCTCGCAGGAAAAGGCTATCTGATCTTCAAAGTCAATCCTATCTATATATCTATAATCATTTACCTGGCTCTCAATTCCCTAGGAGTGGGTTAGGGTGCACAGGCTTTTCAAATCATTCATAGTTCAATGCCAAAATTTTTATATCCATGCCCAATGTGTTACAGTGAAACATGAACTTCCACATCTATTCAATCACTTCTAACAGTTGGATCGTCACAACAAACCGTCTGCATTCACACCACCACCAAACAAAAAACGTTTCCATGACAAATGAACACAACAATTTCTGTGGCACCCTCATTTACAACACAGTTGGTACTTTACAGTGAAGGCGTGTATTCAAGACAGGGAACAGACTAGCGCGAGAAGATATAGCTATGTGGATGGCCTAGATCCAGACACTGACCCCGGTAGCGTTGCTGACCAGATGTGCCTCGATATTCCAGGCTACATCCTACCTCAGCCGGGCATGGAACTAAACACTGGCCCCAGGTAGTGTTGTACACCACATGTGCCTCAATGTTCTGGGCCATACCCTTCCCTGACCTGGCCTGGAACCAAACACTGGCCCAAGAAATTGTTGTACATCGTACGTGCCTCAATGTTCCAGGCTAGACCTTCCCCTGACCTGGCCTGGCCTGACTTGGCCCAGAAGCAGACACTGGCCCCGGGTGATGCTGTATTGTAAAACATATATATGTGCCTTAATTTTCCACGCTAACCCTCCCCTTCGCCAGGCCTGGCCTGGAACCAGACATTGGCCCTGGGTGGTAGTGGAGTGCACCATATGTGCCACAATATTCCAGGTTACACCCTTCCCTGGCCTAGCCTGGAACTAGAAGCTGGCGCCGATAGAGTTATAAACCATACATACCTCAATATACCAGGCTATACCTAGGATACGACTTTGCCTTCAGGGAAAGAAAAGGGCTGCAGTAGAATCTTGCTGACCTTCAAGATACAAGAAAATCCAATGATGATCCACTTCAAGGAACTAACACTAGCAAGAACAAAACAATGCTATGTACGAACATCAAAGATCTTACAAGGCCAGCACTGACGCGGCAAAGGATATATATAAATGACTGAAATTATTAAGCACAGACGAGAGAGGTATGGCACTGATTACACTCGGAAAATCCAAGAAGAAATGGTTCCCCTACAACGTTAAAAAAAATAAAACCCTACTGGCCCGACATACATTCAAGACTAAGGATATTGCCACAAAAATCAAAAGGTGCGATGAAAACAACAAGAAGCATCCCGAACCTCTGGAGCCCAAACCTACCTGACATTAAAGGCGACTCTGGATTAAGTATTTAGACAATGTTCCACACCAGTCAGGCTGCAATGGCTACGTAAACCTGCCAGCCGCAGCCTCTTACAGCTTGGTCGGCCGTCGGCCAGACTAAAATTTGCAGCTGGGACTCGGCCCGAGCTGTGGGCGGAGAAGACCTGGCCTGGCCCCGGGTAGTGGTGAAGACCTTATGTGCCTCAATGTTGCAGGTCACAGCTCCCACACCCAAGGGAACCATAACTCAACCCGGCCCAGTATAAAACTCCATCCCATCCCATTCCCTGGCCCACCCCACCTGACTACTTCCCCGCCCACTCACTCACTCACTCTAGCATCCCCTCTCCACTGCTCAGTGCGTGATCACTTTTTGTATCTTACAGGGAGGGAATTTCACACTATTGTTACCCCGATTATATGTACTTTGTCTTTACTCGTATGCGTACACACACACACACAACAGCCACCCTCATAGCCAGTTACGATAACCACTACAACACGGAGGCCCGTGTGGGTGCGCGCGTGTGTGTGTGTGTGTGTGTGTGTGTGTGTGTGTGTGTGTAATCAGTTACCATTTGTACAAAAAAAAAAGGTGCAGGGAGTGCTGCACACGTGGTGCCCTATCTCTCCACCTTCAGTCACACAATTGCATCATTGCGTATTCCATATATCTGCAACTTTGATGCTATTTTCATGTTATGGCCTCTAGTGATCCTACCTTTGCATCTTTCTGCAGAAATGTTCACTGCTGACATCATCAAACTGGTTTTGATACATAGGGTGTGTTAAAGTTACCCCTTACTCGTCTCTCTTCCATGACGGGTAAGTTTATGGTCACTAACCCCTCGTTGTAACTCAACTCTCTTCATTCTGGTATCATCTTTGTCGCCCTTCTCTAGACCTTCTCCGTCAGTACTTTGAGCTTCTTTACGTTCGTTGACCAAACTTGAGGAGTATTTTCAATTCTGTCCGATCATATCACGGGAACAGTCAGCTGAGCATTTCCTTATCGATTTACTGTAAAGTGATTCCAACAGCTGCCACCTGACTTTCACTCTCCTGTAAAATTCTCTTAAGGTGGCTACAGGTTATGTGTACAATATTGACTCCAAAGTCCCTCCCATACACTGATTCATGCAGCCTCTATTCTGCAAGATGATATTCGTATCGAGGCTTTCTTTCACTCTGTTCCACTCTATTTATTATGCATTTACCATGGGTTTACCTTGCGTTGACTTTTGAGGTCTTCAAACCTCACCGCTCGAGGCTGAGTTGGGTCGATGGTCGACCAAGCTGCTGGAAGCCGCGGCCCGCAGCCCCACATACCCGCCACAGCCTGGTTGGTCTGGTATACTATGTAAATACTTATCCTAAGCCTCCTTAAATTTCTCAGCTACAGACCCCGTAGCGTAACTGATGCAGACAATATGGAGGACAATCTTAAGCCCCCGATGCTCAAGGCGTTTCCTCTTGTTCTAAGTGCACCTTCCAAATTTTGCGGTAATAATTTACAGTCTCCTATGCCACTCGTGCTACAAGGGGATAATTCTTTAGGCTGGTAACCATGCCGTCTAGTACTTACAAAGTAAGAATTACGCTCACATGCCTTAATGACCTCAGTCTTTCCCAATATTTCAGATCTTTTGCGAGAATAAGGGCCGTGAGAGTCTCTGCACACTTTCTGACCACCATTTTGCCCGCCGTAAAATGCGACGTAATATTCATGTGAGTGTTACTGCCGTCAATAGCACATCGCGAATAGCATTTCGCGAAAGAAAAGTATGTTTTCGATAGCTCAGCAAATTCAGATACTCCAGCGAAGACTTCGACATCCCAGCGCAAGACTTCGATAGCCCAAAGGAAAACTTCGATCTTCCAGCAGAGGAGTTCGGTATCTCAGCGAAAGACTTCTATATTACAGCGGAAAAATTCGATAGTCCAACGGAACACTTTGTCTGTAGTGACTCGTGTCGTCTGTTGAAATTTTCATACTTATTCTTGTATCATAAACAAAGGCTAAATTGAAACTAAGATTCTGTACGTCAATATCAGATATAAGAAAAAGGAACACCTGCGCAAGCACAGACCTTTTACCACGATGGCATTGGAAATAGCATGATTTACAACTTGAGATCTGTCATTCAAAAAGCTGTATACCCATCCTCCAACACTACTGGTTATTCCCAGTGTCCTATGAAACTATGGTCACATTCACCAAAGGCTTTTGCTATAACTGTATACATCATATAGGCATTTAGTTTGTACTTCAGCACTTCTTAAAAAAATCCACAGCTGTGATCCAGCAACCGGTAGACATGTGATCTTCCCAACCAGGTTCTCCCAGGTTATGTGGACCATCTCATTGCAAAAAGTCAATAAATTTGTCTCGGATCTCTCTCAAGACCCTCAAAATAGTGCAAATTTCATCTGGGCTTTTTCCTCCTCTGTATATATATATATATATATATATATATATATATATATATATATATATATATAGAGAGAGAGAGAGAGAGAGAGAGAGAGAGAGAGAGAGAGAGAGAGAGAGAGAGAGACAGACAGAGAGAGAGATTGCTCGAGTTGAATGTCATCAACCATAATTGTTATATCTGGTCAACTTCGGAGTTTATTTCTGACGCATTGAAAGATGATGCAATTCAATACTTCCCACACGACCGTGACATCATCAGCAAACATATTCAAGTCCATCTTATCCAAGAATGCTTATCTTGTGTCTACAGCGAGTTCACTCTCTCATATTAGCCTATGAGGCTTGTTTACGCATGACCTCTCGCTAAATCCGTGCTGTGTCTGAGGCATGTTCTCCTCTGCAAATGAGTGCGCGTTTTACAAATACTTGTTCCAGCAATACCTGGTATGTAGGAAAGTTACGTATTACCCTATCCAGTGTAGTATCAAAGTTCCTCACTACGCCATATTACAACTGACAGGACTTGTACACAAACATTAAGAAACACTCATGGGGTAATTAAGAGTCGCGGCCGTGTAGTCGGATTGTAACTCAAAACGAACATAACATTCCACTGATGATGACGTACCACAGCTGCAAACAAAAGCCTGTCACCTACCGAAAGCGTTATCAGCAGGACGCTAGTTAGCATCATCACCATACCAGGCAATGAAACCCTACTTTCATGGCTGGTATATACTTGGATCGGAGGCCTTCTGTTGACCAATACAGTAACAAGTATGATTAACCCTTCCGTTAACCAGTACAGTAACAAGTATGATTATCCCTTCCGTTAACCAGTACAGTAACAAGTATGATAATTACCAATCATGAAACTTGAGCGTGATGATCTATAAATATCTTTGCTACCGTTACCACTCTCTGGAACACCCTTCGTAGCTGGTCCCTATTCTTCTTCTCTAACACACAATGCTGCCCATCACCACTCGGAGCGTGCCCGTCAGACATGCTCCTCACTAAAACCTTTTAACCCGCGCCAGCCTTAGAACCAGTCATGTCATGAAAGCCGTGCATGGCTGGGTCAACATGAAGTCAGGTAGAGCTGGGGCAAAACTCTTTCTTTGGAACAAAGGAGGACAAGTAAATGTTAGCTTTAAAGCTGAAGATACATGAAGAGACATCTCGCTTCTGACACAATACTGACTGTGACGCCACACTAAAGTTTTTAATACGAATGACACACACACACACACACACACATATCTAACCAGGACGAATGTCTTGCTAAAGTACCTTCACATCCAACGTTTGCCTGTAGGCCGGACTGACAAAACACCACCTAGTCATACTTGAGATGTGGCTCTCTCCTGCCTCTGATTATAAACGGTGCAAATTCAGTTATAAGAACTGATGACGCCATCTTGATATTCAAACATAACCACAACCGAAAAGCAATATTATAATAGTTGGCCTGTATCGCTTCCCTGGCTTGTATGGCCTAGTGGCCATACTGGATATCAAATCAACATGAAATGAGGAAACGTGATACATGACCATCCATCAATTATGTTTGTAACACAACCATCCATACCACCCATCAATTACGTCTAAAACACGACCACCCATCAATTATGTCTAACACGACCAACCATCAATTATGTCTAACACGACCACCCATCAATTATGTCTAACACGGCCATCCATCAATTATGTGTAACACGACCAACCATCAATTATGTCTAACATGACCATCCATCAATTATGTCTAACACGGCCATCCATCAATTATGTCTGTAACACGACCATCCATCAATTATGTTTGCAACGACCACCATCAATTATGTCTAACACGACCATCCATCAATTATGTGTAATACGACCATCATCAATTATGTCTGTAACACAACTATCCATCAATTACGTGTAACACGACCATCCATCAATTATGTCTAACAGTTTTGGTATAATCTTTGTGGTTCCCGCAACATTTTAGACAATGCAGCAACGTGGGGAGAAAAAAAAATCAGTTTGTCATTTGCAAGTGATTTTATATCTACGTAGGATATACAAGACTTTTTAGGAGAACCTATTCCCCTTCCAGGTTTACCACAGCACGTTATACAGAACTGTACTCAATAACAGAAGTGAACAATTACGTAACCTCTGGTTTACCTATAGTACGAGTACCACAGTGGTACCATCAACATGGTATATGGTGCGGGTCGTTGGAAGCTCCAGGTGGAAGTTAAAAAGAAAATAAGACACATTTTTATGTTCAGGAAAAAGATCCACGCAAAATAATTCTCTTTATGATCAGCAATGCTACATACCTAAGATATCCTTGATTTCAATGCTTTACATAATGTTCCACAGCTTTTGATGTACAGTGGTACACAGATGTGGTGGAGACAGACGCTAATGGTAGGACACTAAAAGAAAGTGGGAACAAGCGACTTCACATTACTTCAACCGTTGGGACCTATCCCTACAGCTCATATGTGACCCATGATCATAGAAGTTATTGGTTCACAAGGCTGTTGGATACTGCAACCCTCATACCTACACAAGTATGGGTGGGCTGGAGTGGTACACTGGACAGGAACTTTTCCAGTTCCTTCGTCCAGGATCCGATTCATCCAGCTGCTAACATCCGCTGGTTATTGACTCTAAAGATACGGCGGCTGAAGGTATAAGCTACTTTGTCAACCCGTTTCCCTGATGACTCCGCTTTCCTGAAAATTTATCCTACATTATCTTCATGTCTGCCGTCCCAGTCAGGGATTATTTTCTTATGCATGTTTTATATTTGTCAGTTTCAAGTATCACGCACCAGCGCGATTCATACCGAGTCAGAGACGGTAAAAGACTAGCCACCATCCGCTCGGCAATATAGCTGGCTTTATTGGTAATGTTAGAACACGATACCTTCATCCTGTTTCCCCAACATGAAGGTCACGCGATTTCATCACCTCTCTCTCTCTCTCTCTCTCTCTCTCTCTCTCTCTCTCTCTCTCTCTCTCTCTCTCTGAGTGATGCCACGCCAAACTGCGATTCCAATGAAGTATGATGCAAATGTTCGTGGCAAAGGCTTCATGTTGCATTTCCTCAAGTCTACCAAAATGGCTCCTTTGATATGCAGGATTAATGCTGGTGCAGTGTAAGATAATCTAGACCATATGTATGACAAGCACAATTCTAACATCAGCACTAGAATCAGAGTTCCTCCTTACCACAACTCTATCAGCTGTCAGTCTATTCCTATATTGTTGATTTAGTTTCTATACATCATTCCGAGTACACAGGACTGGAAACGAAGCCAACCATAAGATACCTGGTGAAGAGGCTTGCTGCCAATACTTAGCTTTGATGGTGGACTTTAGCATTACCAGTTCATCTACTGAAGTACGTTTTCCCAGAAAAAAAAATACGGCAACGAAATACGAACTATATATATATATATATATATATATATATATATATATATATATATATATATATATATATATATATTCCATGGTTGGTGTTAGGACCATGTCAGTTCCATACTCACATGGGAGAGGGTGTGTGGCGTGAACAGCGGTACAGCTGCAAACGTTGGCTGGGTGGAGGTGGTGATGTTCTCACGGCTCAAGGAAGACTCACCTGCCGAGGAGACAAAGTTATCATTAGTACAACGCATGACATGCCCGCGCACACACCTTCATCATCACAAGATGTAACATCTTCCCGTATATATGTCTCAGATCACACATACAAGATGCAAATCTTTTCAGTCCTATTTCCTTAAATATATGTCGATCAATCATTTTCGATTTCGCCTTTTGAAGCCAAACTGGACAAATGGCGTTTACAAAACACTGATAAAAGAGAGAAAATATTTAAAAAAAAAAAAAATCAAATGGTCACTTAAGCTGAGTTCATATGGTCTTGGAACTATCCTGAACACCCAAAACTGCAAATGTTCCAGTTTTTGCGACTGCTGGTTATAACTTGACAATGACGGCCTTATTGACTCCGGCAGGCGACAAGTCTAAAAGCCCAAATTACCAATGAATCATCATATTTCCTACAATCAAGAAAATCGATAATTATAAGAAAATGCCTAGAAAAATAATTCATCTAGATGAACAATGTGGAATACTAAGATAAGGTATATATCTTCAATAAAGCTCTAGCTAATACGTTCCACTGATCTCTGACAAGGATACAACAACCAGTTGTCACACATCAGTCTGTGAACCTAACACTATGGGATGATGCCTTCGTAGAACAAGAACTGGAAGAAGAAGAAGAAGAAGAAGAAGAAGAAGAAGAAGAAGAAGAAGAAGAAGGTCATTCGATCCCAAAACATGACGGTCCGACCCGTAAATATGATGGACTGGGTTCATTTTACCAGATCCTTCAAGGTCACATGAAAGGCCAGGCCATCATACCCAAAGGTCGTTCCGTTCTGCTCCAGGGGTTAAGTCAACGGCCGGACGAGGCTGTCGGGGATTATCTTCTCGTGTCCGCTGGGGCGATCACTGTTGACGCTGCCCAGGCCTTAGTGCTACGGGGGGGGGGGGGGGGGGGGGGGGGGGGGGGGGGGGGGGGGGTTTCCCGGTCGGTCTCAACACCAATATGACGCCCATGAGTCATATACCTCATGCAAGATGGCATACCCCAGGGAATTCTATTACATCTTAATAACGACGGGATTTTGGAATGACCTCACGTAACCTCATTTTCCTAACTCGACCTTATCTATAGCTTAACGTCACGTTACCTAAACTAGCGCTACTCACACAACCGAAACTAATCATCGTGGTCTAATCTAACCCACCGTAACATAATTCAATCTAATCTAATCCAGTCCAGCCTAATCAAAACTAATCTCGTCTAGATTAAACACATCCTAATCTACGGTCAACTGTCAAAAGCCTTACACATATTCCACTTGACTGGGTGTACCAGATTTCCCCAGGGGATGACATGGGCGGATTCCAAAGTCCCTCGGGAAATGCGGTGCACGGATTTCATATTCCCAACACAACTTCGGGCAGGGAAGCTAAAATCCGGGGCAGCTAAAATCCGTGTGACAAGGGCTAAGCTACACCCAACTCACCTGGGAGGCTTCCCTCACCAACTCTGCGGGAACATACTTCGCATTTATTGATCTTTTGTTCCCCGGATACAAGGATATGACATCCACTGCTTCCTGCCTAAGTGAGGCAGCATCAGCAACACAAGACCCAGCCTTTAAGAAAGACTCTATTAAGTTTTCCCTCTTGTATTTACTGCTTATAACACCGTGTGTGTGTGTGTGTGTGTGTGTGTGCGCGCGCTTTATTTGTAACTACCTATTCATAGAGGAGGGGGTGTTTGTGTGCTTAATTTTTTTTTCTCTGTGCTGGGTTTAAAAGGTAGAGGTACCCAAGCATAATATTCATGATAAAGAAAACTTAGCATCAAAGTTCCTTACACACGAGCATGGTTATCAAGGAACAATTTGTTAGTTAAGCTCAGTGGAAAACATCGCATGCCCTTGAGCATAACCTCAGGCTATGTTGGTCTAGCCTTGAACCAGACACAGAAGGGTTAGGTCAAAGGCCAAGGAATGCAATGTCGTGTTTAACGGTTTCATTCAATGTACTGAATACGGTACAAGAAATTCATTAAACACTTGTTACGTTTCGGTCCATCTGTGCCAATTCAACGTTCAATTTAATCACTTTTCGAAATGGAATTCCAAAGCGAGAAAGCATATAACAAACAATCCCAGAGATCGTCGCTGGCACTGGAATATCTGGGTCAAACCTAGACTTGATAACTAAGAAATTTCAAAGTAATTATATTTATCCGTGTTTCCCTCTTTCACGACTGCACTTTAAAATACCACTGATTTATGAATGGCTTTACCGGAGAATGAATCCCACATGGGCGAGGATGACACCAGCTCATCTAGTGGACATGTTGTGGTCTGGAATTGTATGAACTCTAGAAACATTTAAACAGAAAACAATGAGCGAGGAAAAGTTAACAATGATCCATGTGACTTCCGTGGGCTATACGTTATCATGAACGTCTGTTCTCCCACATTAATATTTACATTCTGCTCAGATTTGGTTTTCGTATAAGCTGCGTCATTTCCAGGAGCCTCGGCCATGGTTTGCCAGCCAATATATTCACCACAATGGGTTATGTCTTGACCTCGTCACCCTGATTGGTTATGACAGGTGGTATCAATACTCTGTATGTTCTGTGGTTGCCCTCTTGTTAAATTTAAAACCATCAGTCGTGAAAACCATGAACAGCAAAACGATGCCAGTTTTCTCTCTGAGCTCCTTTTGTTTATCTGCTTCCATGGTGGAGCATGCGCTAAATGCCTCACTCTGTACGGATAATAGAATTTTTGGAATCATCAAACACATTTTGATCAACGAACAAAAAGGTATTGACGGATGAATCTATGCAAGTAAGTCTGTCCTTTCAAAGTTATATCAGTTACGCCAGACTTCCGAGAAAACCGGTTTTCTATGATGCTGCTGCCAGTATAAAAGAAAACGGACACTGCCTAAGCGTATATCTTTAACTGGACATGTTATAACAAAGGATAAAACGCTTAACTGTTATTCTCACTTTTAAAAGCACTACTTATTCCTTATTGGTGATGCTTCCTCCAGATATATAAACACAATCAGATTCTCTTTTTCTAGCAAATGTGCCGTCTTATCCCGTTATTGCTCAAATTCAGGATTATGTTGATTCAATACAGTAATTAAGCACAGTATAAGAAAAAAATATATCACTTCAGTATTCCAGTTCTGGTTACCTAAAAAAGATAAAAGTATAATTGATAACTCTAATGAACTGCAGATGAAGCACTTACATAACACTTTACTTCGTATAAAAGACAAATACATAAACCATACAAAGAAAAATACTTTGCACATTAACAAATACAAAAAAAAAGAAAATGTTTTAAAAAACATTTTGCAGTGACAAATACAACAGTAAAATACCGAGAGAAGTCCATGGTTTGCGGTACGACAAACACGATGGGATGAACCTTAAGTCTTGTGAACCGCGTTTTAATAAACATCTTTCATATCTATTCGCCGTTTCTCGCCCTAGCGAAGTAGCGTGAGAAACTGACGACTGAGCCTAAAATTAAAAATCCTAGCAATGCTTCATGTTTTGCTCCTGCTGGAAGATAATAAATGAAGTGAGAATTTCTATCCCACGAACACTGCCCCTATTCATATCACTTCCCTCCCTATCTTCAGGGATATCAACATATGCTCTGACTACTTCTATAGTATCAATTAAGGCAATGCTGCGAACGCTCTGCCCTGTAGTACATTTCATTCGTACACTGTAATTCCCATTTTGTTTGTTTCCGAGATGATACATACTAGGATACCCTGCCGCTGCGTCTAAAGCCACCAACTGGTTATTTATGCATACAGTAGCAGTTACAACACGTGAGTATTTCAAGTACACATATTTTGTATTCTTCCAAACGCTGACATGATTTACAATAAACGTTCTGATGGGTCTGGTATTCCAGTGCTGGATTCTCATATCTTAGGACAATCAAGAGCTTAATCAAGCTTTCCTCAGAGTGTAAATATATTTCCTTATGACTTTCGGTTACGAAGCCACGCCCGCATCCGGCGGGCGGTGACCTTGTAATTAAAGGAATATTGACGAATATTTAGCCGCTATTCTAACAAGTGATACAGTTATCCCTCAATCTTCCCCAGACAGGAATAGCTGCTTCTCTGGTGTTACTGATAACCTATCTTATTTTCCCCAGAAAGGAACAGCTGTTTCTCTGGTGGTACTGATAACCTGTCTTACGTCCTTTCAAAACATGGCGAGCTCTTCTGACGTAACCTCTCCAACTACAGCAGCAGCAGCAGTAATTAACAACCTGGCTACGCTACTGAGGAAGCTGGTTTGGTGGTGGTTGTATGGCAAATTACTGGACGTGAGTTTACTTAATGACTGCCACCTTCACGACTATCCAGCCTCCCTCCCATCTAATAACTTCTGCAACCAACTACCACATCAAGATTTATATGTAATCACAGGATAATCTTACCATAAAGTAAATCTAACACACAGCCTTTCCCTCCTAACCTACGTACCTAAACCCGTAACGTTAAAAATGAGCTCTGTGTTAACCAACATTAGATTAAACTAACTTGACCTAGCAAAAACCCTAACGCAATCTAATCAAGACTGACAAAAATAAACCTTCGATACAGTACATCCAACCACACAGTTAAATACGGCAACCTAAAATGACCGGATCGTTACCTAACAATCATCTAAAATTATTACTATAAAAGATTAACACATAGGAGTCTTACCCCAAATCCAACAGTGCCTCTATACATACCCGAATATACCGTATACTTGCATACTTTCAAATATAAACATATTCAATGTCAAACAGTACAATAAATGTCATGCACATCTCCGTGGCTGTTGATGGATCAGTCTCAAACTCCTTCCTCCATCAACAGCGGTGTCCCTCAAGGTTCTGTCCTGTCTCCTACTCATTTTTCTTTTTTTTTTTATCATCGATCTTCTTTCTTTCACAAACATCCATATACACTTTACGCTCACAACTCAACAACGTATTTCGTCTCTAAAACACTTCCTCAATAAACCTAGAACTGGACAGGAAATCTCAGTGGGGTAGACAAATATGCTGAAATTTAGTGCCTCAAGAACCAGTTTCTGCCCATCTCTCTATCGACAGTTCCTCATAACTTTCCTCTCTCCTTGGACGGTTCTGTAATTCCACCTCTTGACTTAATGAACATACGTATTATAACTAACATCCAATCTAACTTCAGAACCTCACATTACGGAAATAGCTAAGTCTGCCTCCGAACAGTTGCTCCGTTTACACAAAGGATTGATTCGTCCTTGTATGGAGTACTGCCCTCACATCTAGGGTGGCTTAAGGTCTGCATCCTTGCTTGACCAGTTGAGTCAAAAGCGGTCCGACAGATAAACTCTCCCAAGCTATCTTAAAACATGACTGGCTTGCCCTACGTCGCAATGTTGGTTTACGAAATTTCCCTATTTTATAGGTATTACTTTTTTTTTTCTTTTTTGCTACCGAGAGCTGGCTGTTTGTGACTAGACCACGCAACACTCGGTAAGCTGGTGCGTTACATGATTACAGTGTGGCCGTCGGCTACTCAAGGGTACGCCGTTCTGATAACACTTTTTTCCATAAACCTATGCAATTACGAAGGAAGCAGAAAACAAATCTTATTCATCTTGTAAGACTTAGAGAGTGCTTCCTGTTAGCCCTGCCATCATAGCAAAATCTCATCGTAGGGTACTCTCTCTCTCTCTCTCTCTCTCTCTCTCTCTCTCTCTCTCTCTCTCTCTCTCTCTCTCTCTCTCTCTCTCAGTACTCGAGCGTTATAAACCCTCATCTCAATGCCTTGTCTGATTTAGGACCAGTTCTCAGCTCTCTCAACTGTCTTAACACAAGTGTACAGCGTCTTCTTAGCTCTTCCCAAGATGTTAAAGGCCCTGGCGTGCTCTTCCCTTGGGATCCTTCTGATGTCGGGTACAGCTCATCTTGAAAAAAGAAAAGGCCAAACAGGCGAATAGTATGAAAGAATATATATATATATATATATATATATATATATATATATATATATATATATATATATATATATATATGGCAGGCAGCAGTTTCATACAACTCGGTGTAATATAACATATGAGCATTTGCTACAACACTACCTAATACTGGTCTCCTTTATCACCGAATTTAGGTCTCCAGGTTCTAAATTCTACTAATACGTCAATGACAAGATCGTCCTACTCCTGTACCCCAAGACTCTTACAAATCCTTGAGCCTGCAGGTGACTACTTTAATCACCTGCAGGTTGCCTTATATGCTGATATATTCTCCGTATATGTATGTATGTTAACCCGACCTTTGTGATTTACCTTATATACTACTCTCGTGTCTACAGATATGTATGCTGACCCTATCCATAATATGTATGTCTTACGACAGGAACCTTACGTGTCCTCTGTAACTTGCCCATGTACACCTCAACTGTCCAACCACCTATGAATGTGTGTGAATATATATACATACTACCTGGGGTCCTAAGTTCATTTATGTAACTTGCCTTAAATTAAACGAGAATTATCTAACAACGCGTTCAAGTTTGTAGAGCGACTATAATGTCTTACCAACGCCACATGTAGAGGTAAATATAGATATTCTCTCTCTCTCTCTCTCTCTCTCTCTCTCTCTCTCTCTCTCTCTCTCTCTCTCTCTCTCTCTCTCTCTGTCGTACAAACAATCGCGTGCAGAAAGACAAGCACCCTCATTACCATCGCTGACGTAAATTCAAATAGTACTTGAGTAATTAAGAACCTGTAATGGCTTGGAGTCTACACATTTTCCAACACAAACAAAACTACACACGCGCACGTGTTTGTACAGAAGCGCGTAGGCAGACACTCGAGCACACACATACCTAACGTTAAGTTTACCTTTCGTTTAATCTGGAGGTTGATCTGTACCTACACTGACACTGTGTCTGGCACCAGGCCTGCGCACGGCTGTTCCTCCCATCAGTAATGCCACGTCAGGTCTGAACACAAAGCCAATGAATCCAATCTACTCACGGGACTGGGTAGCTCCAGCAGCAAGGATTATGACGGGTTCCACATCGTAACTCTCTCTCTCCACCGCCAGTTTAATTCTCCACTGCGAGTTTGTCTCTAGTGGATGATACACATATGAGCAGGTGGGACGGTGAACAATACTGGGAGCCGAACGTTTGCGCTACTTTCACTTTCTGTATCGGAGGCTCCCTTGTATGTGACTTGCATTAATACACAGTCTTCCATGAATACCATAATGAGAGAGAGAATGATATCTGGGTGAAGACTAGGAGGGTGGCCTTGAAGGATTATCTGGCTACAGTGCGTCTCTGCCACCTACGCTCCAGAGGATGAAAAAACGTGTCTTCAGTGGCTCCCGATAATTGTGACTTTTGACACAATCCCGGCGAGCTTATAATTTTCTCTATAATCTTATCAACTCTCGTATCTAGTTCTCCTTAAACAGGTTATGTAAGAAAACAACACTGTTCTATGGAACGCAAAAGCTTCGAAATTTCGTAATGTGTCATCATGTGTTCACGTGGTATTCTGTATGGGTCTCCATTTACCTCTTCAATGGAGGAGAAACGTCATTATCAGCAGGCATTCATCAACGACCCACTCTATACTTCATATATTCTCATCCTTACTCAAGTGGCACTAACACAGATTATGAATCTACAGTCTTCACAGGCTTTTTACTTCCTCCAAAAGTCGTAAATACTTTCCCTTTCATGGTCCACTCTATATTTCAATTCAGGCCCGGCCTTGAAGTGGACTTTTGTCCGCGGCTGAACCTTAAAAAAGAAAGAAAAAAAAAAAACACTAACGGTGTAAATGATCAAAAAAATACAATTACGCGGGAAAGAGCTTTACTTCGTGGAGACACCAACGTTCACTTTCATGTTGTCATGCCGAGTACCCACGTATCTTACTTATTCCTACTATGTAAGTTATCACACCAGCAAAACCCTTTTGTGTATCATGTCTTTGTAAAGCCTCGCATTAGTTTATTCTCCAGTGCCTCTAAAAAAAATTATCGCGTTAATGAAGAGGAAGAGAGTTTGAGGCTCTCCCCTACCTAAAGCTGTGCTTCCCTGGATTACCTAAAGCCGTACTTCCTTGGATTACTGAAAGCCATACTTTCCTGGATTACCTAAAGCTGTACTTTCCTGGATTACCTAAAGCCTTATTTCCCTGGATCGTACACAGATTATTCTACGAAGCTAATCAATGCTACTGGATGGTTTCAAGCGTTATATTTCCCCCCCGTCAACCTTTACCTGCGTAAACTGGGATTCTGTGAGTCAATGTTTGACTCCCTCCGATGATTCCAGTACAATCTCTCTCTCTCTCTCTCTCTCTCTCTCTCTCTCTCTCTCTCTCTCTCTCTCTCTCTCTCTCTCTCGATCCCGGATATTTAAGAGGTTCTCTCCTTCTGTGCATATGGCACCTACGGATTTCAGAGGTGGCATTTTACAGTCTTCTATGCCTACTGTGAAAATAGAAATAATTCATTTCTTCAGTTTGGTTCTGTTATCTGCTAGGTAAGAGCTATCCTGCCACAAGCTTTCCACCGCTTCCTTCTCTACAGGTGGTGTGTTCAAGCGTGTACTACTCCCGGGAACGTTGTCGTTCAAGACACTCCGCTTGTCTCCGAACCATTACCACGTTAGCTGTGGCAGGAGGAAATCTCGAGGACGGAGTACAACTGGGAGCGTGGTCCCACGATGACTCAAGCATGACTGTACGTTCCCTAATTACGCTGTAACTCCAGAGGTCTTGCATCAGGTTTACTGACCGCGTATGATACATGGAGGCCTTCCACCAACACCATCCGTAAACTTACACAGTCTGATAATAATCATGAACCAATATCTTGACGCCTGGAACACGATAGTGCGACCCCTGGGTATGATGGCCAGGCCTTTAACCAAGCTATTGTATCAATGAGTTGTATATCCGTGATCAAGGGTCATATCATCAGGCTTAATGATTTAAAAACTATTTCCTCAAGCGAGTTCTGTACCTGGTGGAGAGGTGTATGCCAGCCACACACCCACGGGAGTTCTCGTGTACAATTATCCGTTTGCACAGCTGCCCAGGCGGTACTACTCTAGTGAGGTATGGAGGAAACATTCAAACCTATTTATATATATATAATTTTACAGGTTGTAGACATGAAAGCTTTGAAAGTTATCAAAATAGGTGCACATCACATACCGATTGGAAAAATGCTTACAACAGTTATAACCAACTGGCAAAATACGTACAAGAATAACCGCTGAACACCAGTAGGAGACACCAAAGCATGGAATCTAGAACACAAAGAAAGGGAAACACAAGAGGAAATGACATAAAAAGGACACAAAGAAATAAGTGAGGCCAACACAGAGAAAATGAAGGAAGCAAACCCCAACACAGTCCGACCCCAAACCTAACCTAAAGTTGCCGCCTTGAGGCGGTGCTGGACCGGCCTGGCGTTGACTCCAGAGATCTATCCCCGCAGATGGGCCGAGTTGGATCACTACTCGGCAGCACTGTTGGAGCAGCCACCCACAGATCCACATAAACCACACAGCTCAGCTGGTCTGATACATTTTGTAAGTACTTATCCAATCATAACCTCCTTAAGTTTATTCCGTGGTGTTCATGATGGCTACTGGCACTGTGTTGAGTAGTCTTGGGTTATGCATGTTCAAGATGCTGGCTCTTTTTTTATGCTAATCGCACGTTTTGATCTTTGGGTTAATATTATACAGTCTCCCATGTCTGTAGTGTCAATAGGGAATCATTCTTAAGTGTACGTTTGAGACCCTGTCTTCGTAGATTTCCTGAGCGTAAATAATGATATAAATCTCCCGTCTGCGCTCCAGCAAGTATAGCCTCAGTGGTTTCAGGCGTTCCCAGTAGCTCAGTTCCATAACCGCGTCAATACGGGTCGTGAGAGATCTCAGAAACTTTCTAACTCTTACATTTTCGCCCGCCTTGTGTGGTACCGTTGGCACACAGCAGTGTTCAGCATGTGAGAGAATTGGTGCCTTGAAGAGCGTTATCATTGCTTCTCCTCTATTGCCCTGATAGTCTGCAAGATCCATTCTACCACCTCCCCGGAAGAGATAACCGTTATCATCACACCGCGAAATCTTCAACACTGTTCGACCGTTATAAAACTGTGGCTACGTTCATCCGCTAATCCCTAATGCGCTTGTTTTCTTGATGTTCCCCAGGCCAGAAGAACTGCGTTTACATGGACCATTGAAACACTCGGTTTACGTCAGTGTGTAATTTCTCCGTTATAGCTTTTGTTATAATCCACCATAACAAGCCTACCACAATTCATGGATACGGCATTGACCCTGAGAAAACCAGTATCACTGCGGCAGAGATTCCTGACACGAGTGAACAACCGGTGCAATAAAGCGTACACACAGTGAGTCGGCCAGCGCGAGGCGAAGAGGGAAGGAGACAATAGAGGGTGTGGGGCGGGGAGGGGAGGGGAGGGAGGCCGCGGCTGGTGTCGGTGTACAGCGTGAGTCATCTGGGTCAGCCGGCACAACACTGTCTCGCAATAACAAACAGCCGCCTTCTGTATCCTCCTGAGCATGACTGTACCATCCTTAACTACCGCCATACCATCCTTAAGATCCGTGGTGGACCCTTGAGCACGTCGGTTAGACCCATGATGACCTAACTTCTTAAAATGGCCCGTAAAGGTCGGGTATAAGGTCAGTGCACAATGCCTTCAGGTCCTGCCGTCAGCCTCAAGTGTCGTAACATCGATGGCTGGTTAGTACGGCTCCGAGGCTACTGCTGCCCAGGTCATTATGGTGGCTGCAGATTACGCAAGGAAAATATTTCGTCTGTTGCAACGTGTGTGTGTGTGTGTGTGTGTGTGTGTGTGTGTGTGTGTGTGGAGGGGTGGGGAAGGTTTGGGGAAATGAAGAATTTATCAGGGGTTCGTTGGAGAGTTCCTGGGACTGTGGTACGAAAATGATGGAGAGAGAGAGAGAGAGAGAGAGAGAGAGAGAGAGAGAGAGAGAGAGAGAGAGAGAGAAATTGGAGGGTAATAGCTTCCGGATATATTCCCCGAGAACTATTAACTGCCGTCAGTGTCAAGCTACAAAACGAAAATCCCAAACACCTTCTTCAGGATTTCAAGGTGATTCTAAAACCATAGACGCTCTCACTGCATATACATAACCCATGCTGTACCATCATGTTGAAGGAGTGAGTCATACTCGCTACGTTCTCCCAATAATGATCAAATCGTAGAGAGAGAGAGAGAGAGAGAGAGAGAGAGAGAGAGAGAGAGAGAGAGAGAGAAATGAGTAACTTAAATGTATGCGGCGAACGGCTAACCCTACAGGAGCCTGTGGATATGTATGCTAATGATACGCCTCTCATTAAACGAATATGGATCTACGATTGTCCATCTCTATGTCTGTATTCATTCATTAAATACAATTCACTGAGTGTAATGTATCTCATCGGTCATTTTCTAAAAAGCAGCAGCCGATGACAAACTAAACAGTTACCCATTTTCTCTTGATACATCCAGAACACAGAAAACTAAATTCTCAGTAGGGTAAACTAAGATTTTAGAAGCCGTTTTCTTCCAATGAGTAACTAAAAGATTTCGGTCACCGTTTTCTTCTAGGGGATATTATACCCACGTAAACTCGTAAATATTTTCACAACGTCATCGAACTAAAAAATCTGAGTCATGATCGGGTCACCGTCTAGTTACCAAGATAAGGATATTCAACCTTATGTGACCCATACTCTGGTTTCCGGAGCTGTCTTCTAAACCTGCAGCTCGATCTCTGAGCAAGCTACGTCGCTGAGAGCTTGTCTATTAGGCAGTTTGTTACTACTACTTTCCACGTGTTATATATTGTGCGATCTCACTGGTTTTGTGATTCCGGGAAAACTTCAGTTTCCGTACAATTCCAGAGATGTTCACCCATTGTTCCTTACACTTCCCGGCAAGATCCAACAGAAAAGGGTCTCAGGTATATGAGCTAATTTTTCGTAAAGTTATAACAGAATCTCTACTTGCGTGGATTTTCTTTGAATAATGTATTTAGTTGACTATTCTCGCCAGATGTCTTTCAAAGCAGATTACGAAATGGGTTTCCCAGGACTTCCTCTCTGCATTTATATACGTTTCTCCCTCGCCTACATTCTACTGAGTAGAGTTTATTACGGCTTTTGGTGTGGCACAGTTCTAACCCAATGAGTGAGGTTTCGCACCCCCAATACCTCGAGATGAGTGTAAGTTGCCGAGTGGGTCGACCAAGCCCCGGCTCGCAGGCCCATGGACTCGGGTCAGCCTGGCTGATCTGATATACTTTAATAATACTTCTCGAGCCTTCTTAAACGTTCTGCACTGTGCCTCCCACTGTGTTTCTGATGGGTGCAGGCAATGTGCTGCCCAGTCGTGGGTGTGTTCATCTATTTTGCCTTCTGCTGAAGGTGCAATATTTTAAAGAGTCTTCCATATCAAGTAGGAGCATAAATTTTCTTTTTAATGTTGGTTGGAGACCATGCGCTCTTGGATTTCTTTAAGAGTGGGTATACCCTTCCCGTCTACACTAGACACTACATACAGACTCACTGACGTCAGGCATTCACCACTATTCATTTCCTTTACCGCGTTAATACGGGCTGTAGAAGACCTTGGCACACTGACTGTCGCGGTAATATGGGCTGTAGAAGACCTTGGCACACTGACTGTCGCGGTAATATGGGCTGTAGAAGACCTTGGCACACACTGCCTACCGCGTTAATACGGGCTGTAAAAGACCTTGGCACACACTGACTGCCGCGATTCAATCTGACTCCACTATTTCACCAGTCTTGAGAGTGATGTTTACAAACTACAGTATCCTATGTGAGAGCATTAGCACCTTGAGTCATCATCAGCTTTTCCTTCTTGTCCTTTAAAGTCCACAAGATTCACCCCGACGTATTTATGCAAGATACACCTGTCGTCTTGTTTTGTTTATCATTATTATGGTCTCGTGTCTTTCACACTGCACAATCGTGATATGACGGTGGTCGTGTCCGCCAGTTTTTCGAGTGATCCTAATTTCTTAACTCTGTCCATCACGGGGGAATTGCAACTGAAAACGCGTGTTGTTTTCTGTGGTCTGGCGGTAGACTTGGTTTGTGTCAGTTCGTAGTTTCACGGTGTCTTCTACTGATCAGATTTTCATACTTATTCCAATGTCATCTACAAAGAATACGACTGGTATATATATATATATATATATATATATATATATATATATATATATATATATTATCCCTGGGAGTAGGGGAGAAAGAATACTTCCCACGTATTCCCTGCGTGTCGTAGAAGGCGACTAAAAGGGGAGGGAGCGGGGGGCTGGAAATCTTTCCCTCTCATTTTTTTTTTAATTTTCCAAAAGGAGGAACAGAGAAGGAGGCCAGGTGAGGATATTCCCTCAAAGGCCCAGTCCTCTGTTCTTAACGCTACCTCGCTAATGCGGGAAATGGCGAAGTATGAAAGATATATATATATATATATATATATATATATATATATATATATATATATATATATATATATATATATAACGCGGGAAATGGCGAATAGTTTAAAAGAAAAAAGAAAGAATATATATATATATATATATATATATATATATATATATATATATATATATATATATTTTTTTTTTTTTTTTTTTTTTATACTTTGTCGCTGTCTCCCGCGTTTGCGAGGTAGCGCAAGGAAACAGACGAAAGAAATGGCCCAACCCCCCCCCCCATACACATGTACATACACACGTCCACACACGCAAATATACATACCTACACAGCTTTCCATGGTTTACCCCAGACGCTTCACATGCCTTGCTTCAATCCACTGACAGCACGTCAACCCCTGTATACCACATGACTCCAATTCACTCTATTTCTTGCCCTCCTTTCCTTATATATATATATATATGGGAAGGAACTGTGTGTGTGTGTGTGTGTGTGTGTGTGTGTGTGTGTGTGTGTGTGTGTGTGTGCGCGCCGCGCAAGCGCATTAAATGCATTAACAGTCTACCTCTAAAACAACTGCTTAATTCTATACGCTTCAGTTAGAGTGTCTGTAAAGTGATGGCCAGGCCATAACACGTGGGTTGTCACATCAAGCCATTTAATTCCAATAACTGCCACTGGGGTAGAATATGACGGCAAAGGACAGGTAACTGACCACGGCGAACCATAAAGGAAGACCCAGTGAGCGGTGGCAATGACCTCACTAAACTCCACTACAACCCTCATCATCGGCTGAGACGGCCACCGTTACCCTCCTCTCACATTATCAGATCAGCATAATCCTCGACTCTAGAGCTCATAATCCCAGTAATTCCAATGAGCTTGTCATCTGTAATGGGGCAGGAGCTGAACGGCGAGGGATGATAAGCCGGGGTAAAGTGCTGGGGAGGAGCAAAAAGTCAGTCATAGGGAGGGGGAGTTACATGATACGGCAGAAACTTAGGTGTGATGCTCTGGGAAATCTGAGTTGCCGAACAAACCTGGAGAACTTTCGCTGAAAAGTACCTAAACTCAGAAAATTTTGTAAAAATCGCTTAAAAAATCGTTTCTCTCTCTCGCTAAAACTTACAGATAGCATTCATTCAAATGCAGTCTAGCGCCAGTCAGGTACTCCGTCGTCACTCGCTGCTTAATACGAGTGTCTTGGTTCTGCAGGATAATGACACGCCTTCTCCCAGCCAATTCACATCACGTTCTAAGGCAGGTTGTTCACATAGTTTCCATAGTGCCGCAGCCCAATGTGACAGCCTTCTCACCCAGACTTTCGCCTGCTTTCGTTAAACCATAATTGAGCTTTATAATGGTAATGTTCTGTACCCGAGATATGAATGGCTCTTTTGTTTTCTAGTCTCTGGTTATGCAGCAATAATTTTCAGTACCAATTCTCTGATGATGTGCACTTACATAACTCGTAAAAGCACTTCATCAATGTCTACTTTGCAAAGCCGACACTCGCATATCCCGAATGCACTAAGTATAATTTCCTGTTCAAGTTTGGTTGAGTAAAGGATTATATTTTCGGTAATCCGCGATAGCCTTGGATACAAAGTCTACCAGACGGTTAGGAACACTGGGCGTCACCGGCCGACCCGGGATGACGCAATCTGGTCAATGCATCGCGTATTGTACGTGCTCAGTACGAGGACTTAAATATTCCGAGAGGCTGGGGGAAGGGGTCACACACGTACTGGACACGTTCAATATAAAAGTATAAATTCGAGAGTGTGGGACCCGTACTTATGTAACATATAAGGTTCACCTACTTTTCTTAGGAGATTAATAATGACAATTGTATTACTTATGAATAACTACGAAACCCGCCAAATCTGGCGCTGTACACTGCAAGAAATCGCCAAATCGAAGCTAAAACGACAAACGCCAACTCCAACTCCACTAGCGAGTCAAGGTGTTGCAAGCTGCCAGCGGCTTTACTGGCCATTGTAACACACACATCGTTAATCCTGTAGCACTTTTTGCACGTTCTCGTTCTGGCCCATTTCTCCACTATACATTTCCAACTGTTATCTACATGCTTTAAGTCGCATTTAACAATCTCTACGGACCAGAATCTCTAAACAGACTTGTCGCAACTTTCGAATTGTGTAAATTTACAATTTCCTAACTGTCTCCACAGCTTCAAACAGCTGCAGTTAATGTGGTGAAGATCTCTGCAAGCCACAAAAATCTACGCAGATTTCTCACTGTCTTTCCATTATCTTTCGATATTAGTGGCGTTATCTTGTGCATTTCCATGTTAGCCTCACCACGAGGGAACTACATGTTTTACAGCAGATTGGGGATCAACGTAAGCTTTACATAATTTCCAAGTGTCGGTTACGGTACAGCCTCGCCAGCCTGCACTCCAACACAGACATCAGTCATTCCCGGTGGTTCTCATGTGTGAGTCAATGGAGATCGACTTTTCCCATTTTCTAGAACGACAAACTTCACCCGCTCTGCAAAACAAAGTTTGTTCACTACACGTTTCGTAACCTTGTGGGTGTGTCGGTGCTATGACGTACCATCATCGGTTATCTCGCTCCGTCTTGAAGGTTTACGACTTCTAGACCCAATAGTCTTGACCCTTGTGCTGGCAGTACGTACGGTACGATTCTCCGAGCATGACGGTACAACCCCGGGAGGTCAAGGGTCGTACTACCCTGCTCAAGGAGTACAGTAACGATGCTGAACTAACACGTTCCGTACCGGTGTCTGCCGGCCTGGAGAGCTCATGTTGCCAAATGGCAATGACATCATAAAGCATACAAAGAAATGTCAAAGAATTAAGACAACAACAGACTACTGGGTCCTCTCAAGGCTGTCTGTGTGGGTGGAAGCAATCTGAGACTCGAGATATTAATGTAGTAAGACAAGGCGCAAATAATGCCATAGACCTGAAGTGAAGTATTTATCCTTTGGTATTCTTAACCTATCTATGATGCTGCTTTCTACTACTCAAAGGAGTAAATCACTCCATGTGTTTACAATCCTGTTATAGTAATAGGCTTTTGCCCTATTCGAAGTAAAACGTGTCGTTTTGCTCACAAGTCTCGTCCATACCGTAATGTTCAATCACAAATATTTAGCCTTGTGTAAATATTTAGATCGAGATTATCAAAGCCTTTGATACTTTTGAATTCCTGTGTTAAATCACCTCATATCCTCATCTTCCCAACATAAACAAGTTTGTCATTTAGACACACCTATTCAATGAAAAAAAAAATCAGCATGTAATTCTATTCAACTTGTCATTGAAAAGACAAGTTATATCTTTGTACACCTCAACGGTATGAATACAGAGTTTATTCTATAAAACTTCAGAGTTTGAATACCCGCGGAAGTCTCAGGGAGTCTTCTGCTCCAACAGTGTTGGGCCCAGGCTGCAGCAGCAATGAGTATAAACACGGTTTACTGCTACACATCTTACTTATTAGAATACGATTAAAGTTTATGACTAAGCTACTTATCAGTGTTAATACAAAGACGATACATTTCTTACCACCTTGAGAGCAAAACCATGGTTTGTATCTATCATCTATTAACTATAAATGAGAATACAGCCAGGGTACACTTGTAAACAGCCAATATGAATACAATCAAGGATGTAACTGTAGATATTTCATTTACGACAATACAACTAAGGCTGCAATCTTATCCACCTTATCTCTAAAAAAATATCAGGACTGTAATTCTAAACACCTTATCTCTGAAAATATATTCAAGTTTGTAATTTCATACACCTTATCAGACATAATAAATGTGGCCTTCTGATGGACTGAAGTTTCTGGTGAGGCGCTACAAATACGAGCAGCGAGCCATCCAGTAAAGTTATCATATTGGCAGAAACTTATCTGGCTTCCGCCTGGCTTCCCCCAGACACTGCCACCGTCTTACTATCTCCTACAAACGTCTCCTTAGATCATGACACTTTCCTCTATAGCTTTTTCACCTCATTTCTCCAGAGGTAACATGCCGGACCACATACACATGTTCTCACAATGCAAGAAACTACAGCCACAACACCAATGAGATGGAATGCAGAGGTGGTTTTAGGAAACTGATATACCAAGATAAAGTCAATTAAGAGTCTTGACTTATTCAAGGCTCGTGGTTCGGATGAGATTTCATCATATGTGCTGAAAGTGCAGGCCAATACATAATACAAACCTCTTGAAATATTGTACAATATGTGGCTGGAAAACGCAAAATGCCAAGGGAGTGGAAAAAGGACAAACGTCATATCCATCTACATAGGGAAGGTGACCAGAAAGGGGCGATGAGCTACAAGTTGATCTCCCCGATGAACTGGTATCTGTAAAATTCTGGAAAAGATAGGGGCGATGAGCTACAAGTTGATCTCCCCGATGAACTGGTATCTGTAAAATTCTGGAAAAGATAATCAGAAAGTAAATGGATAACTTTCAACAGAGGAGAAATTACCAAAGTGAGACACAGCAAGGTTCCAGGGAAAGGTCAAGCTCTGCCTTGGACAGCCAGATTGAATCTAACAACGTAACTCACGGGAGGCTGACTAGGATGCTGGGTCAGCAGGGACGAAGATGGGGAAGACCGTTGAATACCTCGCTCCCTCAATGGACATATCAAGGGAAGGGAACAACGGACGCCTGTCTGAGGAGCCTTCATGAAATGGACGCCACAGGAATCTGTTCTGGGACCATTACTCTTCTTGATCTACGTAAACGAGCAGCCTGAAGGTATGGACTCCTACCTGAATAATATTGCAAATGATGTAAATGTCTTGAGGAAGTGAAGAGGTCTGCATCAACTTACAAGGATGACTTGACAGACTCAAAAGCTGGTCTGATACAATGGCTGATGAAGCTCCAACCAAGTAAATGAACATACTGACAATAAAATCACTGTGAAAGGCCTTGATATGATCATCATCCAGCACGAAATAATCTGCATGAATCTGTGTTTGTGAGAAGGATCCGGGAATCGCTATTGTCTCGAACCTGTCACCAAGAGAATAGTTATGACCAACTATTTGCTTTATCAAAACACAAAATATCAAACACATGGATGAGGACTAGTTAGCAAGCTGTTCAAATCCTACATCAGCCTAAAACTAGAATAGGCCTTTCATTTAGTCACCCCATCTACAGAAGCACATATAGTTCATAGATAAGGTCTCAAGGGCAACAATATGCTACAAGAATTAGGAAAGCAAAGTCACAGGGGCAAAGCTAGAGGCCTAAATTCTGCCTACCTTGAAAGAGGGAAAAGTAAAGAGTGGCCTGATAAGAACCTTAAAGTTTTTAAACCAGAGCGATGACGCAGACTGGGAACAGTTCTAAGAAAGACGTAGGGACAGAACAACCAAAGGAAATACCGTAAGATTTGGCAAGAAACTTGTAAAACAAGATTGAAAGAAGTACTCATATGGGATGAGAGTGACAGACGAATGGAATAAACTAAAAGAGGACAAGGTCAATACATAGAGCATACAGAATTTCAGAAGGCCGTAGGAAAGCTGAGAATACTGAAGAGATAGGGCACCACAAGTGCAAATAAGTAATTACACACACGGATACGAGAACAATTATTTAGAATGGCACTACACTAAGACCCCTGTGCATGACGGTACGACCTTTCTGTACAATGGCCTGGCTTTTGACCAGATCTCCGCTCTACACACGACAAAAGTGGTGGTATGGACGCCAACAAGAGCATGGACAGCTCTCCAAACAAGGTCATGTGTATAAAAGGAAAGTCGCGCCACCGATTATCTCTGAATATGACCTATGACTTTCTCTTCCTCAGTTTCTCTATATCAGATCTGTCTAAACGCGAGCTTAGATAGAAACAATATGTAATGATAATCTCCACAGTTATCCATATCGTGTAATAGTATTCCGAAATATTACTACACGACACGAGGTCAGAGGAATAGACTTAAAACATCCACTTACATGAGCCGTAATGACTATAAGGAACCGTAGAGAGATGGGCTGCAAACGCGAAACAAAGAAAGAAGCAAAGAGGAAGTGGGTGGTGAAGGAGGAACGGAGAAAACTAGAAAAAAGGAGGAGAATTTCTTACAGCAAAAAGACAATGACAAAGCAAACCACAGAAAATACGTACAGTGATAAAAAAAAAAGTCTGGGAGGAAAATATTACCCCTTTACGCCTGCAACTAACATGTTCCCCGCTGGCCGTGAAAGAACAAGAGATCTTAAGAACGGCTTTTTGTAATCTAATGGTGGCATTTGGCAGGGGAAGCAGTGGCGGTGGGCAGAAAGGGAGGATAATATGCATGTTAGGAGAGCCTGGTGGCGACGGTAATGGTGGAAGCTGCTGCACTAAAGCAGAAATATGGACGGTAAGCTGATGGTGATGAGAATGGTAGTGATGGCAGCGGTGATGTCCTCCACCAGTCTTGTGAGACCAGACCCACATATGTGATACTACACTACAGGTGCTCGATGACCAACACACGCACCGATGCTCGAGTGTTTTGAACATGTCCTTCCGGGCTCACAGGCATGATGTCTTCATTAACGGGCTTAATTAATGGTGCCACGCTTGACTGACCGAGCATCTAGAAAGTGAGGGGGTCCTGCATGACGCACACAACCCAACCGCACCTGGCGCTGCGTGCACCCAGCTGTGGGAGAAGACCTCGCAATATACCGTCAGCTATGAGTGTTGTACACTGCATGTATAACTTGAAGCCAAGCTGCTGTGTCGCTCCTCCGTTGGAAACTGTGGCCCGTAAGCGTACGTACACATACATCAAGGCTGGCCTAGGACACTTTGTAGACACTTTATGCAGATCCTTTTTAAATTTCTCCACTGCGCATTTCATATTTCTATTGGATCTAAGCAATGTGCAAACCAACCTCGGGCCCTAAAAGTTTACATAGTTTTCTGCTATTTGACGTCCTGCGCCCTTTGATTTCAGTGTTATATTCTATAGCCTTCAATGCCTCTTGTGCTGTAAGGAACTTCTTTGGATTATAAGCTGGATTACATGTCTTGCAAGATTCTGGGGTGTAAGTACCAAGCCTTGCAAGGTTTCATATGTTAAAGTGATGGTACAACTTTCCTGTCTGCGCTCAAGAGACTACACCCTAAACTCTTTCAGTCGTTTCCAAAGGTATTATCTCTGGTCTTGAAGGTCGAGACTTCCATATTACTGAAGATGATAAGTGTTGCCCTGTTGTGTTGGCTGAGGGAGAGGTCGTGAGTCACCATCACACAATGGTCTCTCTCAGTGTTCCCTCCATATATGATGGTGTCCGGTGTGTCCAGTATTATCACCTGCTGATCATTTCTTCACTTTCCCCCATGATGGAGTCGGAAGCTGATACCCACAATATTCTGTGGCCCACCGGACGACTTTACTCATGTTAGTTCGTACTTTCTTTGAGTCTTCTGGTGAGGAAGTAATGTCCATAATTATGTTGGTATCATCCGCGAAGGATGATATAATACTGTGGCTGGTTTTGTGTGTATGTCAGATATGAGTGTCAGAAACGTTAGTGTGTGCACTTAACCTGGGAGGCATTGGCAACAACCTGGTCACAACACGTTGTACTCTGTTATTAGCAAGTTGTAAATCCATCTTCCCACTTTCCTATTATTCCTACACTATACACCTTTAATGCGCTGGGACATCAAGGTCGTATCTGAAAAATTTATACAGACTCTGTACAGTTCATCACATCTGCATTTTCTTTGATCTCCAGCTTCTTTATAACTGACAATGAATAAACTACTGGGAGATATATGATCTTCCCCGGCTGACACCATTACTGGATTCGATTGGATTGGATTATAATATTTAGGCTTATAAGCCAAGCACTGGAGCATCTAAGGCTATTCAGCGCTCTTAATACAGATTAAAATATTGTACCTTAGAAATTCATTTAATAAAACACACAGACACACAGACACACACACACACACACACACACACATATATATATATATATATATATATATATATATATATATATATATATATATATATATATATATATATATATATTAACAGAAATCGTAAAAGTCTATAATTAATTTGTTTTAAAAATTTGATTCACCTATCACTATGAAAGTTGCCACCGAGCAATTCATTCACTGACCTGCCATGTACTGAATTTGTTCTTCTCTCTCGATTAAAAAGAACACATTCCATTAAAATGTATCTTATTGTCAAATCAGACTGACAGGTGTGACAATAGGGAACCTGTCTTTCTTCACCACTTGACCATGCTGTCTTGGGATATATGTTCACGGATTCACAGAATTCAGACAGTGTACACGAGTAAACTTTGAACTTGAAAATTTTAATGATGTGAGATGTTAGTGGTATTCATTGCTTTGTGTTTGTGTGTGTGTGTGTGTGTGTGTGTGTGTGTGTGTGTGTGTGAGAGAGAGAGAGAGAGAGAGAGAGAGAGAGAGAGAGAGAGAGAGAGAGAGAGAGAGAGAGAGAGAGAGAGAGAGAGAGAGAGAGAGAGAGAGAGACTGTTGCTTTCTCCTCAGCGGAGTGGGCCCTTCTAGGATTATGGCAGAGTCCTGAGTTTCTCTACAGTGGGTATCCTGTGGTTGACCTAATGGTGTTTAATAGTTCTTTAGAAAGAGAGGAGTTACAGCTGTATAAAGGCCTGAAGCTGAATGCTGCGACGTGGTCCCTATGGCCCTCTCGCAGTTCTATAATCTGGAAGTCCCTTATTTTGTAGTCGTCTGCGTCATTTACTTTAATACTTCTGGCTCAGTGATGCCGATTCATATTGTTTTTCAGTTCAGCTGGCCAGAGGCCATGAAAGCTTCTCCTATCTCATCCGGTCTGGTGTCGACCGTCCACTGACTTACATCATAATTTCAAGCTTCTCTTAAGGTAGATGGCCACTTTTATCTAAACTCAGCAGGGATGGTCCTTAACTGGTCCCAGAAATCTGAACTGTAACTACATGATAATAAGTTGTTTAACATGCAATACACGCTTTTCAGTTGCATGGTTATACCAATTATGCAAATTAGGCCTATCATGTCAGAAAGTCGAAATACAACGTTGTCCATCGAAATGACCCGGCCTATCTGAGCCAAACGTCACTGTGATGTTCCTTTGGTGGTGCACCCAAGGAAGAAGGGAACAGAGTCAATTATGAAGGTAAATGGCAGGTCTCTACTTTCTACTGTCAACTGTGATGGGTGACGTGAATAGACGGATGGATGATGGACGTTGTAGGAATGACACGTAGGGACGACCCCACCCTACTCCTCGGGTGAAAATACAGACGGTGAAAGGACGCGTGGAATGCGCCTAACACCAAGTATGGATGTTGTACGTACATAATTCATCACCTGGTTCTTTACCTGGCCAGGTTTTAGGAGGTCTTCTACCCCCACAGCTCAGTCTGAACTCCAGCTACTGAGCCGAGTCGTTAGTCCAATCAGATGCTGGAAGCCGCGGCCCTTACACTCATGTAGCCAACACCGCCAGGCTGGTCCGGCTGACCTTGCACATACTTATCCTGGACCTTTCTTAAATTTCATCACAGTACAACCCATGATGGCCGCAGGCTGAACTGTCCTGGGTCCCGGACGTTGAGTACCTTCCCTTTTGCTTATCATACCCATACAACGATGTCTTCCAATGTGTATATACGGTACTAGTTCTGGAAAGGGCATCTTACCTTACGTGTAACATACATAAGCTACGGTAAGGACAGGACAGCCAAGAGTATGATTCATGTGTTTATGATACACAAGATGCATGGGAGAGTTAGTATAGGCCTTATCAAATTAAACGCTAGCATTATGTAAATACATTTGGCCTGTCATTCTAAATGGCCTACAGCTAGTTATGAGAATGAGGAACAGGGATACTAGAAACTGCGATGATAATGATAGCATGAAACCCAACTTTTGAGTGAAATTAAGACGACAGAAGTTGATGAAAATAATACGACCTGAGGATGATGTGATGTACAACAATCAGTTGAAATTTGCGTTCACAGAGGATGCCACAGAGGTGCTTAGTGCCAAGAGGTGGGGGGAGAGAGAAATAGCAGAGTGGAATGAAGATTTAAGGTAGCTACTTGATGAGAAAATGAGTTTGAAAATAAGTTTTCCGTAGAGTGAAAAATAAAATTGAAAAGAAAGTCTTCAATACAACAGTAAGATGATGCAAAGGTAAAGAAAAAAATGCAAAAATGTATCTAGGAAAATGGACCAATGAATATCAAAAGAGAATAACAAGCCAAATGGAAGGATATAATTAAGTACAACCAAGTTAGCTGACTAAAAGGCGTGGGAGGAATACTTTCAAGAAATGAACGGCAATGGTGAGGTGCAGTGGTGAGGTAAGTCATCACTGCTGTTTATAGTGTGACTACTGAGGTCAAAGAACTGTGGAACAGGTATGGGGAAGACCGGGGAGAGGAACACCATTATAGGCCTAGTAGGAATAGTTGTAATAACCCCAAAATAAAAAAGTGGGATGAAAACGTAGTAGTGAGCGAGATGATGGAGAGTAAAGATGAAATCATGAAACTGATGGAAAGCACTAAAACAGAACAAATCATCGTAGCACACATGATAAAAGATAGAATACAAAACTGACTCACAGCAGTAAAGCTACACATGTCTGTACACCGGAGGGAGATCAGATGAGGTTCGAGCAAGTTATCGTGAATTCCTATAGCTTAAGTTCCTAGTCTGTACAAATGGAGACATGACAGCACAGCAGGGAGGCAGCTCTTACCCACAACTCCCTCCGACACAGCAGCAGGACACTACTTTAACGTGGGCACATAGGGTAACAGAGGTCACGGTGATAGTGTTGTTGTGGGCAAATAGGGTGGTAGAGGCGGTGGCGAAGGGGACGACATATAACGATTTGGTTATCATTAACTGTAACAGAAAACTGCGTTTCTTAATTAAACCTTGGCCTCTTGACCTCAAAATCAATACGACCGTCCGTTGTTGCTAGAGGAACACACATGCCACGTCATCCAGTACCACTAAAGTTATCGTACGGAACAAAACCACTCACCAATGCGACCTCCGACCTATGAATACAAAAGAGACCTCCCCGAACCCAAGGGATACAACACAAGCCAAGTTTCAAAGAAATAAATCCTACGCAACTAAAGTTTCAAAGCAGATACTAAATCTATCATGTCCAAGTGTAGCATCTAGCCTGACGACCTTTTGACCATAAAATGAAAAGGCAATTTCCCATCCCCCGCGGGAAACATACATGCCAAGTTCGAATGAAATCCATTCATTAAAACTAGAAAAATAATCACGGCTGTGCTGCAGTTACCTTTACCAGCAAATCAACAGCGATCCGTTTTATTATAAAGGAAATGTTTAGGCTCACTGTGGATGAAATTCAACCTGCTGAATTACGGGATAGAACGAAATAGCTTCCTAAATCAATTCATAGTGCAGAAGTGGCCTTCATCTTTGACCTTTAGATCCAAATTCAATAGCGCTCTGTTATCTTCCTAACAAATCTGAATAAAGTAAAACAATGGGTTTTGCTGTTATGTGTGGAATTGACTTGTGGAGTTCGGAGATGATTACTGTATGCCACTACACAACTTTGTTCTGCCAGGTCGTAATAACAGACAGAGAGGAAGGTAGCAAAGCACAAATCCTCAAGGCTGGCTGTGATGGTCTGAGTTAAGAATCATTTAAGATTAGCGTGGAGATTATAGAAAAACCACCATATGACTTCAAGAAAATTGCTTGTCAACATTTACTATGTTAACTACGGAGGCACAAATAACACCAGTCGTGCACTTTAAGCGAAGCACTCGTCTTGGCTATCATTACTGGCATCAATGATGCTCCTTACATTTACCCCGACGGCTCGGTTTGGGACTAACATATCGTGCTCCTCCACTGTTCTGCTCGGTTGTTGGAGGCCGCGGGTCGTAAGCCAACATAAACACCACATCCTCGCTGGTCTGGAAACCTTGTAAAGTAAGTTTTCCAAACCATTTCTAAATTCCCCCATGGAACAGTCCACTGGGTTTCTAATAGCTACAATGTGTTAAACAATATTTCCTTCGTCAGACTGCACCCTCTGAATCACTCGCATCATTCTACAGTCTTCTTCGTCTGCCCCGAAAACAGAGAATTGTTCCCGAGTGAAGACCAGGGTTTTTGTAAGCGTCTACAGCCTGCTCTCCAGCACGGAAATATTTCTAGAACACATGTTTGGGACCAGGCCTTCAGGTAATTTCCATCGACATATGGATACATCTCTCCCATATACACCTAAGTAATCTATTATTACCACTACTAATATCATTAGGATTATCATTACTATAGCTACTTTCAAAATCGTCATCCCCACCATCATTATCATAGCTATTTCTGTATGGATGTGTGTAAGGCCAGTGTTCGTTGGTCCCAGACGCTATCTCGCAAAAGCGGACAAAACAATTAGAAAAACAATTAGCACTATCATTTAATGAGAGGTAATGAGGAGATGGACAGATAGATAAGGATAGCAAGTGGGATGGGCAAAGACAGCAACATAATTAGGCAGCTAGGAACTGTAGAGGCAACCTAGATATGTGAAGAGCGCTGGAGGGACAGTAAGCGAGGGTAAGAACGAACATATATACCTACCTACATACGAGTGCCAACGATGAGTTTATGCTGGTAGAGTTAGCGTATATCAGGTACTCTCCTTATCCATAAGTGTACATTACAATATATCTTACTTCAGGGCTATATACTTGAAGTTCTCTGAATCTGATAGTTTATGTGCTACATGCCCTCAATCTTACTCATTAGATGCTTCTGAATTAATTCAGTTTAAATATTTCAGCTTGCACAGCTGATCTGCTTTTTATAAAACACAGAACATTATCATAATAAAAGTTCTCATTATCGTACTACTCACAATCAGTACAACATTTCAAAGTGATCTTTGTACTGTAGCTTCTCGTTATGATGATGACTCCAAGTTCTCTGTCCTTTCTGTTGGACCACTGCACTGGTCTCATCATACTACGAGCCATTCATAACTGAATTGATCCAACTATTCTACATCAAATTCCATTATGTTGTTTTTTGCCTATTCATAAATCAAATTTACTCTTTTTTCACGTTATCTTTGTTTCTCATCCAGTCATCATATTGGAAAACATATGACAAAACTTTCTTATACTTCTCTATGTTTACAAAGGAATTCAACAGCAACAGACCACTGGGTCCTTTTAAGGCTGACAGTGGGGGATATGAGTTAGAAGTTCATCAGTCTACGTCAGTTTGAAGGTATAAACGTTCAAGTTTATTTCTACATTTATTTCCCCAGGTTTGTATCCTCAGCGAATTTAGAGATCTTGCAATGCAGCCAATTATCAATATCATTGATATACATATAAGCAAGACCAGTCCCAAGACTAATCCTTGTGGCACTCCACTTGTTACGTCTATCTATTCCGAGGTCTGACCATTAATCACAGCTCTTTGTTTACCAACAGTCAACCAATTTTGTACCCAATGAAGTACAACAGTGCCACGAAATTTCATTTTTTTCTAATAACCTTTGTTGCGGAACCTTTTCCAAAGCATTTTGAAAACCTAGAATAACATCAGTTCCTTCATTTGCGTCATACATGTTGATTATATCATAAATGAAATCAGGCAGATTTGTCACACACGAAGAATTTCGTCGAAGACCACGCTAAGAATCGTTTATTAACTGGTGGTCTTCTAAACGGTTTACAATTCTATTTCGAATGATGGTTTCCATGAGTTTTCCAACTCACCCGTTACACGCGTTGAGCTAACAGAGCGATAATTTCCGGGCAGTGACATATTACCTTTCTCGGAGATCGGTGTTACACTGGGAAACTTCCATTTATCTCGAACTTTTCTCGTAGCAACTGACTTACTGAAAAGGGCAGTCGAGGGCTCAACCTTCTCATTTTTCGCCACTTTCATTTCTATCTGATAAAACTTATCAGCTCACGCCAATTTATCTATTTTCATTCCATTAATTGCTGAAAGTACGTCTTCTGCTTTAATGTCAATCTGTCGAGGAACGTTCTCCTTTCTTGTCTTGACATTATTGTCATAATACTAGTACCAAGCTAATACCAATCCTTATGACAAATCTGATACAATGTCTTTTTCATCAGACACAATTCTTTCATGTGGTACTACAGGACAAGGAGTTTTCCGTTTGTTAAATTCTTGATCTTTCTTCCCCGTTGGCTTTCCAAGTTTTCTTTTACATATTTCTCCCACAAAATTCTGCAGCTCATCAAATGCTTCAGTGAAGTCCAGAAAAACTATCCATTCTCCTCATTAAAGTTTCATAAATGCAATAGCAAGCCACTAACTGAGCTTGCATTCCCAGAACAAATCTAGGCAAGCTTTCGTTTACATAATCACTGTTAATGAAATGCTCCAATTCAAGTTTTTCGTCATCCTTTCAAAAGACTTTTCCAACATGTGATGTTCAGCTTACTGATGTATATTGTTTCAGCTGAAAACTTAGACCATCCTTTGTGTATTGGCGATACATAATGTCACGAAGTCGTGTGAGTTACGTGTTATCAAATGTATGAGATCGAGAGGTTGTTTGTTCAGGGACTGAAGGGAGAAAAGACAACTTACCTGGACTAAAAGAGTGACAGTGACAGCCGCTGCAGTGCTGGTTCACTGTGCAGCTGTCATTAACACCCCTGATACTCGTGAAAGAGATAGTGCTTAGTTACAAGTACTGACGACGAGGTGTAGTACAGTCAGCACGATACCAAGTGGGAAGACTGGAGACAGAGAGAGACAGCAAGGGTCGCAGACGAAGTTTTCAGTCCCGGCTTAAAGCTGTGCGAGGGGAATGGAAGGCAGAGGCGGTGACTGGAACAGTGGAGGAGAGGAGAGGAGAGGAGGGGAGGGGGAGGGGAGAGAGATCAAGTATGGGTGTGGGAGGTTGGGTAGCAGGACCTGCAGCCCGGCCCCAGGATCATATGTCACCCTCCACCACCACCACCACCCAACACTAGCCCAGCCATTTGCTAGTCTTAATACCCTTCACGGTAAGGGTTAGCTCGCTATAGTCACCAAACAATGTCTCACCTCCTCCCTCTCTTGCTTATATCAAGAAACAACTTGAAAATACGGTGACAATACGATTACAGTCCTCTCTCCATCTCGCCGCTATCGGCGGGTGTTATCGAGGCGGCCATGGTCACCCTTTGATTAACAGCGCAAAAGGATTACAAATGTCACAAAGGGTCTTTGTAAGACCAGTGCGGGCAGATAATCACAAGTGTCGATGCTACAACCTTGATTTGCTACGCAACCTTCTAGTCTTTCTACATGGGAGATGTAGAAAAGTGAATACAAACACAAAGTTTCGGATATCTTATTACTAGAATAATGTGTAGCGCCATCTCCAGCATGGTTCGTTTACAACTATCCATAAAAGACACATAAATGTCTGATACATATTGTCTACACACTTAACAATTCACAGGAGCAACATCTGTAAATGCTTACCACAGCAACAATACTTGCATGTAGTCTGGCATTAATCTTGAAGGTATACCATCTCGTGATCTACTGATATTGTTACATTTTTCCATACATTTTTCAACCAATGAAATTCATAATTAATGGATCTGTTTGTGTCTACTTGCACTTGTCTACTTGCTTCATATATATATATTTTCGCCCTGCTTACGTTCTAAAAACCATAAACTGACATCCCAATACTGTGTTCAACTGCCTTCGATCTCGTGCAGGTTTGGCTAAATCATCAACAGTGGGCACTGAATCCCTTAAAGTTAATTTCTGTACCTAGTTTCAGAAAAAAAAAAGCATGTGCCACTCCGGTCTCAAGGTATTTACCGTAGATAGTGAAGATACCTGCAGTTTCTGCAAGCTCAACAGCGGTGAGTAAAGGCGGACAATTCAATCGCAAAGCAAACGCCCAATCATTTATTCGAACACTCCTCTAGAATCTCTAAAGATTATAATTACAATGGCAGCACTTCCGACCCTCCCACTGGCAGAGAAAGCCGTCCATATCGGAATTCAGTGTTACGTTGTTTTACAGTCTGGGCTTTGGCAACATGTTGAAGGTGATGTCTGGGGGAGTTATGTCAGAGTTGAGGGTAATGCTGTTGCTTCCATATTCTATACAAACGATGTAATCCAAACATTATCAGGCGAGTGGCTGTTAATTGAATCCATTCAGGTTCATTTGTTTAGTGGAGCACACGAAATGATTAACTGAATCACTACGCTCAAGTTTCAGTTCTATCACGAGACTAATTTCAATGAGTCTATTCTAAACGCTTGTTATACCAAGCTCTTTCGATATGATGTTTCTTTTAGGGATTCTGGGAGCCCCGTATAATTCTTAATATTATCTTTTTTTGAAATTTTATCAATGCTATTGCGTGATTATCTATTCATCAATCTATAAGCCAGGTACATAATGCAAGCCATGCTAACAACGGTACCATGATTAGGGATGTACCTTACCACAACTCTAGAGCCTCTAATAAGTGTATCTTTTAACTTCACTCTTTCCTAATTCCTTTCCCTGATCAACAATATACAGGCTGTTAAATAATATCTATTGGTCAAACATGGAAAGATTTAGGAAGACCGACTTGGAAGGCAAAAGCACTTTTGTAACCTTAATACTGTTAACTGTGTTGGTTATATCAACAAGGGCTCAGCACAAAATTCGACCACCTATGTACATTTCAACTCCACACAACATAACTTGCCTAAGTAAAAAGAAAAAAAAAATGTGGTTCACTTGTGCAGTCTGTCTCCCACGTTCAGTTTAGGAAGTACCGAGTTCTTAACAAACGAAAAATATCAAGTAGCAGCAACTGGAACTTATGGGAGGAAAAGTGTCTTATCAGGAGTAGCATAGAAAACATCATTACCCTCTACACTGTTTATAAAGGCAACATAATACAGGTAATGCGAAAGAGGTATAATATACTACAATATGATACCTTGCAGACAACAAGAAAGCAAAGTAAAAAGAGCAGAAGACTGCAGAATTTTCTTTTCTTCAATGCAAGACTTTAATACATACACTGGAAGAGACACTATTACATTTAAACTGAGGAATAATTTGCATGTTAGACGATGGTACAAGAGTGGTTGGTGCACAGGGGGAAGTGCGCAACACAGTAGATGTGACAGAAGGGTGGGCGATGCACCTGGAGAGGAGAGCACCACGAGACGACGGGCGGTACAGGAGGGTGGGTGGCGTCCCCGGGGAGACGAGCAACACGGGAGACGCCGGTACAGGAGGGTGGGTGGTGTCCCTCGGGAGGCAAGGAATACGTTCTGCTTTAAAGCAGACAAATATCACAGTGCACGGTCCGTGACAGGTCGGGCTCACCTCCACCAACCATGCACCGCCAACACTTCCTCTCCACCATCAATACTATCTTATCACCAACACTGAACAATCATCATCATCCCAACATTAATTCACCGTCACCACCGTATTGTAGCACTATCATCAGACCCAGTCACTGTTACTTCAAGCTTGACTATGACTGCATAATGTATCAGATCCACTCACAACGTTACTGCTCCCTCTGTAATCATTAGTCTACGATAAACAAACACAGGCATTGGATATCATTCCCTAAAAGTATGAATATCGCGATCGTAAACGAAGATAACACGGCCTAGTGTAGCGGCGCGCCTGCCGCGTGGTCCTGGGTTCACTCGTCACTAAAACACAGCTTCTCCGAGATCGGAGAAGTCCGGTGTTTCATGAATTCTAATTTGGACTTTGGCAACCAAACCGGATAGAAACTTATCTCGATTGACGTCATACAAGTTAAGTAGTTCGCGACTTGGGCAATGTTTAGGCAGGGATACTTCCAGGCTTGAGCAGAGCAGAGGACTGTTGGCCACCGTGGAAACACTAGGTCATGCTTTGTGGACCGACAATGCATGGGCGAAACCCGAGCCACGGCCACCTCGGGTGAGAGGAAAAATAAAATAGTACGAGAAAAAAGAACAGAAAAGTTCATCGGGGTCACAGAGGTGTTTTTAGACTTGACTCTTCCAAAGTTGAAAGGTTACAGGAAGAGGGAAATGCGAAAGGCGGAAAAGAATATCACAGCTTTGCTGTTCCAAGGAAAGGAGGTACCATACTGGTTAATCTTAAGAGTGGCTAGTCTCCACCCATGTGGGAAAACAACAGCCAGACGCGTACCCTGGTTCCAAGCCACAGTAGCACGGACACAAGCAAAATCGCGCAAGAGCAATGACCAAAGCAATTACGGCAGAAAAGAGAGAGGGCAGAAACATCGCGAAGACAGTGTGATGGTTGGAGAGGGGCGAGAATTGGAGAACATATGATATGGAAAGCTTCTGATTCTGCTCTGCCAAATATAGTGATGGCCGGAGAATCACCCCAGATACGACAGCAATACTCAATACTAGGGCGAATATATCAATGTGCATGTGAAAAAACTGCTCACAAGAAAAATATTCATGGAACTTACACAATACCTCCAGCTTCTGGGAAATACACTTCGTGATGTTAAGTATGGTTTTTCAGGATAGAGTGTAGTTATGATTATGCTTAACATGTTGATGTTACTATAGGGTTAGACTGTGAAATTCAACGGTGAGAAAGGTGTAACAACTAACAAGAGATTAAATCCTAGGTATTATTTCCTCAGGTGGGTCTTGTTATGTTTGGCTGAGGGAGGAGATCTTTTCACACATTCTAATGACTTTTTTTCTGCTGTTCGTCCGCTTCTTTGTTATTTCCTTCCTGTCTTTAATGTGTGGTAGGTTGAACTCTCATAGGGAATGGGTTTTCGAGGTCGACATGATTCTATGATTCTTATTTGTTTCGTAAACTCACGTGGCTTTACACATGATGGTCTACAGATTAATACAATGACCAGGTTTGGGTTTTCAATCTTGACAACGAGTGCTTCTGCCATATCATTTGAGGAGCTCAGATGTTCCATTGCTTTAAGTGTATGTACTATATACAGTCCAACCCCTCCAACTGATCTTTTAGTCTTTTCGCATTTGTACAGCTTATCATCTAGGATCCACACCTCTCTATGAATGTGGTCTTACGTACGTGTTTCAGTGAAGGCCGCAAATACTGCAAACCCATATATGAAGAACGTTACATGGCATGTCTCTGTATTATTTTCGGGGGTTAATATGCTCTCTTCTGCTGAATATGACATAGCTTTCAGTTCCCTCACCATTCTGAAGGGGGAAGCCAGTGTCATCTTCTCCTATGATAGTTCTTCCCTGCCTCTGTTTGGCCTTGTGTTTGTCACTAAAAATAAAAATGTATTATGATGGGCACGAGGGATATGTCTCTCTGTCCGTGATATGTAGTGGTTCTCAGTGCTCGTTGAAGCAGCGCTTAATCTCCCTTAATTGAGTGCACAATTCTGGATGGTAGAATCAGCAGCCTTCCCTTCATCAACAACTTAAGCAATGATACAGCCGGTGAGGAAGCTAAGCAGTGGGGAAAAGCGAGAACTAGAGAAACCCAGAGAATGTAACGTTAGAGAACAAGTTTTATGCCATAACCTGTCAAAAAGCTTTGGAGATGTCGAGGGCTACGACAAAAGTTTCACCGAGATCCCTGAGACAGGAGGACCACGGGTGAGTTACGTGGGACAGATCACCACTGGACCTCGCGAAGATTGAAGGTGTCACCCACTGAAGACTCCATCATGGTTCTCTCGCTGCCACTGTCGTGTTCAGCCGAGGCGCCACACTGACCCATGCTCACTGTCGACACTCGTTTCCAGAGGAATATCTCGATCGTTTTATTCGTCCGTTTTTACCAAACAATAACCATTTCGGAAATGAACGATGAAATTCGCTGCAGCTGCAGAATTAATATATATGTATATCAGTGTCTGTGCCTAGAATAACGTCATCTGAGTCACAAAAGCGGATGATTGTTACTAAATATTTCATTACAAAATAATTTGACTGTATTGGAGTCGTACCGTCGTCCTCTTGGTGAGCATGACGGCACGATCCGTTCATGAAGACTGCTCTCAACTATCTAATACGTAACACCAATTTATCTACCATGTCAGCTACCTTCTTTTTTTAGGCTTTAATTGTCAGTGTATCATTATTAACATAAATACCACAGGATTTTTTTTTTCTAAGAAAGAGTCCTGGTGTTACCCAGGACCTCTCTCTAAAGGCTCTGTAGCCCAAGGCTGCGGTACTGCCAATAACAAGGAAATGTGCACTCCTTTGTAGCGAGTTCTTTGACGAGATACAATGATGTATTACAGCCTCGCCTTACAATGATGTATTACAGCCTCGCCTAAGAAGAATTTTCACTTGCGGTGCAACCTCCAGCTGGAGGAGCTGCACTTCTGTAACAGTAAAGTTGAAAGGTCAGTGCTAGGTGTTGGGTAAGCATAGAGCATACAGTGGGTACAATAATACACTGACAACAAAGGAGGACAAGTGGGACCAGGGACCAAAAGGGTACTCGTTAGGTCGGAAAACAGAGGAAACAGCCTTAATGGCGTCTGATCAATACAATACAAGACATCACAATATGTACACATACAGTATGTGAGCGTAATGACATACAAGACTGATAATGTTCATAACATACTGACGTCAATCACAAAACAAAGTACATCGCATAAGGAAAACAATAGTCAAACGTAATTGCACGGGTATTAGCACAGAAGCGGTTAGGATACATCAGTTACAAAGTGTACACATCACTGTATACATACCGATACTGACAATTTCATTGGGCAGGTTACATGGTGCAAAGTAAAGCGTACCATGGGAAGACATATACAATATCTACAAGAGCATCATTAACAGTATCAATGATCACAAACTGCTCGACTGCAATCAGTACAATGTCCAGATGTTCATATCACGTGCAATCACTAACCATGCCTAGGAATGAGACCTTGGAATGGAATTCTGATTGGGATCCTCCATCAGAGTATGTGACGAACATAAAATGCATAGTCCAAGAATGATCCAAATTTACATCAGTGGCATATTCAGGTTGATGAAAGGCAGTGCAGGTGTCCTTCTGCTGGCGGATATGGCGAGAAAGGCGAGGTAACTGGGCGAGATGATACACAATAGTACACGAGGATGGTACTCACTACTACTTCACACGCACGGAAAGTGAGAACATAAAACGAAATTGGTCGGAGCTTTGCCAGTCCAGCCACAAGGAAGGACTCGTTGATGAACCCTTAAGTTGAAGAGACTAAGGCGAAGGTTCGCAGATTTAAGATTCAGGAAAAGTCTGAGCACATCATAGGTGACATTGCCATCCCCCTGGCGCAGTGGCCGTGCCTTTGAGGTGAACACGTCACGATTCAAGTGTGACTGGAATGTCATTCGTTTCCCTTTGATCTCTCCAAGCTATCTCGAAGATGAAGCCTCTATCAAAGACAGCCTGAGGCAGATAATCTTGAACATGCTGAGGCAATACCGTGACAGTGATTCAAGTTTAAACACACAATTTTGTGCCATGTCCTGGTGAATACTTGAAGTCTTCAATGGTCTTCACCCCCACAGCCCAGACCGGGCCCAGGCTTTGGGTCGATCGAGCTGATGGAAGTGCATCCCTAGGGCCCATATAGCTCCCACAACCGGGATGGTCTAGTGCACTCTGTAGGTTCTTGTCCAGTGCACTTTTGACTCTCTCTCCCGTGCATTCCATGCTGTTTCTAAGGGTAGATGGTAAGGTTTTGAAGAGGCTGAGCCCCGGATGTCTTTTGTGCATATCGCACCTTCAGATTCTTAAGGTATTTCACCAAGTCTTCCATATATGTTAAGTAAATGCTGTCAGGCAAAGTAAATTATGTCATTTCGCCAGCATTTAATGTTACATGTGTTCCAAGGGAAGATCTGGCATTCATGTTCAAAGATGCCATTTGGAACAATGATTAAACTAACTTGATATCTTTCTATGGTCTATCTTACCACACAATGAAAACTGTAAAATATTACCCCTAGACTTCCCTACAAGAGTTAACACTGCGAACGAGAAATCGCCTTTGACGAGGTTGTATCACGTGAGTCAAAGGACAGACAGGATTACAGCGTCGGCGAGGGTCTTCCATCCCCAAAGGATCCCACTTTACATTGCTCCCACGCAGAGCACAACCTCTTAGCTGCAGAAGCTCCAAAGAAAGGATCTCTGATGTTTACTTCACTTTCTCTCTCTCCTTGTTGGGTCTTCATATGTATTATAAGCCGTCCCGTGACGTATTGGCTCAATCTTATTTCCTCATCAACGAACACCAGCAGCAGCAGCAAACTTATGTAAACTCTGTCGTAGTTAACCAAATCACGGAGTTGTCTCGCTGGAATATGTATCTGCCTTTAGGGTAATGGCCCTTAAACGGGTACCGTCCGCGATACCTCATTAAGTCGAGACTCGCCAAGACTCACCACGCGTCTGAAGCTGAATCGGGGAGCCTACCTGTGTTTGTGCATGGTCACTGGTGGTAGCCTGCAGCTGCTTCCGCATGACAGTCATGGTGTCCATAAAGACACTTACGCTCCAACCCGTCCAGGGGGGAGACGACGTCAGACTCCTTTGTTGCGTGCCCAGCAGGAATACCGGACGGACACAAACAACTTTCATACAGCAAATGAATAAAATGAAAGACCTCGGAATAACAACGTGTGACGATCTGACCCTCAGCCACCTCAACAAAACGACATAGGCCTCCTCCAGAAGGAAGGTGCGATGGATCCGGACAACTTTCAATACAAGCAGGAAAAACTAATAATAGGGGTTAATTCTCTTGCCAATAGAAAATTAGAGAACTGGAAAGTATTCAGAGACCTTTCACAGCCCATATCAACGTGATAATGGGAACTAAATTAAATACTGGGAACGGCTTAATCACTCAGGCTGTACTCCCTGCAGCGGAGACAAGTGATTTATATCATCGTCTAAACCTGGAAAATCTTAAAACACATGGTCACCAAACTACATTGGGAAGTAATTTCCTACTGCCGATACTGTCATGTTAGACTTAAAATATCGCTTCTGAAATCCAAATATGCGAGATGCACAAAAAGAGAAAACTTAAACATCCGGGATCCGAGACTTTCCAGAAACATGCCTCCAATCATCAGCAGCGCAGGAGAGCGGCCCTGAACAACTATATTACAAAGCATATCAGACCAATCGGCCTGTAGAGGTTACGTGGGCCTGCGGCCCGCCGACGTTTTCAACAGCCTGGTCGACCGATGACCCAACCCAGGGCTGAGGAGATCTGGATCTGAATCTGATGAAGTCTTCGTGAGTCTTCTACCCCAACACCGCGAGCTGGGGCCAGACTGTTGGTCTAGCAAGCTACCGGAAGCCGCAGCCCGCTGCATCACGTAGCTTCACAGCCTGGCTGCCCGGGTCAATCCCTGAAGACTGCACCAGGTATTCATCTCCGCAGAGGAGTCCCGAAGGGTAAGGTACAGATTCAGGGCCCAGCTCTGGGAAACTACACTGCTCTGGCGGAGCGGGCGGTCTTATTCCCCCCTAACAATTAGTGTTAAACAGTGCTACCTTCCACAGAGGTCGCCGGTGTAGCGTCGGTTTCAGAGTGTACTGGAAGGGGTCGGTGAAGACAGGTGCTGGTGTCATGGTCGAGGCTAAATTTAGTAAACACACCCGATCTAAGGGAGCACTTCTCCAGCACTTACAGCTGGTCTTAGTACGGCCAAACATGTAGATCCAAAACCTCGAGGGTGGAGAGAAATCCATTCCTGGGAACTTGTGCTCACCTGGTGGCGGCGTTAATCATTTCCACACCACCATAAATATGGTTCAGGTCTTTCTCATCATGAACCTACCCGTTGAGTGCATTCCCCCGGCAGGAGATGGCGTGTTCCTCTGGAAGCCCCTGAGGGCACTGAGTAATTGGGTGCTCAGGGAACTTCCTGGGTCATTTGAAAGCGTTCCGGATCATAAGCTCGATAGCACAGACATCTACATTAATGACTGTATCAGTGACAGGCTGCACATTACTGGCAACATAATGTATGAGGAGCTGATGAAGGCAATTCACACCAAGCCCTCTACCGTATCAGGGAAAATCTAAATATTGGGAACACCAGCGACGTTTGGTGACCCCCAGCGATGAATAACTAAACGAAACATGCAAACTGACGGAACGTGTGAGAGCATCGAGCGAAACAATAACAAAAATAACGAACAGAAAGAACGTCTATGATCAGAGCGTGGAACGAAATAAATGAGCATACCGAATCTGTAAGGGCGATGGAGCAGAGAAGAACGTAAAGAACGGATGGACGGAACGCGCCAAGATCAGAGCGTGAAACTTAACAAACGAACAGACGGAACGTGTAACATCAACGTAAGAACTTAAGAACGCAACGAACGTGTAAGATAAGTACGTGGAACGAAACAAATGGTCCGATGAACGTTATGTGGTATGATCATGGAACGTAATAAACGATGACATGGATGGAGTATACCATTTAAAACTAAGCATCCGACAGCTGAATCTCGATACACCACAGGGAACCGTACCACCATTCCCCTGCAGCAGTGCAGCAAGAAGAGAGCAGCATGCACATATACGGACAGTAGAGCAACACACTGGGCAATTTACGGTGGTGGCCTGAGGGCCTCAAGGATTCAGTACAATGATACATATCCATTACTGTCTGGGTTAATAATACATATACACAATCTGAAGCAGACTTACTTGACAAGACCCGAGAGTACTCGTTAACCACAACACTCACCTGAAACAAAGAAAAATTATATATTAGTGGCAATCCTGACATGCTAAAAGCAAAGATCTTAAATGGATAGTTACATTAGGTCGCATATTAAGAGATCATACACTGATGTACATAGTGATAAAATACATATATATGATTCCGTCAACTAACTGCTTAAGCACAGGAGAAAAATCAACGGTCCAAATCTTGAGCACGACGGGTACGACCCGTGCTTACCATGGCCCTATCACCTGACCTTTAAGAATTACATCAGTGGCATGATCATCATGTTTCTAAGGGTCGTCCCGCGGTGCTCAAGGATCGTAACGTCCTGCTAATAAGGGTAAAAATAAATCTCCATAAAAAAGATGGAAAGGTATTTCCTTAGATGATTCGCCAGTGTGACGTCATAGTCCTAAACTGCTTGCTTCCTACCAAAGACCATATGGCTGACTGTGATAGACTGGGACCGGAGCAAGCATTACAGATGAAACATTCTATGAAGCTGAACCTTCAATAAGACATAACAGTGACAGACTCATCATTCCCAATATTACGACCAACAAACTAATATGATACCTAACCACACAGCACATGTAAGCTTAATTTAAAGCTTTATAATACATGTGAAAAATCAAGCCTTCCATAATGAAGAATGTCCCTTCACCAATAATATAAAATGAAGTAAAAATCGGGTTTAAACCATATCTAAATCTAATGCTAACGAACGACTTGATTAACCTGATAAAGAGTAAAGATACTAATGCATCACTTTCTGTTCTGAGTCATGGTTAACCTCTTCCAGTTCTTCCACGAGGTTTGTGTCCCAGTGTTGGGTGAGCTGCAGCCTCCAGGCCAGGTCTGCAACTCATTTCCGTCTGCCATAAAAAGTCCTACTCTTGTTCTGACGTCGACCTTTTACCCGGCTTTCTCAGCGATGTGTCTGGTGCGTGTCTGGAGTGCTTCTGTGGGTGATGAACCTTCCCAAGCGTTTCTCTGGCTTTCAGCCACTCAGGAGGGATTCCTGATCTTTATTTCTTTCCACCACACAGATACACAGTTAATACAGGACTTGCTACGTCCAGCACACACTGGCGCACGTCGCGCTGTCGTGGTTAAACACTCCTGCTTGCCCTTATTTGGATGAAGTTGTGAGGTGCCGCGTCTCTCAGATGGCGAAGTTACTTATCACGTCTACATTATTGGTGAAAATCATATCCAACAAGTTACCTAGTAAATACCTAGAGAAGTCTACAGGAATTTTCACCCCTACAGACCGGGTTGGGCCCAGGCTGCTGACCGGGTCGTTGGTTGACCAAACTGCTGGAAGCCGCAGCCCTCGGGCCCATATAGACCCCATAAACTGGCTGGTCTGGTGCACTTTATCGGTGCTTGTCCAATGCACTCTTGAACTCCTCAACCGTACATCCTATGCGGTTTCTGATGATGGCAAGCAAGGTGCTGAAGAGTCTTGGGTCCCGGATTTTTAAAGAGTTCTCTATGTTCGTGAGTATGGCACCTTTGGATTTCTGAGGTGGCATTTCAGTCTTCAATGCCTGTCGTGCCAGTAAGATGTTATTTCCGAATGTGAGTTGGAAGCCATACCTTCCAGGATTCTCTCGGTACAGATGATGATACACCGCACCCGTCTGCGCTCCAGGGAGTATAGCCTCAGATATTTCAGCCGTTCCCAGAAATTTCATACCTTTACGACAATAATACGGAAAGTGTAAGATCTGTGAACACTTTCTAATTCCATATCATTAGTTCTCCTAGGTTTGGCTAAGCGATGAGAGCATTCAAAGGAAGTTCTCATCTATGATGCTTTCCCCAAAATCCACTTTCATCTTGGTTGACGTTGGATGAAATCTCCAAGTTATCACACGTGCCATGTGTTTCCTAGATTATCATGGCAAGACTATCAGCAAAGGTTCTGTGAATTCCTGTAATTTTGCATGAGCTGCATCATATAAAACTGAAATTAAGAGGTTCAGATTCTTTCCAGTTAACTAACTCCCACCACATCACCTCTAGATTTTACGTCTGATTATAAAAAAAAAAAGTCTATCCCTACAAAGACAACTCGCCAATATCCTTGCTATTACATCACTGCTATACAGGTTAAAAGCTACGATCCCGACTTCACTGTCCATGAAACGTTTTACACGAATTCGTGCAGTTATGTTGCTGTACAGCGCATTATACAGTAATTGTCTCCGTCACTAAAGCCCTAATGAAAGAAACTAAATTTAGCACAACAGAAGCCCCTGTAAGCTGGCAGATACGGAAAATGTTACACAGTTTGCTACAGTGGTGCTGGTGGTTTCCTAAAATTATCTCTGGTCTTTTGCTTTACTGAGTTTGTCGTCTTCGTTAAAGCCCTGCTGTGTTTCCTGTAATGTGTTCACAGTTTCCTTAAGTGGGGGAAATGGAGTTATAATTTACATAATTGTATCCACTCTGGAAACAACACAGACTTTAATGCCTTTCTCTTAAGATTAAGACAGACATGAAGAGTCACTCATTACAATTCTCACATCCGGTGCACCACACTTCTGTCCGTCACACACTTCTCATAAAAGCATCGAGACAATCCCTCGTTATGCAGTTAAGTTCATTAAATCATACGATCTATAATATCCTATAAATGCAGAGGCAAATATAAGCCTTAGTTCAAATTACTTATCAAAGAATATAATACACACGTTCTTCAAACACGAGTGGGGTAAGTGTGAATGGGAGTGTGAGATTCTTGATCACACTGTAAGCCCTGGTAGTGGCAATCATTCACCCACAGCAAGCCTTGGTTGCGGCATCAACACTGACATAACACTCTACCTCACTTTCCTCACAGCTGTATATACAATGTCTATGGAAATAACCAGGTAAGTGAGGTCTTTTGTACACTGTAGCAACTTCAGTGATATATATATATATATATATATATATATATATATATATATATATATATATATATATATATAGAAGCAGTGTTAGAAGCAGTGAAAAGTTTTTATCGAGGATGTAAGGCATGTGTACGTGTAGGAAGAGAGGAAAGTGATTGGTTCTCAGTGAATGTAGGTTTGCGGCAGGGGTGTGTGATGTCTCCATGGTTGTTTAATTTGTTTATGGATGGGGTTGTTAGGGAGGTAAATGCAAGAGTTTTGGAAAGAGGGGCAAGTATGAAGTCTGTTGGGGATGAGAGAGCTTGGGAAGTGAGTCAGTTGTTGTTCGCTGATGATACAGCGCTGGTGGCTGATTCATGTGAGAAACTGCAGAAGCTGATGACTGAGTTTGGTAAAGTGTGTGGAAGAAGAAAGTTAAGAGTAAATGTGAATAAGAGCAAGGTTATTAGGTACAGTAGGGTTGAGGGTCAAGTCAATTGGGAGGCGAGTTTGAATGGAGAAAAACTGGAGGAAGTGAAGTGTTTTAGATATCTGGGAGTGGATCTGGCAGCGGATGGAGCCATGGAAGCGGAAGTGAATCTTAGGGTGGGGGAGGGGGCGAAAATTCTGGGGGCCTTGAAGAATGTGTGGAAGTCGAGAACATTATCTCGGAAAGCAAAAATGGGTATGTTTGAAGGAATAGTGGTTCCAACAATGTTGTATGGTTGCGAGGCGTGGGCTATGGATAGAGTGGTGCGCAGGAGGATCGATGTGCTGGAAATGAGATGTTTGAGGACAATGTGTGGTGTGAGGTGGTTTGATCGAGTGAGTAACGTAAGGGTAAGAGAGATGTGTGGAAATAAAAAGAGCGTGGTTGAGAGAGCAGAAGAGGGTGTTTTGAAGTGGTTTGGGCACATGGAGAGAATGAGTGAGGAAAGATTGACCAAGAGGATATATGTGTCGGAGGTGGAGGGAACGAGGAGAAGAGGGAGACCAAAATGGAGGTGGAAAGATGGAGTGAAAAAGATTTTGTGTGATCGGGGCCTGAACATGCAGGAGGGTGAAAGGAGGGCAAGGAATAGAGTGAATTGGAGCGATGTGGTATACCGGGGTTGACGTGCTGTCAGTGGATTGAATCAGGGAATGTGAAGCGTCTGGGGTAAACCATGGAAAGCTGTGTAGGTATGTATATTTGCGTGTGTGGACGTATGTATATACATGTGTATGGGGGGTTGGGCCATTTCTTTCGTCTGTTTCCTTGCGCTACCTCGCAAACGCGGGAGACAGCGACAAAGTATAATAAAAAAAAAAAATATATATATATATATATATATATATATATATATATATATATATATATATATATATATATATATATATATATATATATTCCCGATGTATCACACCTTTAGTGACATCAATGAACAGAAATATCAATCTATAGAAAAGCTCCTGATTTTCTTTTCTAAAAGATGGAACAGAGGAGGGGGCCGAGTGAGGATTTTCCCTCTACGGCCCAGTTATCTCTTCTTGACGCTACCTCGCTAACACAAGGAATAGCAAATATATATATATATATATATATATATATATATATATATATATATATATATATATATATATATATATATATATATATAACGCAAACAAACACATAAACAAGAAGAGAGCCAATAAGTTTTTCAAGCTGCTGAAAACGAAAGATGACAGCAACAGTAGATTCTGGCTGGGAGCCCAGGGCTGATGGTGACAAGCCAAGAGTGTGTCACATACCCACCTCCACAGGACAAGCCAAGCTCACAACTCAACACACAAAACTCGCACAATAAGCGCATTCATCAGCCTCATCACCGCAAACAGCCAGGTTATATATAATACACTCTTACTACGCTGGGTGGTAAGCTCTTGAGCATGACGCTACGACCCTCGCTCACGAAGGTGGTGTGACTGTTGAGCACGACGATACCACTCATGGGTATCTCGGTCTAGCCTCTGGTCTATCCTTTGAAGGTCAGAGCACAGACCAAAGCATCACATCCCACTGCTCAAGTGTCCCTCAGTAGGCTGGTGACTGTGGGCCAAGACAGGAGGACCACGCATATGCCTCCCACGGTGACATTGCCGAAAGTTGACACAGGCTTCAATAGCACACCCATCAACCGTGGTGTTAAACAAGTGTTACCAGGTGTTACAAAGCAATCCATGTCGTAACTCCACCTCCTGACCCCGAAAGACAATCTAAGGAAAACATGTTGCAAATTATCAGTTTCATGTAATTCACAGCCAGTTTCGCATCGTTCATACTCTTTCCCATTTCAGGAATCGAGAGTAAAAAGATCTCCCTATGGCGGTGCAAGTCCACTTGACTGCTCCAGTTTTTATCAAACGTTTAAAAGTATCGCACACAACCTCTCATTTTCCTTGCCTACCTTGTCATAAGCAGTATAATATCATCATCAATATCAGGATGAAAATGATAAGTGCTAGACTGAGTATAAAAATGACGCATGAGATGGCAGATGACCCCTCCTCCGTCACTCCTGTTGATGAGTATCTTGCTGTACCCGTTGGGACTTGTAACCTTTTGTATAACAGAGACCATCCCTCTCACCCTGCATCCAGGCCTGCTGAGGAAGAGAGCCAGGTGTGTGCCAAGGGGCCGTCACCCTCCACAACCTACACCTAGACCAGCCGAGGAACAGAGCCAGGTGTGTGCCAGGAGGTTGTCATCCCCAACCTCTACACCAAAACCAGCTGAGGAATATAGTGCCAGATGTGTGCCAAGGAGTCGTCACCCTCCTCACCCTACGGTAGACCAGCTGAGGAACACAAGTCAGGTGTGTGCCGGAGTGGAGTCACCCTCCACCCACACCAGCTGAGAAACAGAGCCAGGTGTGTGCCAGGGGGCCGTCACCCTCCACATCACACCCTCGCCCGTGGCTGTCATCAGACACCACTGTCTAAACCCAAGCCAGCGACAATAAAGGGCAGGACCGTGCAGCAGGGGCCACACCTTACACACACACACACCAGCCGTAAATCAATACTTAACACCATTCTATTTCGGAAAGC